>NW_027122718.1:7800000-8400000 GCF_030686945.1 Centruroides vittatus
CGAAATTTTGGGGGTGGATACGTGCGTTAGCATTACGAGCGTTATAAGGGGGTTTAGATGATAGATGAAAAGTATAAAAATAACGTTACATTATTAGTATTGTTATTGTTATTGTATAATATATTAAAGAGAGCTCTTAATATAAAAATTTAGTAACTAAAACTTGATAGTTTACAATAAATAATTCTAATAAATAAATAATTGTTTAATATTTTAATAAAAATGATTTATATCGTAAATTCAACAATTTATAATCGTTTAAAGGTAAGATGAATTGAAAGCGGATCATCAAGAAAATTAATGAATACATTATGTATGCCATCAACTTTTAAGTATATTCATTTATTTCAGGCCTGGCCAACATGCTTTTAAAAAAGTAAAACAAATACAAAATGAATAAGATTTTATTGTTATACCAAGAATACGTACTCGCACTTGCGCATTATAACAATGACACACGCAAATTTTCATTTATTTAATTGTTTTGGTATACACATAACCGGAAACAAAAGTTTTAATAGATAGACCTATATAATATCGCTTAGCGGGCCACATAATTTAACGTGACGGGCCGCCTGATTTATTTGTATGGTGATTTCTTATTCGATATGTTATTCTTAATGAAGAATAATTTACATTTTTGATCGTATCTGTATTTTAAATCTGGTAAGACATCCTTTTGCAATCTCGTAGGTCTGTGCTTTAAAAACCTCCGACTTAAGCGTCTCAAGTCTATCATTAAATGCCTTTAAAATATCAAATTATTTTGTGTTTGGAGCAAACAAGAAGAGTTTTTATTATCTTGAAATGGAGACCTTAGTCGAAGGATCGGCGTAAGTCAGATAAAATTCCTTCATAGCTTCTTTTTCCCTTAATTCTTCCCGTCACTCCAACGGACACTCGGCTGTAAGTAAACAGAATCTAGTACATTAACAGATAAGACAACAAATGAAGAATCGACATTTTAGTTTAAAGTTTAATTATTTTCGTTTCGATAATATTATCAAAGTACTGTATTTTTAGCAAAATAGGATCATGCAATTTTATTCTATCAGATTTCCTTAAAGTATATTATATTATAATGGAAAAATAATCTTTCTTAGTTAATAACTTATTTATTTTTAAATGTTTTTTTGGTAATGTAGTCAAAAATTTTCGATTGTATTTGAGCTTTTATCGTATCTTCACTCCAGTTTAATGTATTACTTTGAACTGATTTTAAATATTTTTAAAGATTAATTATAATTTATTTTCTAAATTTAATTCGTAAAAAACGGTTATAACAAGTACAGATTTTCTTTCCAAATAACTTCAAAAATAATTTAGTTATTTTTCAGATTTGTATAAAATTAGATAAAAGGAGAAAACGAATCTTATTAAATACTAAATTTTAATTTCCTAATGGTTTAATCTTCGTTAAATTTATTTTAATTATTTTATCGTTGATTTTTTTATTTTTTTATCTTTTAATCATAAATCGATAAGAATTATAGAAATAAATAAATAAATTTTATTATTATAATTTTTACGACTTTTAAAACGATACATTTATTTTATATTGTTATTTAAGATGAAATTTGGATCCCCGGAAATTTAAATAAGTTAATTATTTCTTTCCCTTGGCAATCTCATCCATAACAAAACGAAGCTATACACCTAGCGGAAATGGAAGGAACTAACCAACATTCGATTTTAGTTTAGTTCCTCGTCGAATATTTACAAAATAAGGCGATAATGTTTTTTTTTTATTTATTTATTTTCGAAAGTAATTTCTAATTTAATATTTATCACTAAATTTCGAAGAATAATTACTACAAAACGACAAAGATAAACTCAATTCGATTACGTATAATAAAATTATTATTATTAACATTTAAATATATAAAAATATAAATATTTTTAAAAATCAATTATAAGAATTCTAAAATAAATTTTAATAACGAAAGTACTTTCGTAATAATTAAAATTTAACACTTACTATTAATTAAATAATCGCCATATAAATTTACTTATACAGTACTTATAATATTACAAAATTCTGTAGTGTTGTTGTTATTATTTTTTTAATAATTTACAAAAAAGTAAAATATAAAAAAGCAAACCATGTGATCGAAACAGATTAGTTTCTTTCTCCCGCCAAGAAAAACGTTCTCAGAAATCACGTGCCCTCATCCGGTGACGTCACGTCAACCTTTACTCTCGAGCGCAAAACCTATATAATGGAGATTTCGAAGCGTTCGGTAGTCGTTTGGTCGAAAAGAGATAATGTCAGAAGAGAAAAGCACAGATTCCAATAATTATCAATCGAACTGGATCGAAATGGATAAAAAAGATGATAATTTGAAGCCTCCTTCGAGATTTAAAGTAGCTAAAGTGGACTTTGACGTCGAGAATCAAGATCAGTCGGTAGCAGACGATCGTAACGAGGAGGGAACATATCAGCTTCAATTGACTCACAATTCCAATTATTCCAATTCGTACGACACTCACAATCTTAAAAGTTTAAGACAATATACGAGAGAAGCTCTACCTCGTTTAGATCATTACAGAAATATCCTTTCTATACACGCTCATATCAGCCGGCCCACTTTAGACGAATTACATTTGGGAAATGGCTCCATCGTCGGAGATCACAACTGGCAGAAGGTAAGTCCGTCCGTCCCTTATAAATCCAATCTTTTTTTTTAATTTATCATCGTACGAGATTTGTCTTTTCATTTTTATTCATTTTTAATAAGGGAAGTAAAACGTATGCATCTAGAATAATGGGAAGAAGAAGGTGGTGTCATTGAAGAATCTTTTCGGAGTAATTCATCGTCGTTCGAGCTATTGGCAAAAAAAAGGGTGTGTGGGGGGCTCCAGACCCCTTTTCGGAAAAACACTACGTGGAGCCCCATTATTCAAATTTGCCAGGGCCCCACGTGAAGTTATAACGCGCCACTAGTTCGAGCGAAGAGTGATGAATAGGGGTTTTTTTTCTTATTCTTTTTGAATTCGTTGCCGAGAAGATTGATCGAACGTTCTGTCGTTCGACCCGCAAAGATTCTAGCTTCTTCCCGTTATTCTAGAAATTTTCGACGAAAATACGGCATTATTTTTGACATTACGTTACTAAATCTGTAAATTTTCGTAGAAGAAACAGTATCAGAAAAATTATTAATTAATTTTTTTGTTATTTCTCGAAATCTTTTTGTTTTTTTTCTTTTATTTATTAAAATGTGTTTGTTGAGGAGATAATTAAAAATTGATTAAGTATTTAATGATTATTAAATGATTAATGTAAATGCGGATTGATGTGGAAGGTTGGTTTCGAGTGAATCTATCGCATGCTTGTTGGAATGTAAAAATCGATTGTAACAATGTTTATGGAGTTAGGAATTAAAAGATTTAATCCTGATCATTTGAAAAGCCGCAATACGTTTAAATACCTACTGACATTGCATTTTATGCCCTAATTGGAATTTTGCCAACGTTTTAGGAAGGCTTTCCCTTGGATAATTTTAATGTCAAGTGCATAGAATCTCACGCGGAGAACTAAACTATCGGAAATTTGCATAGAAATAATTGTTTTATTAAGTTTTGGTATTGATTATGAAACGCATTTCTTAATTTTGCAATGCATTGTATACCGCAAACACTTCCTTCCTTTTTTTAAAAAAAAAAAATGGAATACGGTAGTTTTAATTATAAAAAAAATACTTCAATCGATGTATTTTTAACGTAATTTAGTCGTTAAATAATATATTATTAAAGTTTTTAACACTTTAAGAATTTTTGTATATATAATTACAATTAAACAGAAATTTCTGTAGCAAAGAGAAATTAATTTTGCAGAATTACTTATTGCTGTCGACGGGAGAATTTTATTATATTCAGAACTCATTGTTGTATACCTAAATGTCCTGGCAGAATTCCATGCCGATTGATTTTCAGAAGAAATCGTAACAAATTAGTTTCCCCTTTCTTCAATGCTATACTTAAAAGTGTAATATGCTTTAAATATTCGGAGAAATTTCTATTCCTGTTGAGCCGGTTTTAACTTTTTTACTGAAGTCGATAGTGCGTTAACAGTTATTTATGCAATAAAATATCTATTACGGGAAATATTTCCGACATATGAAATAAAATGTTCGTATAACAGATGTTATACATATTTTATATAAAATTCTGTATATTAAAAAAATAATCTTTTTAAATTAAATCATGTAGAAATAATTCGGTGTCCTAGTTTTTAATTATTAACATTTACTACGCTATATAAAAAAATAAAATACAGCAAACTAGATGGCGACATTGGATACTATCCAATATCTGTAAAATCAGTATACTTTCATAAGTTTAGAAAAATACTTGGTGCTATAGAAACTAGACGTCGATACCTTTTTGAATTTTAGTTCGTTGTGGTTTTCTTTTCACGTGATATTTGAGATATTATGTGTGACATTATATTATTTTCCTAAACAAAACCTACATGTCTGTGCTTGTGTGTGTATACAGACATACATGAAACGATCTGAAAGATTTCAATCGCTGCTATCAATTTCTACTAAGGACAAATGCTTAAGATTTTTTTCCACGTAAACTATTAAGTTTTTAATCATTAAAATATAAACTGTTATAATAGTTTACATTTTTAATGAATAAGTTTATCAAAAATTTAATAGCATACAAGGCCTATTTTATCGATTATTTTGTTTTTATAATTTCTATTTCCTAGTTTTTGTACGATTTTTTTCCTTCAGAGTTTTCTATATACGAGACTTTTTTATTAAAATGTAATAAGGTGAAATATACTAAATGATAAGTTTTAAAATCTATTTATAATACAAATTAAAATCAAATAAGATAATGAATTATTCGTATATTTCTTAAAACGTTCTGATCGAACTTAATGGCACATTCAAACAATACACACGAACTATGCAGGAAAAACGTTATTCAATGTTTGTCACTTAGATATAATGTAATAGATAATATCTGTTAATCGTTAATTTTAAGGTAGAATGTTGCTAATAAAACTCTCTAATAAAATTCCTGTACAGGTAGAGAGGTTATTTTAGTTGTAACTTAACGTCGATTCTTTGATCGATATAGTCTAGTCTGAGATACATGATATCATTCTTGATTTCTTTATAAGTAATACTATAAGCTTACAATAATTTATCTAAAATTGTTAGTGATTTTTTAAAATTTTGATATCGAAACAGATTTTAAATGTATTGATTTTTCAAATTTTTAAAAAGATTTGAACCATTAATTAGCATAACTTTTTTTGTTCATATAACAATATACTGTTAGTATAAATCATCGCTTGATTTTTATATAATAATAGTGCCATAATTAATAAGTATCATGTCCTCAGAATAATTTTATTGCTGTGACGAACGTAATTCTGTTGTGAATTCTAATTAACGTATGTTTTTAGAAATTCTATATCAATTGTATATTATTTTAATTTAATATAAAAACAAAGTAATAGCTTATATTATAAAACAAGTAGCTTTTCTCTTTATTATGTGTTGTTAAATTATTTTTATCTATTTAATTTTTATTTTCAAAATTTAAAACAATTATTTTGGAGTATTTTTAATTGTTTTTTTTTCTATTTTTAATGATTGTAATAATGCATTGTACACGTCAACAACTATAAATTGTATGTAGTGAAAGTATTAGATTTTATTTATATCTTAATAAAATTAACTTTACCATTAAATTTAGTATTTTTATGTTTAAAATACAGAATTTGTTTAAAATCGTGTTTTTTTTTTAAAAGAATGAAGATAACAATTACTATATTTATTTTATAATGTAGTTTTTCTTCGAAAGTCATTACTCTAGTATATTTTTATATTTAAAAAAAAAAAATTTGAAATATTCCGAATAAAAATAGCTTATTTTTACGTTTACTAAATATAAATGATGACATATTCTGTAAAAATAACTAATTGTAGGTGTTATCTTATCAATGGAAGCAGACTAACGAATATCTTAACGTTATTAACGTAATTTCTATTATAGACATCATTCTCGATTTTAAAACTTGAATTTGTTTTAAATTCCTGTCGTTCGTTTATTGAATTTAATATCACAACAAAATAAGTTTTGAATTTCAAAAAAATTAAATAAAACCTTCTAATAATTATCGATTCTTTTAATGATAAAATTTTCATATTTAATATGTCCAAGATCGATTTTTTTCCAAAAAAAACAATAAAAATCTGCAATTTTTTTTTAAAATTTAAGTTTGTATTTATTACGGATTTAATGGCTAAAGTAAAATAAATAAATTAAAAAATATATTTTTTTTAAATCCAAGTTTAATACAGAATTGCAGTTTTGAAATTTGAATTTGTATTAAATTTTAATTTGGTATTTTGATTCTTTCAAATGCTTTGTTACAAAATAGCAATCTTATTTTCTGATTAATGTAAAATTTTACTCTGCTTTAAAGTTAAGTATTAATTTAATATTTGCAGGAGCATACATGCTTCTGGAAATTATATAAATTAATTTAGTATTATAGTAAAATATTAAATTGCTTCTGCAAATTTAATATTTGCAGAAGCATGTATGTTCCTTCAAATATTCTTACTTAATATAAAATGTTAGATAGTAGTTCAGGTATTTTTCGTAAATTTTTTATGTATTTATTTCTGTATCTAGTAAAAGAAATTTTTAATTCTTGAGAATAATTGAACATGAGCCGAAGATTTATATTTTTCATTCATTGTTACTTTATTATAACCTTGAAAAATTATAATATACTTAACTTAAATTCAAGTTAGCAGGCTCTTTTTCTTGTCCGAATGATTATTTGAAATAGTAGACTGTAACCTTATATCACTGAAACTAATTTAAATTCACCATCGACTTGTTTGAATTGTAAGATATTCAATAACCATTTTCAGTCTTAAGTTCAAGAGTTAATAATCAACAATTTGTTATCTAATATAGTTTGAAACTTATTTAAATTAAGACAATCATAATGTGCAGAAAACTTTAAAAATAATTTAAGGGAAAAAATTATTTTATATAAAATGGACGTGAATTAGTATTTGATGAAAAATTAGAAATTTGCTTTAGATTTTTTAATTAAAATGTTTCATTAAATAGATGTAGACTTTTTTTGTTAAACCAAAACTTTCACACGGAAGTAATTTTTATTTCCGCAACTTCACGATTCTGTCGTTAGTTGAGTTAGTTAAACATTGCAAACAACTTTTGTTGGATTTCTTATATATTTAATCTTCATAGATTAATGTTTTAGAGATCCAATAGATCATGAACACTTTATTCTTTCTTATGAATAATATAGTTTTATTAACTACTTGCTAAGTTTAACAAATTTTGTTTGTAAAAATTTTTACACTTAGGAAAATAATAAATTTTTTAAGTTATTCGTATGTAAGCCTTTTTAAATAGAATTAATCAGTATTTAGAAACAATAAATCGAAATTTTGATTTAAAAAAAATTCTTTTAATAAATGGCTATCAAAATCTTTAACTGTGGAACAATATTGTATTAGTGTCAAGAGAAGATTAATTCAATATGTATTGGAGATGAAGTAGCTGGCCCAAAAATAACTAAAATAAAATTAAATAAAACTCTCTTTAATTAAACCGTTGGAATGAAATTAATATGATCTTTGATGATCGTAAAAAATAACAATTTTGAGTTTTTTTGTGAATTTTTTGGTAAAATTAGAATTTATGACAACATTAAAAACATACTGAATATTAAACATTAACTTGTCAATCTATTCATCACTCAGAACAATTTTATAAAAGATGCATCTATCAACAATATCATATAAAATCTTATTGCAGTTAAATTACAATAATTTTTAATTTTAAAAATACATATTATCATTAATACTCAGTATAGCATTGTATTCCGCAGAAATCCTAGAAAGTCGAAAGAAACCTGGATCTATCTTGAAGCATTCAAGATTTACAGATACTTATATTCAGCTTTATTTATTTTTTATAAGATAACTAGCTGACCCGGCCACGCGTTGTTGTGGCTCAAAATGTATCTATTATAAATGTATAACACTTCCCCCGTGGGGGGAATTTCAAAAAATCCCTTCTTAGTGTGCATTCTCTTGACGTACCCTATTAAAACGCAATCAAAAACGCATCTAAAATAGTATAATAAAAGCAGAGTTCTTCACAGTAAGCCTTAATCCCGTCACTTTTCCCGCTGGGGAATATCGAAAAATCCCTTTTTAGTGTATATTCTGTTGACGTAACCTATTAAAACGCAATTAAAAACGCAAAAAACCGCATGTAAAATAGTATAATAGAAGCAGAGTTCTTCACGGTAAGCCTTAATCCCGTCCATCTCCCCCCCACTGGAGGGAATTTCGACATGTATATTATATAAAAACACGTGCGTATTCGAATGCAACGTTGTGTCAAAATTTCAAAGGAATCGGTAGGAACAAACGAACGTTATATTTTATTTATACTTATATTATACGTTATACTTATATTATACGTATTATACGTTATATTAAATATTTTATTTATATAGATAGATAGAAAATGATCTGCTTCAGTCCATTCTCACAGAAAAGCAGAATGCCTCACAGAAAAGCAAACTTAGGTCGTCAGAAGGTTAGCGCCATCTGTTGGACATAAAAGCCTTAATCCATATATAAATATATTTTTGAAAGGAAGGAAATGGTGTAGGTGTATGAAAAATAGATAGTAGCCGATTCTCAGACCTACTGAGTATGCATATAAAATTTGGTAAAAATCGGTAAAGCCGTTTCGGAGGAGTACGGTAACAAAAATTGTGGCACGAGAATTTTATATATAAGATAAATATTCAAGAACTCAAAATTATTCGAGGGAGGAGAAATTCATAAGCACTCTTTTTTTTTAGGGAAGATTCTCTTTGAGACATCTTGTGTCAAAGAATATAAGAGAGAAACTTAAGTGCAAACAAGCAACACTAAAATTATGATTGGTTTGACCCGGATTTGTTGGATCTTGTTCATCATCCGATCTCTACCTTTTGAGTTTGGTTGAACTTCTAATGATTATGAAAGAGATTCTTTTGGGATAGTTAAAAGTTTAAAAAATGAATAAATGGAAGCTTTCCTGCACAGATCATATTCTCGACGCAGTTTAATTTTGATATAAATTAATACACTTACATATTTACGCTTATTCTCACAAGGACTGACGACAAATATTCGTTACAGTAATACAATGAAATCATGTTAGTATTTTTAATAGTTAATGATTGTGGCGATTGATTACAACGTAAAGTTTGATTTTTGATACCATGGTTAATCTTATTACTGTAATTAGCATATAAAATATTCACTTTAAATGTTTCCTTCTGTTTAGAATAATAAAAATGTAAATAAGGATATTCAAACAATTATTAAATACAATTTAAAAAGACACATGTAATGTGACTAATGCTTATATAGAATAAATTATATCACATTAGTTTTTCTCCGAAAACAAGCAATTCCAAATCGTTCAGATATTTTGATTTATTTTGAAAAAACTTAACTGAAGTGTGAATGTCATCACACACCGTTAGGTAAAATCAGAACGAACGTGCAGAGAAATTTGAGTTTTTAATAGAATTTTCTGAATAAAATTTTGATAATTTACTAGTTTTATTTATTAAACAACAGTTATACCATGTCAATTAATGCATTAAATGCCACGTAGTATATACTTTTTGCGTCTTGATATTTTAAAAAATATTTAGAGATCTTTTATCTTGGACTATTTTTAATTAGCAAATTACTCGTTCTCTTAATTTTGATTGATTGGAATCATACAAAGTTTTAGTTTTATTTAAATTTGATCAAATTGGTTTAATTTGAATAGTATGTAGCACTATGTTTTTATCATTATAACAATTTATTAGTCTAAATTATAAGCTGGTGATGATAAAAATGGCACACACTCAACTCTAATAGTTTTAAGAGAACGTCGTCCAATTTTTTAAACGCGTTCACTTTTTAAAATTTTTCAAAAGATGAAGCAAAAAAATTATGTATTTTTTTTCAATACAAATTTCATTGCAAATTTATTTAAATATATTAATGGCAAAAATAACTCTAAGAATTTTTTTTCACAAAAATAAGTTGAATAAAATGTTCTCATTGTAAATCATAATTTACTATTGATTAAATTAAAAAACTTAGACGAATAATTTATTAGCTTCTAATATCTTATAGGATATTTCACCAAAAATCGTTTGATACTAAACAGCAGTTTTTACAACGAAAAATTTTGAAATTTCTCAACTTTTTTTTTGTATTAAATTTAACTTTTTTACACGTAAGCAAACATTTAAAATACTGTATTAAGATAGATTGCAAACTATTTCTCAAATTAGTCAAACGTGAGAACCATACAAATTATTCTAATTAATCATAGTTATGATTTTTTAATCATAATCTGCACGCATTTTTGGAGGCCCTATTTTAAGTTTTTTTATTAATGAAATTTTAAAATAGCAAATTTCTCTCTTCAAATTATGCAATTACTTATGAAATTTAGTAATCTCACTATGAAGTTACGTTAATTATCTCTAATCAAACATATCTGCACAAAATTTATGTTAATGCTGGATTGCAGCATTATATTTATGTTTAATAAAGATAAATTTATTATAGTGATGATTCTGCAAAGTTCCAAACGATTTCATAATCTTTCTAATTACGTTATTGTACGAGCTATTCAATTTTCTTAATGAAAATAATTATATTATTGAATGTAATTGAAAATTATTAAGTACTGTATATAGTAATACTATTACTAATAATCTAAAAATTTTAGATTAAGATATGATTTACAAATTTATCTAAAAATTTTAATCTAGATTTCAATAATTAAGTCATCATCATTAACAAACTAGTTTGACGTTTTTAAAATATTTTTATTAAATTTTTAAATCATAATCAGGAGGCAAAAATGATATTTTCATCTTTTTTCTTGCAAAATTTCATGTAATTTTTATGAATTTTTACCATTTTCGAATAATGAGTATCACTAAAATTTTAATTTACAGCGAAAATTGAAAAATTTTATAATTACAAGTGATGAATCTGATTTGTTTTGGTAAGATACGTATTAGATTTATCTTGTATAGAAGAAATTGAAATTGTACGAAATTAAATTCTGGAAGACTCGATGTCACAACTTCAAGAAAGTAAGATTATAACTAATATGTCGTAAATATAATTGTTACTTTCACATTTTAAAGTTAAAATAGAAAATTTAAAGACCAATTCATTTATAATTTAATGTAATAACGCATTAAAATGCATTCCACGTATTGGTTTGAGAATTTTAATTAAAAACATATAATGAGATTATTTTGTTTCAGTATATTCTAGTTTCTGGGAATGTTAAATATAAGAGAATTTATTGTATAAAGTAGATGTTAATGATCTCTTTTCTGCAATTTAGATATTATCTGTATTCTTAATTAGAAAAATATCTTTACGAAACTAATGTGAATATGGTCATTGCGTGTAACTTATTTCAAAATACTTTGAAGGAACAATCAGATTTATTGCTTGTAATTGCAGCATAAATTGAAATTTTACTTAAAAATACATCTAAATAAGATTTAATAAAATTTACTTCTTCGTTACTTCTAATGTTAGTAGTCATAACAATTTATTAGAATAATAGTAGATAAACTACAAAATCTAATGTTAAAGTTGCATTAATTTATTAGCATTCTCTATTATTTCGTTGAAAATCACTTCGGATTAGTTGGTTTTTATGATCGGTTCGTAGTATTTTTGTTGAATAGTGGATTCGTTTAACATTGAAGTATTGAAAGTTTTTGTTTTGTACGAAAATCTCTCTAATTTTGAATTCGAGTAACTGTAGAAAATAATGTGGAATCGAAGGAAATAATCTGTAGAAATAAACGTGTAACTCCTTAAATATGAAACATTTTCTAAAATATTAACTTTGAATAACTTTCTCCCATTATATTACATCAGGTTGTAAAGGTGAAATTTAGACACCTTGATGTTTTTCTAGAAACGATTGGAAAAAAAATGTATGATTATAGGTATATAAATAGAGTAACCAAAAGGGCGTTTCATTATGTATTTCGTTTGAAATATTGCCAGGCATTGCTAATGCATCTATGGAAATTTCGAAAACACACATTTGCATGCTGCTGTTCTATCACTTCAAAAGTAGTCACAACGCAACGAAGGCTTAGGATCTCGTCTGCAAAGCGTTTGTAAAGTGTTCATGGGTGAACAAAGATCTAACAGCTGTTGCAAATGTCAAAGGGCCGGCCGATTAGTGCGGAAGGCGATTTGCGTTTGTTTAGCGTTATCTTGGAGCTGCTCCCAATCAGTGAAAGAAAAAAAAAACTACTGTAAACAACTGGGTGGTTTGAATACCAAGATCAAATGACAACGCGCCCAGTACATAGATCAAAGATGACCTTGGAGAAGCTGACCAGTCTAGGCTGAAAAGTTCTGCTTCATCCACCTTATAGTCCAGACTTGGCGCCAACTGATTATCTATTTTTCTCCCTGCAGAACCATATTGCTAATATACAGTTCAATGACAATACCCGACCCTCAAGACTTTCTTCAATGAAAAACCGCAGGCATTCTATGCTCACGGAATTGGAAATTTGCAGCAAAGGTGGCGAGATGTGATTTTTGATATTAATGGTAGTTTACATATCAAGCTGAACTGTAATCGTTGACTTCATTGTCAATGAAGTGTCTAAATTTTACCTTTACAATTTGATAAAGATTATCTCTAAACTAACGTAAGTATTTTATAATTAGCCCATTGTAGGTAAATTTAAAATATTTCGGTTATCAATACATGACTGCTAAAACAAAGTAGATACAAAAAGTATTCTCATACATAGAAAACTTACTACTTACTAATATAAAGTATATATGTACCAAGTTTATGAAAAGAAATTGTATAAATACTGTATATGGGAGCAGCAGTAGGTCTAGAAGAGCTGCATGCAATTTCTGAGCCCAATATATCTATAGAATGATAGATCATAAAAAGAGCATGTTATATAACATGTCTCTCTTCTGTAAGCCGTTTAATATTTTCATTCTTTATTATAAATTTATATAAATACCGTATATCTATTAAAGTTTGTAACATTTTTTAGACATAGTGTCTACTATATGAAGTTATATGTTGTAAGTTTTAATTTTTAATTCTGTCAAAAGTTAGTTGTAGTCTGGACTAAGTGAAATGTATTCATGCTTCCATGCCAACTACAAAAATGAATTTTAAAAAATTCTTTTGTATACCACATTTAAGGTGGTAAATCCAATATAACCTAACTTTTTCTGGCCAAGTTCTACTGGTTAACAATTCAGTGAACTTAACATTGAATTGTTATAAAATCTTAATAATACAAAGTTTCTTATTGACTCATTATACAAAATGATATCGGATTCCAAATTTCCTGAAATTTTCCTTATTTCCGGAACAGATCATCGAATCCAAAAAGAAAAAGCTTATTGTACATCTCAGACCCACCTGTATGACACTTAATTTGTTCAAATTCGTCAAGAAATCTAAAAGGAGTTTTTAAGGAACAAAAATCTCCTTAGGATTATATATATATATATATATATATATATATATATGGAACAAAAATCTCCTTAGGATTATATATATATACGTATATATCGATAGTTGTGACTACAAACTAAATAAATGATTACATAGAAATAGTTCTATACAAATCATTTTGTTTTTTATTAAATCATCCAGTTTTTTAGTAATTGCGTAATAGCGTTAACTTCCTGTAAGCAATTTAAAAATAGCAAAATGAGTGTCGTCTCACCAAAAGTTCCAGAAGAGATGTCAATTCAAGAATATTGATACCTCTAGCTTTTTAAAATTGATTCATATTAAAGTGAGTTGATCAGACAATTCATTAAATTATATTTTCATGTTTGTGTTATTATGAAATTCTTCTGCAATAACTTTTCAATGAAAAATTTTACGCTTGTTTTTTGTTCGACAATTGAGAAAAGGCGCCAGTCACAACTACATCTGTATGCTTTCTCTTATCGCATGTTGCAAGAAATACCGATATGTCAACTCTTTTGTGCGTTATCTCATTTCTTTGAAGATCGATTAATAAATAATAAGTATCTTTCTCTGATTTACTCTATATTAATTTGATAATTATTGTTCACATTTTTGTGTACGTTTGTTTTTAGTAGTTGTTTGTTTATTTCAGGCTTGGAATAATAAACAATCCACCTTTAAAATTACAAGTAGCTGTTTCAATTGTTGTGTAATTCTTTTTATGAAATGTTTCCTAGAATTCTGAAATAACGTAATATTTAGTTATAATACAATATTTATTAATTTATATTATAATCTTTTATATTAACTAAAACATTTCCTATTTGGAAAAAAATAATTAGGAAAAATGGTAAATATAGAACGCGAAAAATTTTTCGCGTTCTATATTTTTTCTTCTGCATCTACAGACGAAACACAAGAATCATTGTCTTTACAGACAACCAAAACGTTTGAAACTTCGATATTGGAATTTCGGAATATTCTTTTGAGTTACAAAGGAAAGTACTAACGAATAGAATTTGTTGAAAGCATGTCGTTAAAGCAGCATTCCTCATAAGTATCGATTTGATTGGATTGAATGAATTTTGTCTGAACATCACTGAAAACTTCTTCGAAGATTATTAATTGTCACAAATGTGCTAATAATTACGAAAAAAAATTTGACTCGAAACAATGCGTTCCATTTTTGTGCCAAATACAATGTAACGAAATACAGTATAATATAATGCAGCGAAATTTTAGAATTATTTCAAGAAAAACACATTCAAAAAACTTGTGCATTTTTTTTATCGGCGTTTATTCATTTTTCTTTTGGTAAATGATCAGCGAGTTATTTTCTCTAGTGTGTTACTGACAGCTGATCTCTTAAGTCAATCAATCAATAATACACTGTATACTGTGAAAATCATCTTTTATCAAGGTTGCTCTTAATATTTGGAAGTTGACGGCCGGATGACCGAGCGGCCAAGGATCGAATTCGGACGAGTAAAAAACAAAAACCATCAATTTTTTTTGAGTGGTGGTCCGTCCGGATATGTCGGGCTTAGTCCCTCATCACCTGGCACCTCATTGTGGGCTTGCTAAAAAAGGCCCTCTTTTAGTGCCCACAGGATGGGAATTGTGTGTGTGTGTGTGTGTATAATATATATCTCTACATTTAAACAATTATTTTCATGCATATAGTCAATATGGCTCACCAATGGCCGAGCGGTTCTACCCCTGAACACTGGGAGTTCTCTCGTCGGTTCGCGCCTCGCTCGGACGGGCTATCCACGTGGTTTTCCGGGTTTTCTCCACGTCTGTAACGCCGATACCCTTAAAAACCCCCGGAAGGCATTTCTTCACCCGCGTAACATCGCGTATCCAGAAAAGGCAACCACTCTGGTACTAATTCCTTAGGACGTCATTTGGCGCGTACACCAATCCGTACTAACCTGCGCCGGGTGTTCACCGACATCAGGGTGACCTGATATGGCACATGAAGAGATTATATATATATATATATATATATATAATATATGACTATGATATATACACACCACACACACACCACACACACACCGTGCATGCCTATTTATTTTCAACAAAGTCTGATGGCAGTTCGGGTAATTGTAGTTTTGCTGTATGTAAAAGCTGAAATGAATTAGTATGAAAGAAATTCTTATTTAATTTATTATTCTAAATATATTTTTATTCGTCGTCATTCGATCCACGCATTCTTTTTGTATGTTCCCTTTATAGAATAGCTTTTTTGATCTTCTACCTGCAGCAATATCTATTGTTACCCTCATATTTCTCTCGTTAATTTTCTCCAATAATACATCAGCTTGTCGGATTTCTTCCATTTTGCTACGTAACTTCATTAATGTTTGTAATTATGGTATGATGAAGATTTAAAGAACTGTACATATGAATCACTGTTTTTTAATTCTCATCTATGAATATCTGTAATTAGATTCTGCTGAAAGTTACAATCATTATTTAATCGCAATGACACGTCGATTCGTATATAATAGAAATGACAAACTTCTAATATGTCTTCAATTTATTTTAATGAATGATCATTCTAAACTTCCTTTAATTAATAAATATCTATTCCGTAAAATATTTTACTATGCGTAATTGTATTCCAGATACTTCAAATTTTTCTAAATTTTGCTTTGATGCTGACGATTCATCTTTTTTATAATCATATTTTATTAAACTCTTATGATCAATTACTTATTAATTAGTAGAATAATTTATAAATATTAATGGATCGCAGAAAAAAGCGTAAAGTTTTGGGTATTAAATTTAACAAATTTTCTTCAATGCTATTAATACCTGACTACGGTATAAAACTTATATTCCAGTTTTTCTTAAATTAATGCCCTTTTTCCGAACTTTTAAAATTCACTCCGCTAGGAAACAAGGAATTTGCCAATAATAATTTCCTCCTCTAGAATTAATCTGAATCGTCTCTACGATTAGTCATTCGCGTACACTCGAATACGTTTGTGTAGAAATCATATTTAAATGAAAAGACTTCAAGTTTGTACTGTATAATTAAACTGATTATCTGAAACTCCAAATTATCCGAACCATTAAAAAAAAACAAAAAAACTACATGTATCGTTGTACTGTACAGTACATACCGGCGTATACATAGACCAAGCTCTTCACGTAACTGTAAATTAGTATGTCGATTGTAGCGTCGCGAAACTAGGTCATATATTTTTATAACCACTTATGAATAAACCAAACTTTTTTATTTAAAAAAAAATTGTCCTTCGAATCCGATGCTCACCCGAATTCAAGAATTACTCAGACGATTAATTCTCATATTTTATTTAAATACGTTTCGGATCGAAATTCTCGCTGATCCCTCTTCAGTAAAGATACAATCTGCAACAGCCTATACCGATATTTCGGACTCTTCGAAATATCTGTGTAGGCTGTTGCACAGTAAAGTTACTGTAAGTTGTTACTGTGATTTTTCGAAGAGTCCGAAATATTCTAAAATGATATTAATATAAAGTTTCAGCTGCATTATTTTGTAAGTAATATGCTGGTTCCTCGGTGCTTCTTTCAATGATTAAAGGATGGTTCAACTACTACTACTTGTTCTTTCTAACTTTTGAAAGAGTTATCTGCATTTCGTCTTTTACAGCGACTGTAGAGTTCTATTTTATCTTTTATATTATCTTGATTTGTGATGAAGTATGATGATGATACATACCATACTCTGGACTGTTGATATAATTAGATGGTTGACCTATGAAATTAAAACAATACACTACGCGACATACTGTTTCACGTTTGTTTAGGATGTAAATTTGCACTCATTATCTCAAAACATCATAGACAATATTTCTAGAAATACTCACACTGGCAATAACATTGATTTAGCAACAACAGGAAGTTAGAAATATGAAGTTCCTTAGCTGCGGTTATCTGTTGAGAAGTTTTTCGCTGAATACAGTCTAGATTGATAGCGTCGTCCATAGCGACAGAGAAAAAGTAATTTCGAAATCATTCACTAGTTCGTTATTTGTTCAAATTGTCGCCGAATTACTGTTATTAAATAAAATCCAACTAAAGACAAAAATACGTTAATTGAAATACTCCAACAGCGTTCTTTGACAAAAATTTTGCCGGTAAAGACACTACAATCATTGGCATATTACAGCGAAACTTATGGATGGAAGTAGCAAAAATTATGAAATTTAATAATAGGAATTAGTGATTGGTTCTTTAGGGAACTTAGTCATTATTACTCATTTTAAAAGGAAAAAGTTTCTTTGCAACAAATTACTAGCTGAAAAAATTTTGACAAAAACGAGTCATTAAGATGACCTTATTCATTTCATAATTTTTTTTAAAATTCATAAATAATCCATGATAAAGTACAGCATTACGTCGCGTATTTGGTATCGTATGAAATGAGACTTTGTGAAAAATAGAATAAATTTTTTTTAAAAGAAAAATATATTAATAGTTCCTTCATTCGAGACAATACAAAGAAACCATTTGGGTTGTACATACATTGCTGCTCACTTTTTAAACATCAAATTCTTAGAAGAAAACAAATGAAAATCGATCAATTTCAACCGGAATATTTATTTTAAATGGACATTTAAACGATCAATTTGAATCGATCTTGCGATTTTTACTTTCCAGGCTGTTCTATATAACAGAGGGAAAGTATAGCGATCGGTCAAAAAATAACCTCCCCCAAGATTTTTACTTTTTTCTTTTGACTCAGGAAACCTTATCGTCGAGAAATTCAAAAAAATGAGGTTTTTTTCCCCCCCCGGGAAAGTTAAGCAACTCGTTGCTGGATTTTTTTTTAAATGTTTAGACATTTTTCTTTAAAATATTTTAAATATGCATTATAAATATTTGTAATGGGAAAATTCAAGAAATACATCCAAAGAAACTAGTTCACATATCTGCGTTAACAAAATGCTGTTCCAGTGGTAGGGGGACAGCTATGCCCAGCGGCGCCCGCAAACAATTAAAAAGGAGGAGTACGAGCTATAAAGAAAGAGCATCGTACGTAAATTATATAAAATGTACAGTATATATATACAGGTATCCCTTGATTTAACGCAGTTAATTCCTCGAAGCTACCGCGTATATCAAAATCGCGTTAATCAAATACAGTGTACCTCTGTATTCCACCGAACTATCACGGCCCTCTAGAACAAATTTTAGATTAACATATGTTTAATTTTGTCATCAGTAAAAAAGTTTTCTGTGATAAAAATGATTAATTTAAAAATGAAACCTTAGAGCTGCCTTGGGAATTAAGAGAAGGGCAACAAAGGGGGCACATGCCCCAAGAGCCCACATTAAGATATAGCCAGGGACGCCCCTTGCTATATTTTAATGCGGATGTTTCTAAATGTTTTGTTTATTTGAAGTGATATGTTTAAAACTCAACTGAACTCTGATTTCAAACATGGTACAGCTAATATGCGAAATGTATTTGTTGAATAAAAATGAAGAATTTTTTTTCTTGTTATACTCTAAGTGATTCAAAGAATAGTTTGATGACAAAATGAAAGTGGAAGTTAAGAAATTTCAATTTTCCCCCAATTTTTATTCAAAGCAGTACACTTTGCTCAATGTAGTGTCCAATTACCTAAATAATGTATGTAACACCCCGCACACCCCATTAACCCCGTGCTTTGTTTTTTATACATATATAAATAAAAAACGAAAAAATAAATGGAATGTTCAATAATCAGTGATATTAAATGTCAAACAGTACATGAAGTAACAAATGTTGAAGGAAAAAACATTCAGTATTTTATTAAAAAAGAAAAGCAAACAAAACTGAGGGCATGGCTGTCTACTTTTTGTATTTGTCCTTTTCTTGCCATTTCCAGTAGTTTGTTGTTGGCAAGAAGTGTTTTGTATATAACTGGACACTCTTCTGTGAAGTTATTACATATTACATATTTGGAGTTCTGCTTTGATAGTCTACCTTGAAATGATTGTTCTCATTTCTCCATACTGAAGTCATCATTGAGAAAATTTGTCTGGCATGAGCATGCTACATGTTATGGAGAAGATATAGGCACTGATTTTCTTTAGATTGTGGAAAGGAATCTGTCACTGTTATTGAATAACTTGGATAGCATTCTTTGCAGCTCAGCTGCTGTTTAGCATCTCAGGATTATTTGTTATTTAATGGGTTTCACAAACCCATACTCTATATAATTCATCCATGTCTATCATGTATGTTACAAGCCTCTACCCTATTGCAGAACTCTTCAAAAGGTATAACACTTGTTAGGCTAAATTTTGACACTTTGTTGTGATGGCTGTTTTTTGGAGAAATCATGTCACTTAATATTTAAGGTTTTTTTATGAAAGAATAATAAGTCTGCTTCTAATTTCCTAGAAGCATTAGAAGTTAGATTATTTTTTTGGATTTGCAATAAAAACCAAATGTCTTTTTTGAAGTTTAATTCTCAATTCTGACATTAACTTAAATGCAGAAATTATACTAAAAGACTTGGCTTCTAAGGCAGTAATAGTGTCTGAGAACAACTTCAAAGTGTGACTGAGGGAAAAAATAAGTCTGACAAGTTGCAAACATTTGCATCATCTCCAAAACAGTCTCACAATACCTTTTTTTGGGCATTCCTCCTCACCCAGACTTTGAAAATAACTTTTTAGAGCTTGCCAGTACTTAAGAATTCTGTCAATGGATGGCAAGAGACAAGGCATGTTGTTACTAGGTTGTTAATATATTGCAATGATCTTCATAATCCACGAATTTGCAGGATTCAATTAGTTCATCTTTTAGAGGAGATGCTGAAATGGCTGTACACTTTTAGCACAATATTCTCAACATCAGTTAAGTTTTCCAGTAGTGACCCTTGTTGCATTGTGTGGAATGAGCCAGACAGTTTGCTGCAACTATTGATAAATTCTTTTGAATGGACTTCAATTTTTGGTACAGGTTTTTTTTCTGTAATTTACACTGGCATTATCAGCACTGTATGCTGAAACTTTATCTATATCTAAACCTGAAATCTGAAGTTTGGTGTGTGATTTATTGTTTGACGATTCGTTGCTATCACTGTAAAATTCAAGTACAACATACTGAACACCTTCTTTAAAGTGAAAGTTCCTCAGAATTATTGGGAAACACTTTGTAACACCTTTTTGTTGGAAGCATCAGTTGCTATTGAAAGTAGCAGGCTATGCCCCTTGATATAGTCTACATGTTTTTCTACTGAATAGGGTGCCAGAATATTTTTGCACAAAGCTTTTGCTTTAGTTTTTCCACATGTCACACCTTTCAGTATCACTGAGTTGTCTTATATTCCTTTATCAACTTTTACTCTGCAATCAATACTTCTATATGACTGGTGGTGTTTCACAGCATGATAAACTTTGCAAAGTTCTGCAGCATGCATAATTTTATTGTCCCAAGCAGATCGGACTGTAGAAACAAATGATGACAACATACCTGCAGTTTGAATATTGGTTTTATGTTTTTCAGTAGTAACATGTCTTTCAATTGCACTTTTGCCTTTACTTTCTTTTCCACATCACAGCAGCATACTTTGCAAAAGGCATAAGTCAACTTTTCTGCTTTTGGAAATGAACCCAAGAGTTCTTTTCTAAGATTCTGGTATTCCTAGAATTTGCACTTCCTCTATCACAAGATAAATCAACTTTTGTATTAAATTGAAGTTCTTGCATGTAGCTTCTAACATTCTTTTTGCATGCAACAAAATGACATTAATTTCACATCATATCCATGCCACAAAGCTTTGCGAATGAATTAAAAAAGATTTATTGCGTCATTTTTGATGCATGGAACAGACGCTATATGCAAGAACTCAAATGCAGCTTTAAGTAGGCGCTACAGTAATGAAAGTTTAGTTATTTCATCATCATAGTAAGGTTTATTTTTGATGTAGAAGAGTTTTATTCTCTTTGGTTTCTACTAGCCCTTCAGCAACGTTATTGCCCGTAATTTTATACTAATATAACTATTTTTTATTGTAGCTGTTTTCTGTATAACATTTGTGCAGTCTTGTCTTGTTTAATGCTTTATGATGTGTCTTGGTACTTTCACCCGTCCTCTGAGTTGATCACCAACTAACAATGGCAAGGTCTGCAAACATAAGATGAAGATACCAATGTTCCTTAAGCAGCTGCCATTTTAGTTTAATTCCATGGCCATGACATAGCTTTCATGCTTAGTACATGCCAATAAACTGCATATTCTTTTAAGTTCAAGCCATGGAATTTCTTATATAATTCCAAATAGTGTATCCTTTCATTCGGAGGTTATTCTGACATTTACTTCGAGGCTTTTACCTAAATAGATTTCAAAATAAAAAGCTGTGTTAATGGTTCGTATAATATAGTAGAAGTATAAATTTATTTAGTTTTGAAATGCAAACTTAGAAAAGAAATTTGGAGATACTTGTTAAAAGAAATTATATATGTTTAGTTTTTTGTATTCACATGTAATTTTACATTACACAAACTGTAAACAGGAACATCAGAGTAAACATTTTTATAAAGTGAAATTAGATCAAGATAAAAGAACCTTTTACTTTATATATAAAATTTATGATAATCTTAGTGTTTTCATGCAATAATAAAGTTCCTAAATGAAAGTAGTTATGCATAGAAACCAACTTATGTAATTATAAAAATAAATTTTTTATAGATAAACACAATTTAAACAGTAGACAATACTAACAAATAGAAATAGCAACTTTATTTAATCTGTTTGTTAAGTAACATACTATATTATAAAATAATCATTTTATTACAAATGAATAATTAAAAATTACATTTTATTATTCTCAATTAATATTATAAATTTTGAAGGATGTTTTCAGTCCACAAACATATTGTAACAGATTTATGCATCCATCTAGCTGCAGTCTTCAAATTTCCAATATATATTTATAGTACCAAAATTACAATACCATGTACAGAACAGTGGCCTAGCTGGTGGGGGCGGCCTGCACCGGGTGTCACCCGTTTAGGGGTGACACCTGACTGTGAAAAAAATAAACTTAAACAAAAACTGAAACAAAAACATTGTGATGTTAAGTTGTGAAATTGTGATAATTTATAAATGCATGTAAGCTATGAAATAAATATTCCAGATTAAAATGTTTACAAGGGGCAATTATGGAATCACTACAGTTTTGCAAATTTTTATAGGTGGCAGTACTGAGGTATGGTTATGATTTTTATTTTGTAAATCTAAACTTGTACGTTGAGACATCACATATTCGACATAGCGTTCGAGTTGCTCAAGTGTGAAGATAATAAGATTTGAATAGTGTTTTATAAAATAGTTAAAAAGGGTGACACCACTGTGTGACTTGGGATGACACCACGATATCGGCACCTAGTGCCACCCATGCTAGCTACGCCACTGGTACAGAACCAGAATTTTAAAAAATGTTATTTATTGACACATTCTTATTCTGTTTAATAAGTTACTTTGTTATACAAGCTGTCAGAAAACTGAAACTTTATCACAAATGGTCTATAGATTAGTACTGAGAATCATGCTTTAATGTTGCAATTTAAACATTGTTAATTAAAACCACTTTAATGATGCATAACTGTGAACATTTTAAAATAACAATTGCAATACGTAACAATTCCAGTTAATTGAGATTGGGGGGAAAACAGATAGCCAAATTCACTCTACAGACACTGTATATGTTATGGTCAAAGCCCAAAGTTTGGCCAATTTCTGAATTGGCTGGCCATTTTGCACTTTGGCAGACAGCTGTGGCCAAGGTCAGATTTGTATTTGAAATGACCGGTGTATATGCTACTTTGGCCAGCCATTTCATGAAGTGGCAGGAAATCCATGGCCTAAATTCAATGTGCTGTGCTGTTACGAGACTGTCCAGTAGGCAGCACACGTGAAAAAATAGAGGATGCTATAAATGCAGGGACT
Source organism: Centruroides vittatus (assembly GCF_030686945.1). NCBI lineage: Eukaryota > Metazoa > Arthropoda > Arachnida > Scorpiones > Buthidae > Centruroides > Centruroides vittatus. The sequence goes on from NW_027122718.1 coordinate 7,823,540, forward strand.
GCCTCTGTAAATGTAGCTGCTGCCGTGAGGGTGAAACCATTGGAAAGTCCAGACTGGTTGTCTGACAATAATAATGGGAAAAGTTTCCGTATAGTGTGTGAAAGAGTGTAGTTCAGCCTATTCTTGTGGATCCTGCAAAGTTGTCCATGCAATTTGTGGAATAAGTAATGAAGACGATGAAGGGTAAGGAGGGATAATTACTTGCAGGCTATGTCATAATAAACAAGAAATCAGGAAGATGTCAGCAGCTCATGCTAATTTGCAAGCTCAAGGTGTGAAGATGCTTGAAAATTCAAATGCAAAATTTCCACGGGCAAAAGTTGGAGATGTATGCATCAGTATACTAGATGTTGACAGAGGTCGTGGTGATCAAAGAAGTGTTCTTGCAATTTTCATGAACGTCAAGGGTGCTTTTTTACAAGCTAGAAACAAAACACTGTTCTCAAACAACTATATTCCAGAAGTGAGTTTTCCATTCTGCACAAGAAACTGTTCATACTGGAATCCGTGGGTGCAGAAGAAAAGTCCGCTACAAACTGTTGCATCTTCCCAATCACTGACAGGCAGCCAAGACTCGAAGCAATTGCACTACTAAGTGCGCAACAGATTGCTGAAAATATGGAAATAACATACTGTTGTTTAATTCGAAATGCCATAAAAGTTCATCTTGTTGTAATAGGCCTAAGTGATGATAGAGATTGATAATTTACTATGATTAATAAACTTAATAACATAATTGAATTTGATAACTTATAATTAATAATTAATATAAAGTATGAGATTATACAAACCCACGAAAATCTGCTCCATGACTTTTTTTTCTTCCGACTTTGGCTGATTGCCCCATGCCATTTTGCAAACTGGTCAGCCAAATCCCAAAATCAAGAAAAGATCAGACATTGGCCAGTCAATTTATAGCAACATTGACCATTTCCTAATTTGGCAAGACATTTTCCACTTTGGCTGATTTCGGGCTTTGACCATAACATATACACTACCACAAATGAACCAAAATGGCAACTGCCACAATGCATCATAGTATCATGTCCTGATTTTGTATCTAAATTTTGACAATTGGCAGGCTTAGCAGTGATATCTGGTCCAATTTGCAAGAGATGCTCTTCAAGTTTGGTGTAATTAGCTGAAGCTGCCTGAACAGTAAGCTGAAAACATTCTTAATAAATTCATATTTTTTTTTCCTTAACAACCAGTTTGAATTTTATTTTTATTTACCAGTAAATAAGATGCCAAGTTTTGTTTGGTTCTCAAAATGTTAAAAATTGTGGTACATAAGCATACCAGGATGGACACTCTCTGGAATATCTAATGCCATTTGTTGATGCAACAGTTCTTGACTGTACTTGTTCATAAGAGTGTACTCAATTGCAATTTCTCTCCTTTCAAACTGTTATCAATTTGAAACCTGTTAACCACTTTCAAACCAATGTTATCCTGATGTTAATGATAAAGTGCTGAAACTATACAGTATTATATTATACTTTTGTTGACTTTGGACATTCTTGTGAACTATATTAATTCTGTATAAACAAAGTCCATCTTTCTTTATTGAAATTTCCACTTAAAATGGAATGACTTGTTCAAAATTAATATAGACAAGACATATAGATGGCTATAGCCACAGGTACAAAAGCTGCCTGTAGTCTACATTTGAATATGGATTATCTAATTTTCCTAGATAATGTAATTGGTTTAACCTGAATATGTTGGACTCTGTATTGTCCCTTACTACTAAGTGAACTTATTGCAGTCCTTATCTTTATTGAAATGCATATATTTTTGAGTTCTAAAGTATCAATATTCTTTTCAGCTATGCATTCCATTAGTTTTCTTCTTTCCATTCAATATCAGTGTATGTTATTTCCCTATATTTTATTTGAATTATAGTAAAATACAATAGTTTTCAGATCTATGAACATCAAATTTCATACACAATTATTATTTTAATTACAAATTCAAGAATTATGATACTATATTTGAGGTTTTACTTTTTTTCTTCTCTAGCCTGTGGAAAAGTCACCAAAACAAGCTGAACAAATAACCAAAACAGCTGTTAAGTTTGGATGGATTCAGGGTGTATTGGTAAGTGGATAACTTTTTTTTTTATCGTTTAAAATAGATTGATAGAAAGATTACAAATTTGTATACTGTGTGTGTGTCTATATGTAAAAGATAGATACTTGTTATATTTGGATATAACAATAAATTAATTTAGCTGCTGTTCATATAATTGTTATATTAGAGTGAATTTTTGTCTAGCATGTTTTTTATCTGATGTTACATGTTTCTTTGTAATATGTAAATATTAACTCTTAATGATTTCCTATAATTTCAAAACATAGAAAATAATTGAATTCATTCTCTGTACATTTAGAACAGTTAAGAAATATTAACAATTTGAAATGTTTATTTGATATTTAAATAACTATTTTTAAATTATAGGTAAGATGCCTGCTAAACATATGGGGTGTTATGCTCTTCCTAAGATTGTCTTGGGTTGTTGGCCAAGCAGGCATCGGTAAGTATTATCATTAATACAATGAATTGCTATGTACTTTTATTATGTTAGTGTGCTTTTCACATTTATTAAAACAAAAATTATTGAAGTACTTTCATGTAAGTAATGACGAAAATTGAGGGTTAAATATATGATTTAATGATTATAAGCTACATAATTTCTCACTTTTCTTCACTTACACTTTTCATTATATTCTGCTCTAGCTATAGCTTAATTAGTTTTGGATTGCTTTTAACACTACATTTTAGCAGTAAGATCTGAATGTAATTCTCCTAGGTAACTTTATTATTTATTTTATTGAGTCTTTTCCATCTCACAAATTATAAATTTTACATTTTTAATGAAGTCTCCATTTATCATATACTATTTTATTTTTTTGAACACAATTTCATTACTGTATACGGTGAAACCTCCATTAACGGATGCTCTTGAATAACAGAACACCTCTGCTTAACAGACATTTTTACCATCTCCATACCCTTCAAATAGGACATCCATTATATTTACCTCTAAATAGTAGACAAACTTCTCGGTCCTGACAGTGTCTGTTATTGGGAGGTTACACTAGTATTTTTTTTATTTGGATATGTTATAAATATAATTAGTAGTAGTAAGTTCTTTTTGCAAGATTGCATAATATTATGTGAAACATCTGACAAACCATGATGGCATATTTAACCATATACCATAAACATACATAACTAGTTGGGCTACAATTTGAAAAAATTGTAGACCTGTAAATTCCCACTGTCATCTGTCTGTCTCTTTCCTTAATCTCAAGAATGGTGTTGGATAGATGAAAGTCAAGACCAGATATGGAACGCTTAGGGATAGGGGGCCCCAATTAACTATATAAGAACCACATGAATTCAGTTCAAAAGTTTTCCCCTGAATGGAGGTTACATAGATGACCAGATGATTCTGTTGTTATCAGGAAAAGTATGATTTACAGGGGCAAAACACTACAAATTTGAGAGAGAGAACATATATTTTAAATTGAATAAATTAAGAATGTCATTAAAAATTGCATTTTAGTGTTGTGACGATGTCACAATAAATGTGTTAATTTAGATGTCTCTAGAAATTTCTAATGAAATTTGACAAAGGACATTGGGCACATGGCTTCTAATGAAGTTGTGTATCCAATGCCCAGTGTAATAGTGTCCTATTACAAGAACAGCAACACAAGTATATATTAGATCATCTTAAAAAATCCAACAATGTTATAAAGCTACAAAAATTCAAATTATATCACTAACGATTTAAATTATGAAAAAACAAATTAGATTTTTTTTCATATATTTTTTCATAAAATTCAATAGTTGTTTTTGCCAAAATTTTAATAGCACCAATTCTCCTAATACACAAATCTTCCTGCAACATTTCAGAAATATTTTACAAAAAGTGCAAGAGTTATTAAGCTTCAAAGTGGATGAACAAATTCACGTCCCCTACCATACACACTCATACTAACAACATACAGTAAAACACCTCAATTTTTTTGCATTTCTTGATTTTTCAAGGCCTTTTGAGTCCAAAACAGTAAAAATATTAAATCCTTTTTAACTTATACTGCAAAAGTTATGAACAAGGCACACGCTGAAAATTTATTGGTAGTAAAATTGACAATTATAACTGTTCTAGTATTAAATCAAGAATTGAATATTTGATAAACTTAGTGGAACTACTAAATATATTTAGTAAAAATTATTATAAAATAATGTGAATATTGGATCAATAATAATTCAATATTTCATAAAATTCAATTTTCCCCCCTAATTTAATCATTACATTTTCACAACAGGAAGTCCTCTTAATGTGTGTCAATATAAGATATGTTATATACCATTTTATAATTCATGTGATAAATCTTTTTATACAGATGTTGTAATTAAAAATTTATAAATATGAAATAATTATTCATATTCTAATATCCTAATGAATTTTTAGGTTTAGGATGTGTGGTAGTTTTGCTTGCTACAGTTGTTACAGTTATCACATCTCTTTCAATGTCGGCCATCTGCACAAATGGAGAAGTAAAAGGAGGTAATAAGAAAATATTGATATTAGAATATTTTAAACTTTAAATAATTCTTAAATTTCATTTAATTCATACTCCTTGACACAATCTAGTTATATCTAAATTATTGAGTTTTCCAAACTTAAATTTTTCTTACTCTCAAGCTTGTGTGACTGTATAGAACATTTTCTTCAAAGAACAATTAATCCATTAATATTTTAATTTAGTTATTAGATAATTAGAAAAATTGTATTAAAATTACTAAAATTTAGATTAAATATTAATTTAAAGATAATATGCTAGAAAACATAATCAAAACATAATTGAATGTTAGAATTAAATTTTGTAATAATAGTCATGTTCGGTTATTACATGTAATTAACTGAAACATATTATTAGTGATACCGCGGTTTTCGTCGATAATCCGTCCGAAAACAATCGGCAAAGTTTGAAACCGACTATAACTGAGGCAATTATTTCCATATGAATCAATGTAAATCCAATTAATTCGTTCTAGGCACTCCAAAATACATACCAAAAACACATTTTATACAGAATTAATATAGTGTTAACTTTTTATTTCTTTTAGTATTTAACATAATGCTTTTATCTTTAATCTTAAAAGACTAATTAGAATAAAGATAAGACAATTAGCATTAAGATGAAAGCAATGGAATTGTTTGGCTAGACACACAGGGTAATGTCTTGTAGAAGCTAGTTGGACATGAGCTTCTAGCCTATATCACCCCGTGATAAAGTGAGATGTAATAGTCATGTAATAGTAGTTGTATGCGTTTATGATGGTCGTATCGAGGGGAATAATGCCTTCTGGGAAATCCATTTAAGGGTAACTGGCCCCTATTCACGCATTACAGACATGGAGAAAATCCAGAAAACTTCACGTGGCCAGCCTGCCCTGGCGAAGTGCGAACCTGCAACTGAATTCCCGGTGTTCAGGGAACGGAACTGTTGGCCAGTGGTGAGGTAATGTTCGCACAAAAAGAAATAATGCCACACTGCACTGGAGAACAGAGGTCGCCCTTTGTTTTTGCAAAATTAGCAGCAAAGTCACTTGAGCATGTCGACAAAGTCCAAGGCATAGTTTTTAGAAATTTTAAAAACTGAGATTAATTGAAATTATTCTTCTACCAGATAACATTATATTTTTCTGTATTTGAATCTTGTCTTAATCTTTATGTATAAAGATCATATAAGTTTGTCAAGTGAAGAGCAAAAAAATGGCACTTGTTCATTGTGTGCAAAGCTTCTCAAACATTGAAATAGTTGTAGCTCAAAAATGAAAGCTGATGCCATAAAGGGAAAATGTCAGTTTATTCCTATTGTCAACATTTTATACAGACTTTTTTCTTAAATTTTTGTATTTGAAAATTTTATAAAATTCATTGCACATTATCTGTGGATTTCATTTGACAGTTATGATTGCACTCTTAATTTGTAAATATCATTTCTTATATACTTTTAGAGAATATTTTTATTATTTTTGTGTATGTAATCAACTATAAATAAATCTAAAATATTGATTATTATTGAACATTTTTTATAAGAAATTTAGGTGAAAAAAAACTTATGATATAGTGACATTTCCTATATGCAATAAAAAATTCTTCTTACTAATTAATGATATAACAAATTAATCAGTCATTCTTCAAATTTTTTAAGTAAATAATTTTGAAAAACTTCATTCTGAACCATTCATTTTAAATTTGAAACATGCACCAATAATTTTACCAGTTATATCATTAAAGTACTTAATCTTAGTTATCATAGGTCTAGAAAAAATTTAAACATTAAAAATTTAGACTAACAAATTTAAATTATAATTGAAAATAATTGGTAGCTTTGTAATTCAAGATTATTATCAAGGAAATAAAACTTGAGTTTAGATATTTCTTTCTTTTTAGAAATAATCTATTTATTGATTTATATTCTAGTCATGAAGTAGATTGAATCCTGACCTTTTGTAACTTCATTACAGATATTATTTCCCCTGAATTTCAATGATTCTTAAATGATTGATCACTTTTTAGATTACTTTGATTACTTTTATGTATTTTGTCATGATTATGGATTCTAAATTGACTTTACATTGTGTAACAAAATAGATTACTTGCTTAAACAGCTAAAAGAAATAGAATCTTTCTTGAGATTGATCTTTGTTTCTTTTAGATTTTACTGGAGCAAACCGAGATCTTTCTAGTTAGCTTAAGCTTTTTTTCTAATGCCAAATGAGTTTGTTATTATCAGTCTTATAGAAAATCTAATTCAGTTTAAAAAGAGACTATTGTAGCTTGAGACAATCATTTTTTTTATATAGGCATATTCACATGATAAACAGAAAGTAATCCATAAGGTTAATTATGAATAATGAACTATTCCTTCCAACTACATTTTAGTTAAATAATTTGACTGTTAGCATTTTTTTTATTTCAAAAATTGATTTCTTATATTAGCATTTTTACAAATCATGTTATCGTACATAAATATTCATTATATTAATTCAAAATTCTTGTTTTTAAATAGGTGGTACATATTATATGATTTCACGCAGTCTTGGTCCCGAGTTTGGCGGCTCAATTGGCTTGATATTTGCATTAGCAAATGCAGTTGCTGTTGCTATGTATGTAGTGGGATTTGCTGAAACTGTTACAGACGTCATGTTAGTGAGTATAAAGTATTTCTTAATGTATTTTATTTTAAATTATTTATTTGTAATTTCTTTATCAAAATCATCAAAGCTTATACAGAATAATTTCAATATTTCAAGCAAATTTAGATCAAATTAATCTAATTAGAATGCTGATTATATTATTTTTATCTGAATTCATATAACTTTTTAAAATTTTATAGCATGGTTTTAGACTACATATTGGAAAGAATGAATATTTTTTTTTTTATTTAAAAATATCTGTGGCAAAGGCAGTTATGAAGTGAAAGGCTGAAATGTTAAACAATGTGAATCACTTAAAACATAGTGAGATTATACTTTTGGTGTATTAGTCACAGATGAGAATCGTTCGATGCAGACGAAGAAAATCCAGCCAGAATATCAATACCCTTTTTTTATTTACGGATATATACAGTAATGTGTAATACAGTATAATTACAACTTGACGTCGACTGAGGTTGGAGGTTGTTCGTGTTGATCGCCTGTTCGAAACATCCGCTTTCGGTAGTCGCTGGTCAGGAAGTGAGTGACCAGTTCAAAGTTCACTTTTTCCTCTTTTCTGTGCCCTCTATCGGTCCAAATCGGCACGTTGCCGACGGGCGCCACATACTGTAACTTTGTAAAGGGGGAAAAAGTTATTTATATATACCATAGGACTGTTAAGTCTTAAATTTTTTTTTCTTTAAAATGTATACTACATTAATATGTAAATAATACTTTTCCAGCATCATGAAATAATGTGCCAGATTTATCTTTTTAAGGACAAAAATATAGTGAATTTAATTAATAATTCCTCTCATGTGAATGGGAACAAGAATGGATTTTGTATAGTTCAATAATAAACAGTACAGTAGACACACAAATATATTTCAAAACAGTTTCCTATATTGACTACCTTGTAATTTAATTCCAAATTTAAGTTTTTTTTGTAAATAGTTCCATACTTTTTTATTTGCAAAATAAAGTGGACCTATTCTTTAAAAATTTATTTCATTATTTAATAGAAAGACAATAAAATATAGACATAGACATTAACAAAATCCTTTAGTTAACATTATACAATTATAAGTATACAACTAACATTTTTTATTTGTATAAGTTGCTGTTCCTTAAATGGAATAATTTATATAAATAAAAACTATTTTTTAAAATCCTTAAGTTGTATTACTTGCATTAAACACACAAAGTTGTACTGATGAGAGACATTTTTATTGTTTTTCGAAATGTATATACAATTAAAAAGTTCACAATAAAGGATATATATTAAATATCAAAATATTAAAATTTTGAATGATTCCTCTATAAAAATTGGGTCAAGAAAAACTATTGTTTAGATGTTAATCTAAATTACCTATTTACTTACTAAGTATAAATATACCTGGTTATTTGGAAGAGTAAAATAGAGTAGATTTGAATATTATAAATCTGTTCTGTATAAATTCTCTTAACACTTTTTATTTTCAAATTTCTTTTAGAAGTTATGCATTTTATTTCATTTTTTTTTTCCTGCCGTTTGAGTGCCTTCAACATTACAGGTAGTTAGGCTAATGCAGTGGTGTAGCTAGTTTCAGCCACCCAGCCTGTCAATTGCCACCCTCCCTCCCTTTGGAAATACATCATATACATCAAACTACTTAGACAACATTTTTCAATGAGTTGTATGATTTTTGTAATTGTTAACTCTTGGAATAGTTGATAATTTTACTTTTCTTAGTAATAAAACAGTGTTTAAAATTTTTTTAATGCCAAAAGTGCCACTCACCCCTAGCTATGCCACTGGGCTAATGAATGTAATGTTAATTCAGAGTTAATGCAAATTAATCCTTACACTGATAATGACAAGCATAATGAAGAAATAACACAACTTAAGTTAAATAACACTATTTATCAATAAGTTGAATAAAACAACGTTTTTATCATGCTTTCAAAAATATTAAAATAGAAAAGTATCTAACTTAAAATAAAAGTATTTGAACTTTTCACATTTTTTAATAGTGATAAATTCAAACATATTCAATTAAAGCAAAATGTATGTTATATATAATTTTTAATTATCAATATATAGACCTGTGTTAAAATTGAAAATATTATTTCAAGTAACAGCAGATTTTTGATTTTGACATGGAAAAACTTTACTTTTTCGTTTATACTTCAGAATAAAAAGATTATTATTCATAATTCTTATTATGTTTCTATTTAGAAATTTGATAATCTGTACTTGCTACTTGTTTTACTAGTTGATTGATTTTAATTTATGATACATGAATACAGACGAGGAATTAACTTGCATGCAAAAAAAACCAAAAATCACTTTTGGCAATACCAAGGGCGAAAGCATTAAAACTATAGTTTTTTGTAGACATAAATGTAATATAGTCTTTCATAAACCAGATCAATCAATCATTGTGAGGGAAAAAGTACTGGCATATTGCTCGAGGGAAATTTCATGTGTCTACATATAAAATTTTAGACATAATTTAGTTATAAGTATTCAAATTACTCATAAATATATGAAAGAAAATATTATTGAACATAATTTTATCCATAACATGTCCATTGTTATGAACTTAGACTATGTTGGAATTATAAATATCAGTTGAACTTTTATTCATGCAATTACTTAATTAGCATTTTATAACAATTCATGCATTAATTTATTATTTATATTTAATTTTAAAATAATTATTTTCCTATATTACTTGTTAATATTTTTATATATTGAATTAATGTTATAAGAATGAAAACTAAATGACTAATTTTTTTTAGGAAAATAAAGCCCAAATTTTTGAAACAAAAATGAATGATATGCGAATAATTAGCTGTGTAACAGTAGTATTTCTCTTAGGAATTGCTATTATTGGAACAGAATGGGAAACGAAGGTAATTGTCATAATTTTAATTCAAAATATATTTTAAAAGATGTTCAATTACTGAATATTTTTACATGGAACCAATTTTTAAATTGCTAGTCAATCTTGTTTTCATTTGACACTTTAACTGTAACTGAAATTATAAAGCCACTATTAGTTTTGAAATATTTACAGAAGTTTAGTCAATTTAATAATTGATTCACAATCTCAATTGTAGCATTTCAAAGTATATATTGTAATAACTTTTTTTATATTACATTTTTCCTTCTATGAGAGGACCTTTTTTTTTTATTTACATCCATTACATATTTTATCAGGTCTGCAATGAGGTTGGCAAGAGAGAGGCCTGTCATATTTGAGCTGAAAATTGAGCCTCCATGAAAATTTGAAGATCTAACCCAGACACAAACCCAAATCCTTCAGAGTGGCAAGCACATGTTTGCTGCCTCATTCATCTGCCTATTAACACTTCTTAATTATATACATGTTTTTTAAATATCAGTTCTCTTTCCTGTTATAATAGGAAAGAAATTACTTTCATTTATCAAACTTTTCTTCTTTCTTATGGCATCTCATGATAGGCATTGCAGAACTGCAGCATCCCAAAGAAAAATAATCAAAAAATAGTATTTTAATTTTTATTATATAGTATTTATATAAATTACAAAAGTTTATAACTTTGCAAATAAATGAATAAATGACTGCTAATTTCAAGAAATATATAAAATTATCATAAAACACTACCTATCATTTTTGTTACCCTGTGAAATAGGAAATATTCTAGGTATAATGTAAAATATAAAATACCTCTCATAAGAATAACATTGTCGTATCCTAACATTGTTTAAGAATTAACATGTGGGATCGGAGGTTCATAATCATGGTCTAGGACTCTTTTCGCAGTTCTGTAGTATACCTATTATTTTGCATGTCTTCCTTGTGTTCTTGAATGCATGTCTGGAGAATTCTAGTAGTAGCTCCAATAAAATTGTCACCCCTGAGAGATGGTGTTGCAAAGGTATGGAATCATGCATTCCCAATTTTTCCGAAAAGTCAACTTTATCTCTGTCATTGCATAATAGCTTACGTAAGGTAGATTGGGAAGTTAGTGGAACAATAAATTTGAATTTGTTTTGAATTGCCCCACTAGCTTCCCAATCTATCTTAATGGGTAATTACTGGAACTCTAGTTTCTGTTTAGACATCAAACTAGGTCTAGGTAGGCAAGGTCTAAAATATCAAAGAAACTATTCTTGCATAAGTTCATAAAATGTCAAAAAACTTTAATAAACTATAAATGTACAAGACTTTCTATCTAAAAATTATAATTAGTATAAAATTTAAATATTACAAATTATTATTAAAATTTCAAATTCGGTATTTATAATAAAATTACAATTATTCAAAATCTTAATTAACCTGATTACAGTAAATAACCTAGCAGAAGAAAAATCCTTAGTTAGCACCAAATCAATCACTTAAGCACTTACAATTCAACCGCTATACACTGAGCAGCAGTAATGAAGACTAGCTTGCTATGTCGGTTTGACAGTGGTATTTATATATTGTTAATTTGCATATTTGAACTTGCTTATAAAGATTAAAATGTTTCTTAACTTGTATTTCTACAAATATATTATCTAGTTACAAAAATATAATAGACTATTAGGAAATATTTAATATTTTACTTTATACCTAGAATATCTCACAAGGTAACAAAAATGATAGGTAGTGTTTTATGATAAAATTCTACAAATTCTGCATATATAACTTATATTATCTCAGCAGTTGTAATAAAAGTAAAGTATAACTTTTGATGTTGAAACAACCAATTTATAAATCTAATCAATTTGTGTCAAGTTCAATAGGTTCAGTATTGACAGAGATGAAAAAGGAAACTATGGGGAAGCATTTTTTTAGTTTTGTTTAGCCATATTGTCGGATGACATCAAATTAAACAAAAATACATTCAGCACTAAAAATAAAACTATAGATTACATTATGGAAATAAATCATCAAACAGAATTAAAATGGGAAATTTTAAATAATTATAAAAGAGGAGGTTATTTAACAAAAAAGCTATAAAAAGAAAAACAGATGATATTTTTTCATACTTTGGGCAACCAACCCATATTAGAGCTCCAATAAAGCAGAATTTTTGTTATATTTTAAATAATTCAGTTGTTATTGAATTGAGAGGATAAATATTTTCTCATATAATAGAAGATATTAAAAGAAAAAAATGGCAATAGTGACTAATTAGAATGGATTGGACAAAAAAAATAAAAGGTTAATGGAAAAATTTATTCTTTTTAAACTGGTTTTTTAGAGATTTATATTTCTCACTATTTGTGTTTTTATGTTCTGTATACTGTCATTAGTGGTATTCACAGTAAGTAGAAAAAAATTACTATATACAATGATCAAAAGTCACAATTTCAAAAATATTAGTTCATGTTATTTTCAGCATTTTTCTCATCTGTTTAACACAAAGATTGTTTAAACTGTTTTGCTCACTTTCTGAAACTTTTTTTTTAAAGCAACTCCTCCTGTCCAGTAATGTCCAGTCCAGTGAATCTGACTGCAAGGAGTGCCGGGTTACACAAGCTTTGTGTTAAACAGACATGTTATTTTCAACAGTTTTTTTCGTGTAAACTAACATTTTAGAAATTTTTCATTTTTGACAAGTGAAAAAATTATAATAATGTTTCTGATAATGTATTACAGAAACCTGAAACACTAGAAATAATAAAAAATATAAATTCCTAAAAAAGCAGTTTTAAGGAGTAAGTTGATACTGGAGCTGTTATGTTTTAAGTAATGTAAAAATTGTTCAATAAACTGGAAGAAAAATTAATACAAATATTCCATCCTATTTTGGACATTGGTCATTTTAAAACATTACAGCAAAACTTTGCAAAACAAATGTGTGCCATATTCTTCAATTTTTTTCTACTTGACAAAAAAAGTTTAACAACGAATTTATGGATACTTGTTCAAAGTTTTGATATTTATTTCTTCTGTAAGAGTATATCTAAATTCAATAGTACCAATGATATATGCTAATAATTAAGAAAAAGAATTGGAAATTAACAGATGTTAATAAAAATTTTTTTTTTTACATTCAAAATGCAAATTTTCTGAGAAATTCATATAATATAGTATAATGTATAATTAAATATTACTTAGTAGTTATTTATATTTTACTTAGTTTATATTTTAATAGTGTGTCATTTTTTTATTTATTAAATACTATTCTGATTTCTTTTCAGCTTGAAAAGAAATGATGTTTTTATTTTTTTTTTTCCCCTAATCGTAAAATTATTTAATATAAGATAAATATTTACATTGTATTTTTTGCAAACAACTTCACTTAGTCAATATTTTAAAAAGTCGCTATGACTGAATACAATGATCAAAATGTTCACTTCATGAATTTGTAGAATAGCAAAACTAAAGAATTAATTTGTTTTTACTTATTAATGAAAAAATTTTGTAAATTTTAAATGTGATTTTAATTACTTTTTTCATAGATCTTTTTTATAAAATCTTTGTTGTCCTTGAACAAAGAAATGGCCTTTTATCTTAAAGATGATTGGTATCTTAAAGTTTAAATTATTAAAATAATTTTTCTTAATTTCAGGCTCAAATTGTTCTTCTCCTTATCCTTTTAAGTGCCATGGGAAATTTTATTATTGGTAGCCTTCTTACACCTACAGATGCTCAAATAGCTCAGGGATTTGTAGGATGGAATCGTAAGCAAAGTTGTTTTGATATATTGTTATAATATATTAATTACTTATATAACTGCCTTATTATATTAGAATATTTATGTGAATAATTTCAAATGATTTCAAATTCAAACAAAAGCTAATTAAATATTTGCATTTTTAAATATTTAAATCATTCAGTTATATGCTGATATTGAAAACTAGGAAAATCAAAAGCAAATTAGACATATCATTCATAACTTGTCAAAACAGCCTAAACAGAACTCTAGGAAGAATTGTCTCCCTATTGTTACTTTATATTCTTGTCCAGAACATTCAAAATAATAAAATTTACTTAATATAAACACAAGTTTTCTTTAACTGTTCATAAGTTATGCAAATTAAAAGATAAAAATCTAACTAAAAAAAAAAAATAGATAGAGTAGAAACTAACTAAAACTAAGTTTTGTTTATAAACAAAGATTGGAAGCTAAAATCTTATTTTTCATTTAAGAACTTTAATTCATAAATATTAGAAATCTGACAACTAGTTTTATGGAGTATTAGGATTTTTATCTTCATGATCTTGAGAATTTTTAATATAAAAGTTACTATTTACAATGTAACATAATAAAGTTAATTGTCTTCACTGACTTTACTTATTCACAGACATGAAATGCTTGAGTAGAAACAGATGTTTTAAAGAAAAATATAAAATGGTACAGTTAAAAATGAGTGTTGCATGCATTAACAGATACCTGAAATCTCAAAGTAAAATATTTTCTGCTACAAGGTCTGAAATGGTTGTTTTTGCATAATTAATGTTTGGATTAATCAATTGGGATGATATTTGGTGTAAATCATTAGGGGAACAACATTAAATAATTATGTAAAATTTTATCCATGTACTATAAATAATTCAAGAGATTTAAAAAAAAAAATTACATTGGTATATAATTCTGCTCTTCACTGTATATAATGAAAAATAATAGTTTCATTGTCAAAATGTATGTGAAATTCTTTTGATCAATATAAATTTTGTCAAAGTTTACATGTATAATTAATTACCAATTTGAGAAATGGCAATTACAGGCAGCATAATTGTGTAAAAAATGAACAGAAAATTGTCACCTTGTACATATGTTTAAAAAAAAATGGGATTGTAGGTTAATGGAAACATGAAAACATATCCATATTCCAAACAGTTTGATTCTTTCTCTTGTAGCCGAGAACAAATAATTGAATCCAAGGAATCACTTGGCATCGATAAAAATTAAAATCTTTAATATTTACAATTAATAATGATTCTTTTCCAAGAAATAATGTACAAAACTTACAAGCTATGAATATACAAATATATGGTACCAACACTGACAATAATACTGAACGAGTCCCACGTGCTGACAAAGGAAGATAGAGTTACATTAGAAATAAGCTAGATTAACTAAAATACAATATAAGGGCCCTGGATCAAGATGGGGTTGTTATAGGAAATCAGATGGCAAAAATAAACCTAGTCCATTCTTCAAGAGGGTTTCCTTTCCGTTATGTAGTCGCACATGTCCTCTTCTCTCCAGCTCCTCTCTCCAAAAGATGATCATCTCCTGGTGCATTCCCTACCTCTCCTTTCATGCCAACCCCTTTTGTTTTAGAGACACGTCGGACCATTGGATCAACCAGTCAGGGTGATCCAAATAAACAAAAGCCAGAAGTGAAGTTTTGAACAAAAGTGGTGAAAGAGAAAAATAACCAGGCTTAACCAAGCCACTCTTAACACTGATCTGCTTGTCTATGCTGTAGTCGTTAATCCGAATCAATTGGGGACTGGGGTTGTTCGGATTAGTGATTTGTTCGGATAACCAATTATGTACGGAAAAATATATTAACCTGTCCGATGTTCAAATTTTTCTCCATTGCGTGTCGCTTCGTGTTGAATTTTCGTCAATTTTTAAGCCTAACAAAAATTTTTATAATAAAGGCTATTGTATCGTTAAAAATTATCTCTATTTTGTTTGTACAAAATAAATATATTGAAGAATATAAAAAACATGAAAATTATACTTTAGAAGTAAATTCTAGTATCAAAAACGTTCGATTCAGCACGACACAGTCCGACTGAAAATCGTTCAGATAACCAGCAATTCGGATTACCGGGGGTTCGGATTAACGACTCTCAACTGTACTTTAATAATTCAAACTTACTAGATTGTATTTTGTATTTTTAACAATATATCTTATAATCTCTTAACTAATTTCAGTTATTAGCAAATTTTTTCTACGTGATCTTGTATGATCAACAGCCATAAGCTTTGGCATGATGCTTCACTATTTTAACAATAGTTTTTATCAGCTTCCAGCAGAACTTCGTATTTTAATATTTTTCAAATTGATGATGACAGTAATTTCAGTGAGATTCACCAGATTACATTGTCCCAAATAACCAATATATAGAATACTTAATGTCAGATTCTGTTTAAGTATTAACATTTAAATCACCAAATTTGGTTTTACAATTTCCCACAATTTCAGGCATTTTTATATTATGCACTTATTCATAAAGTTATAGTATTGACAAGGCAGACAAAAAAATTAAATTTTGGAATGTATTTAACTTGTTTTTGAAATTATTTTTATATTACTATTAATAAATTTTGAAAATAAATGAATTTTATTATTTTATATATACTTTATATAAAATGTCTTTCACATAATTTGTCTGATTATTATTTAAATTATTATAATTATTATATAAAATCTAAAATTTGAATATAGAAAAATGCACAATTTTTTTTATAAATATTGCATTCTATTTAAATTTATTTCTTAGTTGAGCTTGGAGCAGAGAATTTTATGCCAGGATTTAGAGATGGTGAAGATTTTTTCTCAGTTTTTGCAGTATTTTTCCCAGCTGCAACAGGTATACTTGCAGGAGCAAACATATCTGGCGATTTAAAAGTAATTGTTTTTTTTTATTCCTTTTTTAAAAAAATAATATCTATATTGAAATTTTTGCTTCGTATTTTTTAGAAATACAGAAAATCTTTACTTGACATCATTGATAGGTTCTTAAACTGCAGTTTAAGTGAAAATGATGTATAACAAAACCAGTTTTACTAAAGACTAATTGATATACACAAGATATATAATGTGATTAATAATATATTCTAATTGTATTGTTTGCAACCACCAACATTTATTTCCCACGTCATAGAATCAATTTTACTATTTATAAAAAAATTAGACACACTTGTAATCATTTAAAATTATTATTTGTATCTTTCTTCAACATTATAATGAAATGATGTTAAGTGAGGACATGCTGTACTTTAAGACACTAATTTAATTTATTTTTAAACCAACTACTGTTTTTGGTATGAAAATGATGAAACATTGAATTATATTATCTTTAAACCTTGTTTCATTTATAATTATTTTTAATTTAAATTTTTATTTAAACTTTAATTTTAATTATTTAGTTTAAAATACAAATTATATTAATAAAGACTTTTTCTTTTAGGATCCTCAGAAATCTATACCTAGAGGAACACTTTTAGCAATATTGCTCACAACAATATCATATTTATTATTTGCTGTAGCAGTTGGATCTACAGTTTATAGAGACGCTAATGGAATGGTAGAATTTGTTCATAACAACACTTTACATCTTCTGAGAAACTGCAGTTTAGGAGAAAAGGGAGTGTGCCCTTATGGATTAATTCCATATTATCAAGTAATTAATATTGTTCTGCTTGTTATACATGGGTACAGTAAAACATCACTTATGTGGCTACCTTTTGGTGTTAAGATTTCTGGCACATAAGTGTGGTGATAACCTAGGTGAATGTTATGAAAAAATTAACACACAGAACTGTAATTAGAGTATCATACTGAATCCAGCTAAAAGTTTAATACAGGTCATAAAAGTAAACAAAAAAATAATAAAATAAAAAGTTTGCTTAATACTGTATTTTATCTCTTGCAAGTAATTCAAACTTTTCATATTAACATTGAATAATAGAATATTGAAAAACAGAGTACATGTACAATAAATAGCTGTGTGCAGAAGGATTCATTCAAATGCTGTACAGTACAGTCTACTAAGGGTAGTAAACAATTCTATTACCATTTCATAAAAATATCTAAGGGTATTAAAGTTTTATTTAAATACTGTGTTTTTTATTTAATTTTTTAGAATTTTTTCAGAAGTTATTAGATATGCAGAAGTGTCCAAGTGTAAGGAAAAGTGTTAATTATTAAACTAGCTCTTACATCAGGTTGAGTGTTGCAAGTGACACATCATTGATATAGACTAAGAATTGCTGATTTACAGTTATATTTTTTTACAAAATATCCTCTGATTTTTGTATAAAATTACTGAACAAATATATAATTGTCTTTTTTCTTGCTAAATTGTGGAGATTAAATTTAATTTTTCCAGTGTAAATAAAGTTTTATTTTATTTGAATGTCATCTGTGGGAGGGAACTCTGCAAACTGTTTGAGCTTTTTTGCTAAGTTTTGAATTTCATTTTTAAAGTGCTTTAAACAATACATTGAGTTTAGAAACATTGGGTTTTTTTCCTCTTCTGTTAGCTACATAAACAGGGATAAATATTATTTTAGGACACCTATCTTTACCACTTAAGTGAGGTAGCCAGTGGTTACCAGGTGGAGTTAGATATATATTAAAACTTATGCAGTATTACAGGAGAATTTCAGGGATGACCACGAAGCAATGTTTTACTGTGTATATAACACATTATTGTTATAATAAGTGTGTATTTTCAATGGAATATTATAAATATTCCAGATTGTTTGTAATAATTTAACTACTTTGTATACTTACAAAAATTTTCATTTAAAAAATTTATCTTGATATAATTATTTATTAGTACAAATTATGTAATAGTAAGTATTTGGAAAATTTAAAATTTTAAGTCTTTAAATGGTTTAAATTAGGGTTTCTCAAACAGGATCCCAGTTGTTTAACCCAGGAAACTCTTCTCATCCCGGAAATCTTGCAAATTTCTTAAAGTTTACTTTACATTTTTCTTTTTTTGTGTTAAAGTTGAGGAAATTTTGTAAATAGAAAGTATAATTAACTCATAAACTGTCAGAATACATTTGTATTTATTAATTTTAAGCCAATTTATTAGTTTTTTTAAATTTTTGCTTGTTATGACATCTCAGATTGTCAATAATCAATATGTATTTGTGGCAGGACTTGTTAGACTAATGTTGCTTGTTGGAGATTAGTAAAAACTAGTTACTCTCGTAACTGGTTATATAACAAAGAAACGAAGATTACACTGTCTTGACTCACAGAAGGTCAGTGCTGGAAAAGGGAGTGTGAAATGAGGTCAACAGCGCGACCAACCTTTTATTACATAATGGAAGAATGTTTACAAAACATTGTGACACAATTCGTTGTACGTGACGATGTCATATAACATTTGACAATAATTTTGATCGTTGATTCCAACATGACTCTGAAATTTGAATTTTCTCTTGTCAGAACCTGTAATATCTTAAGTAATTGTGCCAATGCTGTCTTAATTTTAACTATGCCCAGTAACTTCAATAACTGCATTATGTCAGGTTGTGCAAATTGGACAAGGATATAAACGAGTATGACGTTTTTCTTCATAAACCTGATTATTAAAGCCAAATGAACTGCCAAATTATTAGGCTATAAGCCTGATACTGCTATTAAAGCAGCAGAGGTAGACAAGTCCAAGAATACTTGAGAGCAAAAGAAGTACTGCAATGCATCTCGAAAACGAACTAGAAACCTTCCAGGCTATGGGTGAAAAAACACATAACATTTGTCTTTAATGCATTTAAGAGGAGAAAATTCCACCCACATCCATTGAATTGGAAAAGGCATTTTCAGTAGCAGGACTTTTCATTATTAAAATAACCAGATTGAGTGATTGGAGTATTGACCATCTTTTGGTTTTCAAAATCTTACAAAATCATAAATTTTTTATATTATGTTTATTTAAAAAGCAAAAATTACTTTCTTATAAGTTTGATCTAAGTTCATTTTTTCTTTAAATTTTCAACTCAATTCAAAGGTGGGGTTTTTTTTGTAAGCAGTTTCCAACAAACTTTAATAAATTTTTTCTATTTGTGAAAATTTCTATGTAATTCAAAGGTAATTTTAATATATACTTCACACAGCATTATTATTATTATTTTTGGAGGTCCTTATCTTTATCCTTGTCCTTGCAGAATGTATAATTATTTTTCAATTTTTAAAATTAATATCATTTGATTTAAAGATGTTTTTTATATTTTAAAAATAATTAATTATATCCCAGGAAACAGTTCACTTTTTTTCCTGAAATCCCGGGACAAGCAAAAGACCAGGAAATGAGAAACCCTAGTTTAAATGTTGTTAGCCTTAAAATCTTGATTAAAAAAAAACGACTTCTTTTTTGTTGCTAATTAATATATTGTAAACTAAGTATTTTGAGTATTTTGTTTCAGACAATGAAATTAGTTGCTGCATTTGATCCGTTAATATATGCAGGTATTTTTGCTGCCACTCTTTCATCAGCATTGGCTAGTTTAGTCAGTGCACCAAAAGTTTTCCAGGTATTTTACTAATTTTTACTGTTTTTAATTTAATATTTGTTGAAAATTTATTGAAAATTAATAATTTAAGTATTTGTGATTAAACGAAATAAAATTAGAATTGTATTAATAAATCTAATTTTCTTTATTTGATCTTTAAAGTCACGCCTCTCGTCCTATATGAGAGAGCATTTTTTTTTACACAAGTAAATATGGCATTTTATGTATAATGTTCATTCAAAGAAAATTATACAATATACAATAAGGAGCGTGAATCATCATCTTTTCTTCTAGCACAGAATGAACCAACCTGGAATGTGAATTCAATTTGCAGAAAACAAAAAAAAATCACAGATAATAGCATGATGGAGCATGCACACAATCTGGGACTTCCCTCTCCTTGCCACTCATTATGTGAAATTTTGCTCATTAAACAAGTCATTTTTTAAAAATTTGATTTGCTCATTATGCAAAGCACTCATTATGCGAGGTTCTGCTGTATACGTTTTCACCATGTTCAGATGTTACAAGTTGCACTCTTTTTTCTCTTTCTGGTATACACATTTTACTGTTTATGGAGAGCAACTCTACACCCTTTCTCTTCTGTATTGTATATTAGATGGGGCTTGTTGAAAATATCTAACCTTAAACATACATCCTTCAACTTATCAAATTAGTTGCTAACAACACACCTATTGATCTTTGCAGCTCTACTCAGGTTCATACTCTGAACTCTTTTTCTGGCAATTTCCAGATTATTATTAATAGCGAGGTTGCAATTAAAGTTTTTATCTCTAAAACATGAACATCGAGTGCCGCTTATAAGATAGTGGTGCTCAACGTTCACGTTTTAGAGATGAGAACTTCGGTTGCAACCTCGCTATTATATAAATTACTGCATCTTACAGAATGTGTTTGAGGCTTATAATAAAACTCATGAAAGAAAATTGATATCAATTGCGGGCCTTATTTACAGCTCTTGTTAACCAGTGCTTTCCATCAGTGTTTTACCAACGTAAATAAATGCACATTAACTAGAAAATATCAGTACCTCATCTTATTCTACTCATCACATACTTTATTATGACATAACAGGTTCATGTATGTCAAGTTACTAAAAGATGAAGAACATATTTATCAAATTACTTTGAAATAGTAAAAACTACAAATTCTGCTGATGTTTGTTTGCACTTCAATTGTATCAAACATGGTGGAATCATCTTCAACTGATATGGTTTTTGATATAGCTGGTAAAGGACAAGTGTTTTCAAAAATAATAAAATAATAATACACGAAGAACTGAAAAAATATTTAGTTCAGTATTATTTTATTATTAATACAAAATTATTGCTTTTAGCTACTTTAGACATTAATTTGTCTCATAAAAATAAATTCCAATTATTTGTATTATGCTTGTTTAAGATTGTTGTAAGTTATTTATTTATGGCTTATTAACAATAATATCAATAGGAATAATTAATGTTTAATGATTAAGAAAAAGTTAATTTTAATATTATTGTTAAAATTAAATGAAATAAACTAAATTATGTGTAAAATAAATAGCTGGAAAGTTTAAGTAAACAGTATTTAGATCAATTCTTTAATTAATATTTGTAATCAGAGAAAATAATTATAATATATACTACACATGATTGAATTTAAAAATTTAGTAATACAATTTTTTCTTCTTTCATTCACTCACTAAAACTTATACAACAGTCTTTTCCTAGAAGCCATACTCAACAATATATAACTATTTATATAAACTGGAAAAAAATATACTGGAAAATAAAACCTGAAAATGCATATCCTCCCTATATGAAATATGTGTATATTTCTAAGGTGACCAACTTTTTTACAATGAAAAGGAGGACACAAATAAATTGAAGGAAAAAATATTGTAAATAAAAAAACATTTTATTCACTACAACAATAATACACCATAATAATCTCTACTGCACACATGTGCCGTGTCATGTTTTGTAAGAAATAAGCAAATCCACTTGCGTGTACTGTGCTCTCTCAAGATCTCCCCTCATGTAGAATGCATGCATTTCATAATCGCATCTTGTCACACTGTACCGAGCCATGATGAATCTTCATGTCAAATACAAACACATCACATGCAACGGATCGGCTCGGCATCAATTGAATACGGAGATTTACAGAGTAGTCTTCAAATATTGAAAAGGAGGACATGTAGGAGAACTTTTCGAGGGAGGACAACTTACAAAAGGACTGACTTCCTTAAAGGCGAACAATTGAACACCTTAATATTTCATATAGGGTATGCATATTGGGGGGGGGGTTTTTTCAGTCCAATCTTTTAAACTTTCCATTTAATATCACGTTCAATATTTGTAATATTTCATAACATGCAAATTCTTTTTGCACATTATCATTATTTCTGTCTTCTCTTTGTTTATAACACAACCATTCACAACTGGATAAACTTGATAAAAACAGTAACTGAAACCAAAAACCAGCAAAAAAGGTAACAGAACTAACATTTTCCATGGTTCCAAAGCAATTAAAACACAACAGGGAATTGCCATACACATGTGGAGGTGACATGAGGGAGGGAGAGAGGATAGTAAGTTTACAGTTTGTAGAATGACTTTCATGCAGGGGATGAAATCTACATTGCAAAAGTTAATGGTAGTATTTTTTCAGGTAGTCTTGTAAATTTCTACTTGCTCTAAATATCTGAGCTGTTGTTTTTGGGTGGAGCTATATATGAGGTAAGCATGGTTGAAATGCATGTCTATGTTGGTATCAGAGGCAAAGGTAGCTGACCCTTTCAGGATGGAATTCCAATGTTCTCTGAGGCAGGTGTTTACATAGGTATTACAATGCACTTTTATTCTAAGTTGGGGTTTGTTCTGTGATCTGTCACAGGGATAAAATATATACCTTGTTTGAGGTGCATGTCTGGATGGTCTTTAGCATTGCAGAGTAGAGTGTAAACCAGGGACTTCTCTGTAAAACTAAACAAAAATTATTGTTCCTGAAAATTTCTTTGTATAGGGCAACTAGTCTTCTGTCATACATGACTATTGTATATATGGTGTCCTGGGTGTGAGTGTTCAATGTGATGGAAGTGGCAGAGGAAATACAACATACTAGACCTTTAATGATGTATGGAGAGTAGCCATGTAGAGCAGCATACTGGGTGATAGTTTGGAGCTCCTTATCCTTTTTCTATTTTCTGTATAGTTTTTACATTTTAGTATATTTAACCAAGACAACATATAAAAAAAAAATACATTAGGTGGTTAGAATGTCTAGTTAGTTTTTAAACATCATTGAATATGAAGTTAAAACAAATTTATTTATAAAATGTAACTAAAATTTTTTTTACAGGCACTTTGTAAAGATAAACTATTTCCTTACATCCATGTTTTTGCTAAAGGATATGGAAAAAATGGAGAGCCACGTCGAGGCTATGTTTTGACATTTATAATAGCTTTGGCATGTTGTGCAATAGGTATTATTTTACTTCTTGGTTTTATTATTATTCATAACATAATTTATTTTTAACAAATAATTAACTTGGATTAATCCTCATTAGTTATTATTTTATACATAATTATTTATACATAATTTGTGTTATCATTGTTGAAATACTTTTTTCTCAAAATAAGAAAAATGAAAATTGTATGAATAAATATAAAACATAACTATAAAAGTTTTTTAAATAAAATACATGTATAAAATTATTAAACAATATCAGTCTGTTAACTTTGTCTTCAGTAATATAGATTTTAGGGTGACAAGAGATGTCAGTTTTTTGTTTGCAATTTCTTGTAATTACATAAATGTAATTAGATAAGATTTAAAGAATTAATTTAAAAGAAATTTTATCTCAATATATTAGTAGTGTGTGTCAAATTTAATAGTAATATAAATTTATTAACACAAATTTATTGGTCAAACATATTTTAAGTTTTAAATTTAATAACATCAGTCATGAATAGACAATGAAATATATGCCAATTCTCTCATTTACACGATTGCTCAATAATCAATAGAACTAGATGATTATCCAAACATCAGTTACATTCCAAATTATATCAATAATTCTGTCTAATAGAAATGTCTGTTTTGCCAAATCTCTAATCACTCAAATTCATGAAATAAAATTACATGCTGCTTTGCTAAATAAGTATCTACATCTACTTGTATTTCTTATCCTAATTCAAATTAAGCCCCTTAAGTATTCAAAGCATGTTACAAAACTCTTCATATCCGTAAAAATACATGTCACAAGTAGTAATTACATTAGAAGTAATTATTTCAAATAAAGTTCATTTTTAATTTTAACATAGGATTACTGTAATCTATTCTGAAATACCTATGTGTTACTTTAAATGTGTGGACCTTCCAGTTAACTATTTTGGAGGACTTCTTACTGGTACTTTACTTGCATCTTAGTTACTAATAAACACCAGTTTACAAGTCCACATGATATTAAAAAGTAAAATATATGTAAAGTAAATGTTTGAAACTGGTCTGGGCTTGAATCTATAAAAATTACAATTTGGAGAGAGTTCTAGTTTGTTAAATATGTTCTGTGTACATTGTAATTGTTTCATGTGTACATTGCATGTTGTTTGTATATATTTGATTATACTAAATAAAATATTGTCTGAATAATAATACATTTATAAGTGTGTTGTTGAAATTTTTTTTAGGTGAACTGAATGCAATTGCACCTATAATATCGAATTTTTTCTTGGCTGCTTACTGTCTGATAAATTTTTCCTGTTTTCATGCTTCATTTTCAAGATCTCCAGGTAAATTTATAAACATTTAAGGGGGAAAAACAAATTATATAAGAATTTTTAAATCTTGCTTTAAATAGGATTCCGTCCATCTTTCAAATACTATAACATGTGGCTTAGTCTTCTTGGAGCAATACTGTGCCTTGTTATCATGTTTATAATAAAATGGTGGGCAGCTCTTACAACATTTGCTGTTGTACAAGCTTTGTTTATCTACATCTACTACAGAAAGCCAGGTAAGTGTTTTTACAAAAAATAGCATAATCAATTACATAGACTACGTGGAATTTTTAATGTTTTTCAAAAAACTAAAGACAGGGTTTCTAGTTGACCCAGAAAATCTGGAAAAATTAGGGAAATTGATAAGGCTTAGTCATGGAATTTATAGTAAAAATTGGAAAATTTAATTTTTTTTTTTTCCAAAATACATTGCAAAATTTTATTGTTTTGCCAGTGAATTTTGTTTATTAGCTCAAAAGCAATCAGTTATTGTAAGCTTTATAACTTGTGGATATTTCTGAAGAGAAAACAGTGAACTGCAGATGTAAAACAAGTATTTAAAATTGTGTTTTATTTGCAAATAATATCAAAAATAGAATTTGCACACTTCCTGTATAGATTTGTTTGATGGATTTTTTGGAAAGTTATTTGTAGAGTGATGCTTTTTCTGATTTTGTGAAATAAAGATGTATTTTTTGACAGAACAGATCTAAAAGAACAGATTATCTTGTTTTTATAACTCAAAATGAGAAGTAAACAAATTTAACTGTGCTGTATAATTTGTTTAAAGGTAGGTCTGCCAGATTTATCAATGAAATTAGATTTTCTAGTTAAGTTTTTCCGTTGGAAGCCTTTCTGTTAAAGCCTTTCAACTCAACTCATCTGAGAAGGCTTTAGATGAACTTTCTAAATTAAAACAATATATTAACGAAAAAGTTGAAAAAATTGAACCCTCTACAAATATTATGCTATGGTTAAGTCAGTATTGGAAAATAAAAGTGAGGTGATACAATGTAAATTATAATTTTTTGTCCATAGCTCCTGACATTGAGCCATTCTTGATAAAGTTTCAAGGAAACAAATTATTGGCATTTCTGTTCAAACACATTAGCATCCTTCTGCAGAATATTCTTAGAAGATTGATAAAATCAAAGAATTTACAGACATGTGAAAGTCTATCTAAGTTACCTGTTATTGATATCAGTGTGAGAAGTAAGATTTTAAGTAGTAGGTTGTGACAATAAAATCTGTACAAATAAAATTTTATTATATATACAAACATCTCTAAACCCAATATAATTAAAATAAGCCAAACAACTACTGGATGACATCAGGCTACTTTTCCATGATTTTAATTAATTTCTTAATAGTTCATCCTAGAGGAAGGCATTAGGCACCATCTTGTGTTAAATTTAATAAGAGATTGCACCTAATGCCTTCCTCTAGGACAAATTATTAAAAAATTAAATAAATAACATCAGGCTACTTTTCTGTGATTTTATCTAGTAGTTGTTTGGCTTAAATTTCATTAAAAATGACAATGGAATCTTTACAAGCAATTAACACACAACCCATGATGTCAGCCAATGAGTGTACTCTCAACAAACATTCAAGTGCAATACAATAAAAATAAACAAAACTTAAAATATTTTGTATGCATTTTTAAGTAAAACAAAGGTTTAATCTACTGCAAGGACAAGAAAAATGGACGAAATACTTAAAACTAATTAGTAATACTAAACTTTGTTCTAATAGATGTTTCTTAGAATTATCTGTTGTAGTATTGCAAACTGTATCTGATGCTGTTAATATTGAAAGTGGTTATGTACAAATATATTACAAAAACTGATACTTGCTGCTCATAATTCTTGCAGTAGATGTCTTGAGCAGCAGGGAAGAATAAAAAAGCAATAGTCAGAAAAAGAATATTGGATTGGTTAAAAGAAATAAGCAGTCATTGAGATTATAGCCTTAGAAATGAAAAAGAAGAAACCATCTTTTTGATCCTTCTTGGAAGTATCTGAAAAATTCAGAGAATTGGAGAATAATTTCTAAAAATGTGAGATTATTTATTTAATGATAGTTCATTGAATTTTTTTTTATACCGTGTTGGTGTGATCTCATTTGTAGGAATTAAGATTTATGTTAGAATGGATAAAATAAAATTTAAACAGATTTGTCCATTTGATTTTGGTAATTAGTGAAAAAAATTTTAGATTACTTATATGAGTAATCCACAACAAATGACAGGAGTCCTAGAAGAGAAATCTGTTATAAGTTAAACTTGTTGTAATTCACACACACCAAAAAAAAAAAATAGGATAGTTCTTGAGACTACTCAGTCATAAGACTTGCATATATTAAGCTTTGGAGTAGTATTATATAGATCAGGCCTGGCCAGTTTAGTGGGACATGATTCACTTTCAAGAGTCAAAAGTATCAATAATCTACAATCACATTATTCTTTTAAATAAAGTTTTTATTAACCTATTCTTATAAAATTATGATGCAAAACAGTTATAGCTATCATTGTCTTTGTTATAGCAAATGATTGCAGAAATAACAATTACAAATTAATCTGATCAAACTAAGTTTGTTAGCTGGAATTGTATTGTATAAGCTTAGCAGATACCTAGAGAAATGATCCAACATCAAAAGAACAAAATGTTGCAATCTCTGAATCTGTTTATATTTAACACTAACCTTGAGGAATTATGGGAACCAGATAAATCATTTTAATTTACAGACAACACTAGCAGTTTTTTAACTGCTGATAGAATATCATTAATATTGACAAGATTAACAGTTAAGTCTTCAACAGATAGCTGTATCCATGACAACTGTGAAGTTGACAATAATGCAGAAGGAACTGATGTTAAGTTTTCACCACCAGTAATATCAAAAGCATTTGCTATGTTAGAACACCTTGAAAGATATTTTATAAACATTGGAGACATGCAAACATATCTCTTGGCATTAGGAACTCCTCTCTGTGAACAGTCTATGAAATAAAAACAAATAAAAATCAATGATTTTTTTTAATGGTTTTCATTTTTTGCATAGCACTTTAATACAATAAATTGCTGTTTTTTTTTATTTACTATGATTTTTCAAGAACTTGCTCATAAGTTGTACTTTCAATTATAACATTCTTTAATGTTTCCTCATTGGAGTATGTTATAACCATACTCAACTATATAGTAAACTTTTTAAAAATATAGTTTTAAGTTTTAGTAAATTTTTTTATAAATGGCAATGAAATTATAACAAAAATAGCTTATTAAAACAGTTGTTTTTTTAGAATTAATAAAGATCAATATAATTACCATAAGAAATTTTTATACAAATTTTTTGTATACCGAAAAAATATTGTCGAAACCCGAAAAACATTGATATTTAGAATATTTTTAGATGCTGTGTTTGTGTGTGTGTGTAATTCTATTTGTGTAAAGATTTATTAAAATGAATATTTGCATTACAGATGTAAATTGGGGATCATCAACTCAGGCTCAAATGTATCAAATGGCTCTTAATGCTGTTATAAAATTAAATCTAGTTCCAGATCATGTGAAAAATTATAGGTATGTATGAAATATATCCTAAAATATTAAATGTGTTATATATTAAGGAACATTTCAAGAACTTTATATATTACATTGAATATTGCCAACAGCTGGAGAGAATAACAATTCTTCATTTCTTTTCTGTGGACTTTGACTTATTTTAAGACTTATCCACAAAATATAATCCTGTTAAGAATCACATTTTCTTATTTGGTATTTTATTTTATTCTAAAAAAGTATAAAAATATCTATCTAAATGCATATGTGTGTGTATATATATAATCTGCAAATGTAATATAACTGATGGGCATTAGTAATAATTTATTAATCATGCTTTAGTTAAACAATTACAGGCATGTGTCCTAAAAATCCTTCAAAAATTTTCAAAAATGTTTTCTGGTAATTTTGAAAAATAGCACAAGACAGTGTAATTCTTTCTAGAATGTTGATTCTATTTATAACAAAAGTTTACATAAATAACTTTTATTAAAAAAGGAAATAAATGAATTTTATTGAAGAAATGTAATACTGAAAATTGCAAAAAGGTAAATTTTATATAGTTAAATATTTCTCTGCAAAGGGAGTTCCATGGTGTACAATTTATAGCTTCATCTCAAGAATATAACAAGAGGAATCTGGAGACAAAGAATGGGAAGGGGTCAAAAGAGAAGGAAAATGCCTGATAGAAAGAGGAACCAATTGGAGCCTTGGAAAAAGTTGGACAAATACTTAGAAAATTGGGACTACAGTTAAAAATATGACATGGACATGTTTGCTGGATTCTGAAAGAACATCAAACTTTCTGTGGAAGCTATGAGATGGTGTTATGAAGGCTCATATTGATGATCATTGGTAACGAGTCTTATTTCACTTTTGTCAGAAAGAATGTGCTATTTTGTAAGCCCACTAAGGCAAACACCCAGGAAAAAGAAACACACATGCAGATGATAAAAACTCAATTTATTTTTGTGTGATATAACTATGTACAGGATCAGTGATGGATGCCAACTGTAGGACTGTTACTCTGGCAGTAACCTAAAACCTAATTGTCAGCTGGATAATCACAAAATATTGATACTTGTACAAAAAAACTTCAGATTACTTATTACCCAAAAATTTCCTTATAACTAATCCTTAAAACTAACTTACACTAAAGAAAAGTGGAAAACAGATGATAGGAGGCGAAGTATCAAAGATGGTGGAAAGAATAGAATAAAGAACTCGGGTTATACGAACATATTTCTGTTGTCATGAGGAATCGCATGGAAACTTCCTTGGGTATAATTCACACCTCCGTTTTGCCTTTCCTTAGTCCAAGAGGGTTTCTATAAATCTCTAGTCAAAGTTGTTGGTTGTCTGAGCTTAAAATCTGTCAACTTGAGAAGGTGACTGGTAACAATTTCATGAAACAAGTGCTAGATGTGAATCCTGAAGTCAAATTCAAACAATAATTCAAGTTTTTACCAAAGCTCCTGATTTAGCTGACATTCAGTTTAAAGACATGTTTAGACTTTCTTTGCCCTGTCACAGCTCTTCATCGAAAAAGTGTATGGCAGTAAATGCATTCAAAAAGAAGATATTTGTCTTCTGGCTTAACATGGCCACTGTCCATTAGCACAGTTGCTAAGTTGGATCATTACAGAATTTGATACATCTTCCATGAAGCCAATGTTCAAAACATTTCACGGCTGAGACCAATTGAGAGATTTTGGTACCAACTGAAGCAAATAGTTTATGAAAATGGTTAGGAAGCTGGATCCACAAAGGGGTTGGACAGGATCAAGCCCAAATTTTATCACTTTGTGGTGTCTTCTTGGGAAAGGATTCCACACACCTTTTTGTTTAACAATAACGATATTTTTCGTTATTGTTATACTTCCAATATACATGTACAACTGACTAAAAATTGACAAACAGAAATTTGTGCTTGTATCAATGAATTCTGTTCAGTAAGCTCACCCATGTCAAGAATCCCCAAAAATGAGAATCAGTTTTTTTCTATTTTTTTTTTTCTTGTTGCCAACTTTGATGCTTTTTCGATGGTGGTGCCACCAACCATCACAACTTCAAAGCTGGCCACTTCCAGAGGTTAATGGAACAGATTAAGACTAAAGTTTGAATTGCAGCCAATTGGTCTCAATCATCTCATCTGAATGTTAAACAACCTATCTGTACCCAAAAAACCTTATTTTAAAATGAATTTTAAACAACTGAAATTTGTGTGGAGTTTTAGGAGACATGCCCTTAGTGTTGTCTTTTTAATGGTTTTATTTACAAAATATTATCTTTCTGAATTTGATTATCTAACTTTTAATAACTAACTATATTTTATTATATATAAATTGAAATATTATAATTTAAATTAAATTTGAATCTGTAATAAATCCTTTTTTATTTTTTCAGACCACAAATTCTTGTTCTAACTGGAAGCCCAAATAATCGTCCTCCATTGGTAGATTTTGCTTATACTATTTCAAAAAAATTGAGTTTAATGGTCTGTGGTCATGTTCTAATAGTAAGTATAGTATTAATAATAATTGTGAATGTTAGGCTAGCAAAAAATGCTAAAGTTTTATTTTATAATTACAGTATTCAGAATTTATCATTGTTGTAAATCAAAAAATATAATTATGAATTAGTAAGAAATTGTAATATTTGAATATTTGTTTGGTGTTTTTTTTTCTTTGCTTTTTTGAAGGATTTACATAATTTAATGTCAGATCAGGAAAATTATTCCAAAAATAAATCACTGACAGTAAATACATCAAACAAATGAGTGTAAAGAACTCCTGGGCATCTTTTGGGCAGAATATACTTAGCTGCTGGCATACATGAGACCCAGTGTCTATTCCATTCTCACAGAATTTCATATCCAAATAAGTGATGATAAAAAGGGGGGATACAGTTTAATCTTCTTTCCATCATCACCTCCATGTTTTCTCCCACCCATTCTTTCTACCAAACAATGAAAACTGCAAATATTCACAAAGTTTTCCTTTTTATTTAATTCTTTTTACTTAATAGAAAAGCACAATACTACACAATGTTACTACCATAAGCATAATTATGGTATTACCATAGCTGCAATTTAATTTGAGTTATCATTGCTGTAGAGTGTCATAATGTTCACCATCATCACTGTAGATTACAACTTTATTACAGTCTGCTTCCTTGTCATCCTCTTCCTCCTGTACAGGTCACTTTCAGGCCATCAATAACTTTCAAATCCAAGGAACTGTACCTTGGGAGTAAACAGTGGATGGATGCATTTTTGCTGCTATCTGTCTTGATAGTCAACACACAATTTTTGAAGTAGTGGACTCTTTCATTTGGAATATTTCCCAGGCTTTTTAAATCCAAGAAGTCATCCAAGAAGGCACTTTGTGATTTCCCTTGCATGTGTACTGTTTTTCTTCATCATTCACCATTAGGGATTGAATTCCCTAATGGTGAATGATGAAGCTTGTTAGCACTTATTTCTAATCCTAGGATTTCGGGATTATACTTAGTCGACCCTGGGATTATTTTGGTATTGAGGGATAATAAAAAATAAGAATCTCAGAAATCAGCTCTTTAATCAACAAATCAAAATTTAGACAAAAATCAATGTATTTTACGGTATACACCTAGCTAATCTAATCACTAACTAATCAGACTTAGTCAGATTAACCAGACTTAAAATCACTGTCTTCATGTCAACGTTTTTCTTTCTTTTTCAAGCATCAGTGAGATTTCTTCAAACTTACATAAAGGTTTTTTCAATTTATGTAACAAACTATGCAAATAAACATTTGAAAATTAACAATCTCTCTTAACGTCGACTAAATAGATGACTTTCATGTAACAACCTAGTAAGTAGGTAGTAAAGTAAGTTTTTCTTAGCAAAAAGCATTTAAAAATAATAATAATTAGTCTACTTTTCTTTATATTTGAGAAAAATGTGACTAATAGGAACATTCTAATTTGAATTGCAAAAATATGATCTGAGAAATAACTCATTCAGTGTCTCATCACCAAGTCTGCTTCTCAATTTGTTGCACATATATGCAGCTGCTGAGAAAGCGCGTTCAGGTTCGATGGAAGTTGGAGGAATTGTTAGTAAATACTTATAAGCTCGCTCTAGGTTATAGCTCAGAGTAGAATTTGAAGACTCGTACAGGCTCATTTCTTTCTTAACAATTTTGGAAAAATCATTTTCATGCTGTTTTCTATTTCCAGCTGAAGCTTTTGAGTGTCAAATCACTTTTTTTCTATATTTGTAGGCTCGACTTGCATATTTCGTTCTTCCTCTTCATCATTTTTTTTACCATTTAATCTCTCAATTAATGAAACAATCTGGTTTTTTTTTATCAGGACTTTGCTCAAACTTGAAAATGTACACTTTATTTCATCATCGTCAGCCAAATTGTCACTATGAGGATTTTGTAGGTAGCATAAAATGCCACTCAATTTATTTCTTCAGTGATCTTTCATGCACTTTTGTAATTGTATCTTGAATTTAGAAGCCAAATAGGAGCTATTGTTATTTAATTTCCTAAAAAGAAACTTAAGGGCAGCATCAGCTGTGCATAAATTCGCATCAGTGCGACACTGCTTCTACAGTTAATTTTACTGGAGCCAAGACTTTAATGATTTCATTGAGTTTGAAATTGGACTCTTCCAATTTCACTGGATTATTCAAATCTATAAGCACCTTTCTGATGCTAACTTTCAAAAAAGCAAAATACTTCGAACAGCCTCTACAGTATGCTCATCTGGTTTCGCAATCAAGCAGTAAACTTAGCTCTTTGCCATGCTCTATCTTCACGTATTTTTGAAGAATGGTATCATTCTTCAACGATACTCTTTTTGAAAATAAGAACTACTTTGCAAACTTTTTTTATTACATCCTTGATGTTCTGGTCATTTGTCAAATTTGGGCAATTTTCTGTTTTTTCAAGGGCTAATCCTGATTCAAGATCTTTGTCATCATCTGAGTCTGCATCGTGGAGCTCAGTTGACTCATTTTCTGAAGCATCCGGTATACAGGGTATACTTTATAAAAAAAGTAAATAGCAAATGGCTAAGTGAATGCCATGAGCAAAACAAAGTTGGTGCTTTGCATTGACAAGTTTTCCGACTTTGAGCATGACATTTGGACTGTAGGTTAAAATTGCCATGATTTTGCTGTCCAGTGAAATATCGAATTGAGAAAGGTGCTCTTTTAAAACATCAACACGTCTCCACCTTCAAAGATACATAGATACGAATAAGACCTAAACTCCAAAACTTTTTTCTCTGAATGAATCTTTACGTTCATGTAACTTTTTTTATAAGTCGACGTCCATTCATCAAAACTCAAACTGAAGTGCTGGCTTTGTTTTTAAAGCAGTTAATTCAGCTTTCGTATGCTTTCTAATTATGTAGCTATAATTGACGACACGGTTATGAACTGTTAAAGCAGCTTTTGGTAAATCTGAATACCCTTTTGATAATAACAACGCTCTCAAATCTTTTGAGGTTACAAAGACACTAAAAGAAAAGCCATCTAAGGCTGTCATTTGGGCTAAAACGCTGTTTAAAGTTTCAGTTTTAACAAAGTCCTCAAGTGAGCTATGTTTTCGCTTCAATGGCGGTGGTTCTTCACCATAGCCACTTTGGCTAGTTGATGAGGACAGCCTTACAGTAATAACTTTTTTTGCCATGTTTGGTTGAAAGATGAGTGTGTAGTCCTTTGGTTGACCCTCTTAAGGTTTTTAATATAGCCGGGCAGTATTTACACTGTGCTGTTTTGCTATCTTTAGTGACCAAAAACTGGCTCCCCACCGTTGCATCTCTATTTTGTTTGACGAAAAAACTTTCTTTAGATAGAGACATAATCACTATAGTCTGTCATAAATACCTTTTTTAAAAAGAGAAAAAACTACATTAGTGCAATAAATTAAAGTACCTACCAATTACAAATTAGCATCTTTTATTGTTTTTTAGTTAATCATGTAATAAAAAGCAGTTTTTCACGAACAACCTCTGTCTGCTAGTGCAAACTCTACTAAAATCTGCTGGCAAAACGAGATGGCTGACACATTGACAGGTAAAATGCACTGAGCAGTGCTCTTGACTGTGCCAGAAAATCTATTGGTGACTGCAAAAATTCAAAAATGAAGTATATTACCAGGTAACCCAGTGAGAACTGCTTGCCTATCATTTTAGTTCAAAAGACTAGAAGTTTTATTCCAAGCAAGCATAGCAAGCCCGCTAGGTTAATTAATTAATCAGATAAAGAGAATACGAAAATTTTTTATAAATTTGCTAATTATAACAACAAAAAAAATACACATTGTGGGACCTACCACAAATCCCCTTTCTCGGTCCCAGATTGGTCTTTCTCTGTTACCAGGTGAAATTGGACCAGATCAGTTTCTGAGAAAGACGATTGACTATGAATACAATTCAACATTTTCTTTTGAGGTTGAGCGAACCTTATACCATAACTAAATTTCCTTTTTTGTTTGTCTTGTCTTATATAAAAATTAATTTACTAATTTTTCTTTTTTACTGTGTGGTTTTAATAATTTTTATTTTTCCCCTTTTCCTTTATAATTTAGTTCCCTTAATTTTAATTAATTGCAAAGGTCAAGATTTGTTTTTTGTTTTGATATATGGTTAAAAGAATGTTCGTTTTTCATCCCAGACAATTATTTGTTTGATTTAAAAGTTCTAATCTGGATAGTTTATATATTTTTAAATACTAAATGTCAGTTTTCTCAATTGAAAAATTAATTTATTTTTTGGTAGCATTTTGTATTAATAAGTATTATTGATAAAATAATAAGTGTACCAATTATTATAAAAATGAAGATATAAATGTGATAAAACAGGCTTGATATTTGCATATGTAATGTGTGATTAATATTCCAAACAGCATACAATATTTTTTTATATTTAATAATTTTTGTTTTCAGACCAATTTAAATTTTTGGTTTTTATTGCTTAAACAATTTATTATTGTCGTTTTTATTTAAGTTTTTACAAATCATTTTTTTGATAATTTATTCATAAAAATTTGTTACAAGAATTTGATTATGTTAATATATAGTTTTTAACGAAATTAAAATAATGCAAACATTACATATTTCATTCATATAATAAATAATATAACTGTTTTTTCTAATTAAATTTTTCAAAATTGTTTTTTAATAAAGGGAAATCATTCTCAAAAAACAAAAGCAGTATTAAGTCAACAAGCATATCAATGGCTTCAAAAACGAAAAGTGAAATCATTTTATGCAGTAGTTCAAGAAGACAGTTTTTCCCATGGTGTATCATCTCTGACGCAGGTGAAATTTTATTTTTACCAAATAATAATAAACATTAAGATAAGCTTTGATAAATTATTCTGTTTGTGAAGTGAAAAACTTTAAAATTATGGAATTTTATAGAATTTATTAATGATTTATTTTAAATATTCTTTTGAATTGTAAAATATTTAAGCTTTTACAATTTTTAAGATTCTCTATTATTTTAAATTATAGACTTAAATATTTCTATATTTATAAATATGAAATATATTTTTTAGTTAGTTGGAATTGGAAAATTAAAACCAAATGTGATTTTAATGGGATATAAATCAAACTGGCAAGAATGTGAACCTAGTGAAGTACTTGAATATTTTAATGTTATTCAGTAAGTTAGAAATTTTTATTTTGCAATATTAACTTTAAATAATTATATAATATGCTCTTTGTATTGTATTTATCTAATAAAGTAACAAAACTACTTTCTTAATTTTAATCATCTATTTAATTTTTCTATTTCATATTATTAGATTTTTAAATTTAATTTTCTAAATATTTTACTTAGGAACATATTTTATTAATTTGTCACTTAAAATCTTTTTGCTAGTTCACGTACTGACCTCTGGTAGCACTAAACTGGTTATTCAGAGTCAGTTTTGTTTTTCTATTTGCCGTTTGATTTTTTTTTATATAAATGATATTTTATTTAATTATTATTATTATTATTATATAAAAATTATTTTAATTTCTTGTGTATAGTTCCATTTGACAATCTCAAAACTGCCAAAAACCAGTCAATTTTACCAATGTCTCAAACCTTTTAGGTAAACAAAAAATTCATAGTTTCCTTTGTATGCAGAACTAGCTAACTTTTCTGATACTGAGATTAAAGGAGCTAAATTTTGAGGATTTCTAAATTAGACTTAAAAATCCTCAAAACTTAATTCCCATTAATCTCTCATCGCAAAAAAATTAGTTGTCTTTTTTCTAAACTCAGCTAATATCAGGTGGAAACTTTCAAATGATAGTAAATATTCAGTCTGACATAAATGCAAATTTAAATTACAATGAAGAAAATACTACTGAATTGGGAAATGAAAATAGTTTGGTGCAAGTATATTAAGATTTCATGAAATAACTTTGTCACAATACTTTTGTTACCAACTCATCTTTCATATGTTTTGATTTTTCTATTATTGATGACTCTTAATGTGATGAAGTTACAGCTGAAAATTCAAGAAAAGTATATAATTTTTTTTTGTTAGTCATAGATAGTAAACATACTATAAAGTTAGAAGTAGATTAGTAGAAGTTAGATTGTAGTCTGCTTTTTGTTAAAAATCATCTCAGAGTAAATTTTTGGAATATTATGAAATGTTAAATTTGATGTTAAGTCAATTAATAAATGCTACGAATATGCATCATTAGTAAGTCAGAACTTAATTTAAATTTTGGATACTGTTAATACAAATTCTTAGTATATTTTTGAATAATTTTTCCTTAATTTGGAAAAAATGAAATGTGGTCAAATAATAAACAACTTTCTGAGAATATACTGAGACTATTTCTGAGAAGATTTAGTCATATATAAATGAAAAAATGATCTAATATAATTTATTATAAGAATATAAAATATGGAATTTAAATCTAGGATCAAACAGTAAATAGTCAGTAAAAGCAAATTAAAAATGATCACATTATATACTATTTAGTGTCATAAAACATAAACAAGTAAAACGGCAAAGCCGTATTTGGGACAAGACTATATCTCTGAGACTCACTACTAAACACAATCCCTTTGACACTCAAGGCGGATCTCATTCTCCAATCTTTGGTATTGCTGGTTTTGAGTGAGATCATTCAAATTTTGCCGGCCATGACCACGAGGTCGTCCACGATGCATTTTCGGTGAAATTAACCTATCCAATGTAGAAATTTCTTTCTGTTGAGTGTCGGCCTGGGTTGAATTTTTGTCGATGTCTAACGAAAATTTTGTTTTTGAAAAAAAAAATCGTGGCTATTGTATCGTCCGCAGTTATTTTTTTTATTTTGCACAAACAATACTGGGTTGTGTCCTACCTTGTCTGTTGACCTCGACCACGTGTTCTGCCGATAAAAATTAACTGAGAAACTGTTAATATACTTAATTTGTATCAGCTACACGATATTTACAATAGTGTTGAGATATAATATAAATCCAAGATCGGCACGGCTGTCAAATCGAAAGGTTAACTGAATGAAATAAAAAGATGTCTCTCCTCGTTGGAGTTAGAGAGCAAAGTGAGGTCAGAGGGCAAAGGTCACACGGTGGTGCCCTCTGCCCTACATGTCAAATTTTTATCGGTCCCGTGATTTTACTATACTAGATAATGTTTAAAAAAACCTACTTGTAATGACATAAAACCCTGTTTTAATGTCATTACAACAGTTTTAATGTCATATTTGAAGCACTTCCAAATTTACAAAATTAGATTACAAATTTCATTTAACAAAGAAAACACTACGTGTTCAGTCCTAAGATCAGAGATCACTTCCTAGAATGACTGTAAGTGGTACTCTCCCCATCTGACTTCAGTGGGGTGAGGTGCCTATTTTGCCTGTTTGTAGAAGAGGGTTGCCATTTTGTATTTTATTTTGACTCTGTTCTCGGTCCCCTGACTATCTACAAGTCTGGATTTTATTTATTAGCAAATCATTTGGGCACCTAATACTTTGTGCCAAATATCAACTCTTGACATGTACTCCTCCATACCTATAATCTGGTAACATGAACCGGCAGTATCGTTTTATAGAAAAGACGATAGTCTTGTCAATAAGCTATCAGAAATCAACCTCAAGACTTTAAGAATACTTTGATGTATGCAACCAATATAAAAAATTGATGCATTTTTTTTGTATAGAAATCTAAAATGCCTATACACTGATGTTCACGTGGAATTAGTTAATCACAAAGGTAGACAAGATACAATAACAATAAGATGGTATATTTTTGCAAGTAATTTATTTTGTGTTTTAATACAGATTATTATTAGGGATTCCAATGTCACAGTACAATACTATATTGTACAAAATTACAACATGAACAATAGTTTGGTACATCCAAAGCACACATCCACACACACATATATATATATCCCGATCACGACAATATGATCAAGCCCAAAACCTTAAAAACTAGTCTTATATACCAACTTACTACAAAAAATAGAAAAGGATAGATTTAAGAAGATATAAGAAATAGTATATAGTAGAAGTAGGGATACCCATGGTTTTTTCAACATATTTCACTCATCTATTGTTGGGTGGGATGCCACACATGATTCTTATATAGATGGCCCATTGTCATTTTCTTCAATAAAATCCTGTCCTTGTCATCTTTTCTAGTACTTAGTTTTTGCACTGCCTCATTGCCACTCTGATAAGACAATCCTTTCCTTAGACTTCTTTCTAAAATCTCTGGTCATTGCCAATGCGACTCGGAATGATCTACACCATGTCCGTACACTTCCCAGTCTAGGCAAAGAATGTCGTCTGTCTTTTTTGGCCTCGGGTCTTGTTCTCTCCTTTGTTAACCTTATTTCTTGGAACTGGTCACCCCTCCAGGGAAAAGGATTATAAAGGAAGGTTCTAGAAGAAGGAAAAAATGAAGAACAAAAAACTAAAACTAACTTAAATTAATAATTACAATAAATATGGCATGCAGCCACAACACCATATTAAGTATAAAAGCCTATAATAATTTCAAATGTTTATTGAGGCAGAGCATTAGCAAAACCTCTTCTATGAGGCTTACAGAATTGTTTGTTCTGAAAATTTGTTTAAACGATTTTGATAAATTTTCTTTAATTACTATAAAGAATCCAAAAGTTAAATAGAAAATGGGGTCTATGACTTTGTTTTCAAGATACAAGGTCCTAGCATGAGCACTTGCAACAAAATGATATCACACAAATCGTGCAACAAAGTTGATAGCACATTTTCTGTGTGGCTTATAAAATCATTCAAATAAAGTTTGTTCTCAAATTTCATTGCAATCAATAGAAAATTGCCATTTTCTATTGTTGCAATGAAGAGTCCAAAAATGTAATAAATGTAAATGTAGAAAATAGGGGTCCATGCTTTTTTATATATAAAGTGAGGTCAAAGTGATGTCCTTGCTGCTTGAGCATACCTAACAGAATTTAGCCATCAAATAAAAAAAAACAGCATTGCATGCATCTAACAAAAAATAGACAAAAAAAATGAACAGAACACGAGAACAAAGAAATTGGCATTGGTTACTTTCAGTTTTGGTTTTATTTGTATACAGCATCACGACACTGGGCAGATCTGTGGGAATGCCTCTTGGGAGGTCTTATAAATAGGAACCAGTTCCCCATAAGTGTTACTAACATGAAGAAAATTGAATATGTAGCCAATCTATTGGCCAGTCACAAACTCACAACCAACTACCAGTGTTCAGTGGTTTAATTCAGTTAGCCACTGGTGGGCATGGGCATAGATTGCTTTGTTCTTAGATAACCTCTATATTGGTAAGTGCAAAGATCAACTCTGTTTACCTGGCCAGTGCAAGGATTTTCTCCTGTGGCTGGCAGGGTATGAGGATTGCCTTTCCCATGCTGGCTGGTGCAAAGATAGCTGCCTCTTTTTTTTTTGTTGTGGCAAATGCAAAGTTCACCTGTCTGCAATCATCAGGTACAGTACCAAGATCACCTTTTCTGTGCCTAACAAGTGCAAGAATCACTTTTTTCTTTCTGGCTCCACTTCAATTCTACTGCAATATAAGAAAGTCTTGTGATGTCCAAATACTTTAAGTTATTATATTTTAACTAAATCTAAATGTGATATTTTGAGAAAGTTTTGTATTAGTTTTACAGAATGTTTTTTTGAAAATCAATCAAAATGACCAGCAACAGCAGTTTTAGTTAGTATACAATAACTTTCAGTTCTATTTTTAGAACATAGTAAAAAACAAAGCACTTCCTAATTTGTTTTTAGATGTTTTGAATAACCAGATCCAAAATATTATTAGAGATGTATGAATTTTTAAAAATAATTTTATAAGATTTAAAAAGCCAAATAAAAAATATTACATGATGCATCAAGTTTTAAAGTTATTGTTTTAGCTTTAAAAAGATTTCTTATATTGATAACTACCTTTTATTCATCATTGGCTTTAAAATACAGTACTTTCATGAAAGGCTGTTACCTTAAACATATAATTCAACACAAAATGCTTTTTTTTCTGAACAAAATATAAAAATCAATTTGTATTTTTTTTTTTTTGCTGTAGAAAAAGCTTCTTGTATTACATTGTGTTAGATTTGAGAGAGGGAATTTAGATAAAACTAGTTGTATGTGCTTGGCATTGCTCAGGCTTTTAAGGGGGTAGGAAATTGGTGAGCTTGGGATGGGAGAGGGGTATAAAATAAATCTTAGGCCAATAAATGTATATTTTAGTTACTAAGTATTTACAATAATAAAATTACAAAACACAAAAATATTGCTTGGGCTTAAGTTAATGAGTGGGCTTTTAGGGATGGTTGGGGGTGTGGACTCCCACAGTATTTTTTCTAAGGTGTCAAAGAATATTCTTGCCAAATTTCGTGCAGATACATTGAACGATATAGAAGCCTTTATCTAATATATTAATACATACAAAACATATATGTGTTTTATATATAAAACTTATATCAATATAGTTAGGCCTAAATAATCATGAAATACTTTGAAAAATCTGCCATGCATATATGTAGTGACATCATTTTTTCCCAATTTCTCACTAATTACTTTTTAATGTTAGTTCTCCAAACATAATAATATACTTCAAAAGTACAACTTTCTTGTAAATAATTGTTTGATGGGCAGTTGCTGATTAATGTGTTTCCATCTAGTGAACAGAGAGACAATCTATTATAGTGTGGTGTTCGTAATGAGAGGTACACGATCCCGCGAGCGAAATGGTACAAAAACAAAGCTTAATACAAAGTAGTTTTATTCTCTCTGAACAGTTTCTTTACATAGGATCCCAACTTTACAACTTTTGGAATTTTATATACACAGGCATTAAATATTTGTCCTCAAAATAGTTAACTCGCACACACGCGACAGTCTGACAAGGATTGTATTCACTTACACTAACTTATACTATCTTAAAACTAAGAAAAATGGAAGAATAGAAGAAATATGGAAAGTAGTAGAAATACCCGGGTTTTCTTAGCTATGTGCTCTTTGGTAGGAAACAACTTTGGATCTCCCTCTTTTTCGTTTGTAGCCCTTTTGTCTATAATCTTTTTCTTTTGGACTTAGTCGTCTTTCCTCGATGATCTTTCTGCAATTCGTCGTCTTCGATCGTCTTTCTCCCTTTCTGGAGCACTGACTTTTTCACCTCCTACCTCTTTGGGATTCCAACCCAGAATGGCACTTTTTCTGTTCGTTTTGCTTCAGGGCCCCACTCCCTCTTTTGTTCTTACTATCAAGGGAAAGATAATCCTCCCCAAGGGCAAAAGAGTTAGACAAAGAAAGTTCTAGAAAAGAGTTAGGAACAAAGAAAATCTAAGACTAATTCAATGAAAAATATATACAGAATATACAATATCATGGCCGACAGCCACAATAGCTTAATTTATATAATGTAGATTTCAAAATCTACATTATATAGATTGTGTGTTTAAACCTTCTTCTGAATTGACAGATTCAAAATTGAAGTTTGGTTAAAATATTTTCAGGCACTTTTCTATGATGTGGCAACAAACATTCAGACTGACTGACCTTAGTTTGGTTTATATTTATAATCTATATAAATAAGTCACCATTTTTACACTTAAAGAAATTTAAGCTTTATTTTATTAAAATGTCAAGAAATAAACTGAATTAAATATTTAAACTTTGCTTTTTTTTCCATAAAATGTTTTTATTCCAACTTTATTCTTTAAAGTGCAATAATTTTGCTACTATTAAATATTATCTTTAAAAAGTATGTTACTACAATGCTTTATGGAAATATACATCACAAATGGGTTAAAAAATTACTTTAAAAACTAAACTACAGATAAGAATTCAATTTTAACTTATTATGCAATTATAAATATAAAAGTACTTTGATATGCAGATATCAAAGTAAATATTTGTCTGAAAATGTTATCAAAATACACTAAAAGTTACTATAAAAGTGTAATGTTTTTATTTGTAGGAAACATTTTAAAATAGTTTAGCAGAAATTTATTTTCATTGTTAAATTTTAAAGTATGTTTAACAATTTTCTAAATAGTAATTTTTTAATATTTTGATTTTATTAATTTATAGTGATGCTTTTGATATGCATATGTCACTTGGAATATTGAGACTGAAAGAAGGATTAGATTATTCAGAATATGCTGATGCAGAAGAACTTGCAATACCTATTACAAATGATAAAAGTTCAAGTTTCCCTGTGCAAATAGGTATTCCTGAAAATACCATTGGAAGAAATATATCATGTTCTCAGTTGTCACAAGGTAATATTTTTAAATTGGATATTTTAAGAATGAAAACTTACTTTAATAAGTTTTATTTTAAAATAATGTAATATTTTTTTCATAGATTATAACCTATAAAAAGAATAGAAACTTTCTGTAATGTAAAATCAAACATATTTATCTTACAAATTCTAACATGATTTTAAATTACCTTCTTCTATTTCATCATTTCATTTAGATGAAATTACATAAAACATTCATAACTGAATTAAACTACATTGAAAATAAATTTTCAGCAATGTTACATTATAACTCTATACTATTGCAATAATAATAATAAATTTTATGCAAATTTAAATGTAAATCGGTTATTTCTCAATTTTATAAACAAAACAATTTTCTTCTTATGTGACACAGTAAGCATATTTAACAACAAATATGTTTTATCTTGATGTAGTTTAAAGTTGGCTAATTTTCAG
This sequence comes from Centruroides vittatus, assembly GCF_030686945.1. NCBI lineage: Eukaryota > Metazoa > Arthropoda > Arachnida > Scorpiones > Buthidae > Centruroides > Centruroides vittatus. The sequence continues at coordinate 7,867,497 of NW_027122718.1, forward strand.
ACTTATCACACTTTGTATCTACTTGATTTATTTACACAAGATGGTTGGATTGATGAGGGACTAAGTCTGAAATGCATTTCCAGTGTCAACAAAAGCATATTTTTTGGATCTGATCTCTGAATTGGTTTTCATCACTTGACTTACAAGGTATGGTAAGTCTGAAAATTAATCAAATTTAGACCACATTAAGATACATTAATCACAGACAAGAAGCAGAAATACTTAGGATATGTTAAAAATATAATAAAAATGTTTTATTTTTATTGTCACTAAAAATAATAAGAAATATTAAAAACTTATTTCTAAAATTCTCAAGTTATATTTTATTTTTATATTTTATGCTGTTATTTTGTTAAGAAATCAAAAATTAAGTTATAAAATGTTTTAAAATTTATTGCTAAAGTACATGATTTTTATCAGAGAGAACTTAACTTAAAGTAAGAAACAAAAATCATTAAAAACACAAATTAAAACAGTAAAATTGCAGTGCAAATAAAAAATTTCTATAAACAAGTAATAATATAAAATATCTATTATTATTTTGTTATTACTTGTTTTTTTTTCTAGAGCATGTTATATATTTCTCATTACTTTTCGAAGTACTTTCATTAACCAAATTTTTTTTATACTGACGATCCATCTTTCTCTATTATACAAATTAAAAAAAAAAACCAGCCACAAAAACCAAATAATGAGCAGAAAAAAAAAGGTGATAGAGCCAATGCTTTTTGCCCATGTTGAACAAGCATCTAGAAACATCTCAGACATTTAGAACAGGTTGAAACTTACAAAGCTACCTGCAAAAATACTGAAATTAACTTTCACAATATAGATTTCTTCCCCTACATGAAGTTTGAATTGTAAACTTACTATCTTCTCTCTCCCTTTCTCTTTCTTACATCACCTCCTCTCTTCATGCATGTATGACAATCCTCCATTATTTTAACAGCTGTGGTGTCATTTAGCCAGATGATGCCTGTTCAACATGGGCAAAAAATGTTAGCTCTTATCACCTTTTTCTGCTGATTATTTGGTTTTTGTGGCTGTTTTTATCAAGTTTACCCAGTTGTGATTGGTTGTTTTATACAGATCTTTCTTAGCCATATAATAATCCAAAAAAGTAGAAACAAAACACATTTTTAATGAAAAAATATCTAATTTTTAGTATATGTATTTTATTTTCTATTTCTATTTATTTTAGATAAAAAATATGAATAGTTATTTTTTGTAATAAATTGAATATTGCTGTTTGTGACATGAAATATATTTCTTGTCATAATCCAACAAAACAAGATAAAAATTGTTTATAAAAAAATTTCATATGAATTTTTTATATAACAGATATATATATTTGTTAATCGTATTTTAATCACATAAAAATTCTTGTGAAAAATAGGTAATGCCAAGAAATAAACACAATAGTTGTAAAATTTAATTCAAATATTTAATTTTCTTTTTACTAACAACCTAATCAATCTTAAGTTTTCAATCTAACTATCATTAAAATTACTTTCTTTTATTTTCTTTGGCATTGATATCATTTGCTGACAGATAAACTTATGTATAGACTGTCTTTCAAGAACCTAATATATTGGGATCAAATTCTTCAGTGTATATTATGTTAGGATTATATAAGAAAAATTATCATTTCTATTTCAATGTGGTACACAAAAAGAATTAATTCTAATCACTAAAATGAGGATGATTCAAATGGAAACAATTTTGTTATAAGTCATATCTATTGCACATCAGGCAATTACATTTGTATTTGCTTAATGCATACATTTTACAACATAATCATTTTCTTACATTTAAAATAAAATTTATTGAATTTTACTTTAAATGTATAAATTTTATAAGTGTTTTTTGCCACCACCAGAGGATGATTTCATAATGTTTTGCATGCCAAAGCAAGGTAGTAGCCACCAGATAAAGGTCAACTCCATTGCAAGATTGTTATTCCTGTTTAAGAAGGGACAAAAGGAAGGAGGATGCTATTACTTTGTCCATAAGAAATTTTTTCAAAATTGCAATCATTTTCTCTCAACACATCAGACATTAATCATATGTTGGATAAAGATTTTGTTGTCTGAACAGGCTTTCTTGCACAACCTCATCCTTATTATTTTGAAAATGTCTTTTCCAAATGATTACCAGCTTTTTGGGTCATTAAAGGAATCATTAGGGAGATGATATCTTGAGAATGGAGTGGATACAACAGCACCTTCTGGCTTCGGTTTTGCAATTATAGGCATCATTTGGCATGAGGAATAGTCATGCATTATCATGTCGATGGCCTAATCAGGAGCAATCTTCTATCCTTGCTTCTGAAAGGTTTCAGATGATTGATTCTCTAGCAGGTTGCAATATATATTGTATTCACTGTAGAATCTTCTGTTAGGAAGTGTACCAAAAAAGGATATTCCAAAAATAAAAAAATAGTCAATGTGAACTTTCTGGCTGTGATGATCAAACGTTTTTTGATTGGATAATCTAGATGGCACCTCTTATGCTAGTTCATTTACACACTGGCAGAAAATTAGTGTATATATGCATATCCATTATATAGGTGTTATGTCTAAAATAAACAACTTCTTGTTAACATGTATTATAATAAAGTTTTAATTATATAAATGTAGCTTTGTGCCTACAGGCAGGGCTGACCAGAGAAATAGTGGGGCCTGGTGCAAGGTTGTCATACTGGGCCTTTTAATAAAAAAATAACAATTTCGAACAACAAAATATTTTAATGGTAAACATACCATCCATTAAAAAGATTAGCTAAGTTTGTTAACTTAGCAAAAATGAAATGATCTATTTTTAAATTTTCCAAGAATTGGATCATGCAGGATCACAGCCTCGTGCAGTTGCACTGTTAGCACCACCCACTGGCCGGCCCTGCTTTCAGGTCTAAGTGTCACCACAGCTAACGCACGAGTGCCTGGAGACAAAGGAACACAGCAAAGGTCAAAGGTATGAGGTTGCCTAACTAGGTCAAGGGGGCAATTCGGTGTGGGTTATCCCCTGGAGGTTTACATACATGACAATAGGTCTGTAACATATCCCTGATTCTTGCATTATGACTATGAATTAAAGAAAAGCATTGCCTTTGTTATGGACTAGTAAGGTAATCCGAACATTGACCCATCATTGCTTCTGTCCAGATGTAAGCCTGTATATATTTAGATATTATATCATTTTACAACTTGACATAGACAAGATTATGCATGGAACCAACACTCATATATTTAGCAGTGATTTCAGCAACACTTATCTTGCAATCCTCAAGCAATTTTTCAGCTTATATGGTGATGGTTGGAATAATGATGGAATTAGATATCTAAAAATATTTCAAAACTTAGAATTAAGTTCTTGATATTTCAGATAATTTAGAGAATTGACTTCATAATAAATAATAAATTTTAAAGAATAAATGAGAATTTTTATGCACTTAATTTTTAAAACATAATAATAATGCATGTAATATGTTGTTGTTTTTATCATATATAATTCATTTAAAAAATTTTTTCTATTAACTGCATTTTTTAATCTCGCTTTATGTAATTTCAAAAATGACGACAAACTAAAATTTTCATCCTAAATTAAATTTCTTTTTCTCAGTAATATAACCTTATTTCTAATGCCTATTTTAAGATTTTTAAAAGTATTAAAACTGTTTTATAAAGTTAATTTTAAATAAACCTAAAATAATTCAATCTTATAATTATTTGAAATATTACATAATCACTTTTTAGAATATCTGAAAAAAGTTTAACTCTGCTTTTAGTAATCTTTTCTGCAATAGTTTCTATTATTAATTCTTCGTCTTTTTAATCTATTTCACTTTTCTTTTTATGTAAAAGTACTGAAACCAACAACTTCTTGGCTAGTCATATTATCCGCATTAATTTTAGGTAAGTCTGTAATAAGCACCTATAACCAACCAGGATAAATTTCGGATAATACTAACTGAACAAAGAAAATTATTCAAATATTTGGAAATTACAACAAAGGCAATTTTAAAGTTTAATTACTTGTTAATTGTGAAATACAATAGTTAAGATAAACATTCTATATATATACATATAATTATTATATATTTTAATATGATGTATTTTTATGAGTATATATTTATATTACATAATATTTTGATATAGAAATGCAAAAATGCATGAGAAAATAAAACAGCTTATTACTTCAGTTAGTATTACGTTAGGTGTAAATCTTGACCAGTTTGCTCTGATGTGCATTAGCAAGGAGGGGGGTCTATTTTAGTATAAGAAGGGTACCAGTTACATAAATTTAATAGGATCTGAAGCACATCTCTGGTTGCCGATATGTACTCTTTAAATACTTCAGAGCTCCCATTTTATCCCATTTGAATAACAGGCAACTCCTGGCTAAGATTCATGAAATGACTTGCACTTTTTAATGCATATAATTAAATACTATGTTTTGCTGTCTGTCAATTTCTACTTAATTTATGGAAAGTGGTGCATTATTCATTTACATATTTTAGTTAATATAATTACAGTGGAGAGATGTTTGAGTCATATTGTTTGTTGTCTACTAAGAGCCTAAGTTTTGTTCTAAATTCTACTTTTATTTTGCCAATTTACAAATTATATATTAATTTTTATAATCATCTAAATAAAAATGAGTGAAATTCTGTTGGCTTTTATTAATAAATAGCATATATTCAAATAGAATTTTTATTGGTATCGGTTTGATTATTCCTAAAGATTACCAATAAAAATTATTAGTTTTTATATCTTGATAGAAATCAATATAGCACCATTAGTTTCTTATTTTTTGTTATTTTTAACAGGTATTGATGCAAAAGTTGCCTGTTTTTGTGTCAGATTGGTTTAGGGTTTATTATAATTTACATAGTAAGTCATTCCATTTTGAGTCTTCTTTTCTATTCGGACAGATTTCCATTTTGTAGAAGTTTTACTGTATTAGGAAAGAAATTCCTTTGCGCATTGAATACATTTTAAAAACAATGTATGAAGTTATGAAATATTAAATAATTTATCTAAAAAGATTTTTTTTTTCCCAATACTCTTTAATCAAATAATTTTTTCTTCCTTGATAGTTTTATTAATGTATACAATTACCATTACTTTGTTCTATGAGATATGGCAATACTTTGTCATTATTATGCACATTTAAATTCCTGTTTAATTAATATAATTGATCTAAGCAACAAATATCAAAAGTAACTTGATTTGTTTTTTCATTTACATATTATATAAATTGGCATCAGAGTTTATGTAACTAGTAACTTTAGTAGTCTAATTACTATTCTCTGTCAATTATCTCAGAGGATGAATGAATGGTTTTTTTACAAATGCAAATTTGACTCTTATGAATATTTTTTATGATATAGATGCATTTTCACACAGTCTTAGATTATTTTTATAGTGCAATATATAATATAGCTATGTCCAATACATATAGTGAATATTATAATCTTGAGGCTGCCATGTAAATAATTTATATATTCATAATGCAGTAAACAGCAATAGTTAGTTCATATTTGTGTTCTAAAGGCAGAGATTTAGATATTTGATTTTAAGAAATGGGAAACTGCTCAAGAGATTGTAAACTATTTCATTCTTATGCATATACTTAGCATTTCTATAACAAATAATTTAAAGTGATATAACAGTCAGGTAATTAATGTGATTGATTGTACCGTTATTACTGATTGCATGAATTTAACAGTATGATTCAAATATATAAGAAATTTACTTATACTAAACAGTAAATTTATTTTTCGTGGAATTTTATGCATGGAAATTATACTAAACTAACATAAACAAAGTTTTTAATATAAACTAAAAATACAGAATATATTTGTCCAATTTTGCACTTATTTATTCTTTATAATACTATTTGGGTTATAAAGTTTTTTCCAGTATAATTTTATTTTTTAAATTAAAATTAGACTCAAATTCTTAATGATGATATTGCAGGGTGCCCATCCACTGAGAAAAAACTGGAAGTTGGCCAGGCACTTTGATTACCAGGAACTAGCATGAAATTTCATTAGACAATTTTTATTTTGTAACAAAATTTTTTAGATTGAATTGTTAAATGTAAAGATTTATTTTGAATTAGAATATATTTATATAAAAAGAGCATGAAATGTCATTGTATAACCACTTAAAGAAGGTTTACCCCTGCCAACATTAGTAACCATTAAAAGATGTTCAAATGTTTTAAATAATAATAAACATCACTTTCTAGGTTTTGCTATTTACTATCCAGTTGACTACATATGATTTACAAACTCATTCACATTTCATTAAGTATTTTGTGTTTGTTTATTTGAATGAAGTAACATACTATTAAATATGTTTCATTATAGTTTTTGTTTAGTGTATTTAAAAACCTAATGCATTTTTATAAATTTAGTTTAAGTTTTACAATGAATGACTAATAGATACGGCAAATTTAAGATTTTTATAAAATGATAGAGTATTTAAATATTTAAAATCATATGTTAAACATGATGATTAAAAAAAAAACCTGTGTATTTTTGTTTATAATGTGGTGTTTGATATTTTCCTTATATTAAATATTAACACACATCAAACTAAGAGCTTTCTCTGAAAGTAATGCCTTCTATTTATTTCTATGAGAACTACTATAGATACAAGGAGCACAATAACATCATTGGAGAGAGGGTTTTTAGTTACAAATCTATTTTTCCATCTAGTCACCACATTGGCCATGTATTCTTTTTACCAGCAATGAACCTGAATCTTTATGCTGTCTGTAAAAATTTGCATCAGTAGAGGCAACTGACTTTTTCATAGCTGCAATGTTGGCATTATTGTCAGGAAGATGTTCTTGATTTAGTCCATTTTTTTATTAATCCAAATAGATAAAAGTCTGAAGGTACTAACTCTGGACTATATGGGCAATGTGGTAGGATGGTTCAGCCACCTTTGCAATGTTCTCAATGATCTTCAAACTGGTATATGAACTGACATTATCATGTTGCAAACAGAAGATTGTTTTCTCTGGCCTGACTGAAAGGCCTGGTTTTCAGCTTGATCAGCATCACAACATAAAGGTTAGAGTTGATTGATTGTCCAAGTTTCAGGAAATTCAAAAGGATCATGCCTTTCTTATTTCAAAAGATAATGCCCACCACTTTACTTGCTGATGGCTGTGTCTTGAACTTTTTATTAGCTAGAGAATTTTCATATTGCCATTCCATAGGCTGTTTGCTCTAATTAGTGATGTGACATCATATCCATCACTAGTGATGATAGTCTTCATCTCCCTTTGAGTCTTATATTAGTGCATCACGTCCTGACACACTTGCATTCAATAATCTTTGTTCCTGTACATTTGTATTACCCATGTAGCAGAAACTTTGCAATATATACCAATGTTGTTAAGTGCCATACCTAGGGACTGAGGCAGCTAAGCCCTCTTAAAAATATACTAGTCTTAGCTTAGTGCAACAGTATCCATATACAACATATATAATATACACATTTCCTTTCCTCATGTAAACTTAGGCTGCTATTGCATTTTTACACTTGGACTGTAGCTAATAGTGCTGGCTGGAAAAGAGAAATATACCAGTCATTAGTTGCAACCTGTTCTCTGTGCTGTTTTTGTCTCAACTTTTTTCATTGTGCATCTAACCTTTGTCCTTTGCATCATATGATAATGTAAACCTGTTTTTAATAGATTAAATTAGTAATTATCACTGGGAAAATGAAAAAGTTGGTGTTCATTTAGGCAATTTTTCTGAATACCAGATTTTTTATAGGCTATACAATTTGTTCAGTTTTTCCTCCTTATTTATTAATCTCTCTCTCCAATAAATAAATTCTAACTATTAGGCTGGTTACCTACATTATCTCTAATACTTGTATGCAGAGTGAAATGTTAGTATCTATTTTCCTGTTGTAATCTGCCAATTTTTGCAGATGAACTGATTGAGGTACTCTTCATCTTGTGGGGTGACAGCTGTACAAGGCCATCTGGAACATGGCTTGTGTCTCATATCATTGTTGCCACAATTGAAACATGCCACTTGCTTACTGTGCTCACATCCACTGATTGGTCTTTGTAAATGCTCAGTAAATGTCAATGGGTGCAATTTTTTTTCACTTCAAGAAATTCGATGACCTACCTCTGCTTCATGTGCATGTCAAATGCCATATTGTTAGAATGCTGATGCTACCTGATACATGACAATCAAATTTATAAGACAGTGGTAGGATAATCTAAACACTACCACCATACCACCAACATCTATCTTAGATATCCTGTGCCATCATAATAAAATAGTATGCACTATTTTTGGAGCAACTTGCATAAATAAAAAAACATTAAGTTGTGCTTAATAATAATTGATGATAGTTTTTATTATTGATTTCTTCTTACAATAATGATCAGCAAATGTGAGATCAATAAGATTATAGAGATAAGTCATACTTTCTATCAAATGATTCATTTACTAATAAAGATTGAAAATTAGTGGGAAAGCCATTAATTTTTTCGATACATCAATTTTCATATTCTTATTTGAGAATAAGAATTATAAATAAGATTGTTTAAAATTTACAGTAATGAAATAAAGTATAAACAATTTGAAATCTCAATATAAGCTTCTGATCTGTATTATCAATTAATCTGCAATAAATAACTATGAACCTCATTGGCTTTTCTGTTATAATTAAACATTCATCACACACCTTTTCGATTTTTTTTAATTCAATCGATGCAAAATTTTCGGAGAAATTTGTCAGTTTAGATGATTTAAATTTTGAATCATACTGAATCATATAAACTATTTAAATTACACAGAATAATTAAATGCACATATGATGATGCTTTTTCTGATTTTTAAATATTTTTCAGCTGAGAGTTCAAGAGAATCATCACCACCTTCAACTCCATCAGTACAGAGAATACAGAAATCGGAAGGAGTGTCTCACAATCCTCTTGGTCAAAGTCCATCTGTTATAAATAATTCTCAATATCTGAAAAGCCCAGAAAAAGATATTCCAAAAGAGATATTAATGTCTGCTAATCAGTTCCAACGAAAGCAAAAGAAAGGCACAATAGATGTCTGGTGGTTATATGATGATGGAGGTACTATTTTTTGTTTCAAAATCTTAACACCATTTTTAAACATAATGTATTCAGTTGTGTCTAGTTTACTTCTTGAAAATCTATGCTATTGGAAAACTATACAAAATTGATTTTTATTGCAGTTTTGCATGGTTTTTTTATAAAATGTATTATGCAATAATCAGTAGTGACTAGTTTAAAAGATAATTCTGAATACATAATTTAAAATAAGTTAATAACTGAAACTAAGTTCAATTTTTTACGTGAAGATATTGTAAGTTCCTACCAGTTTTAAACTCAAAAAATATTTATTAAAATAAACCCTTTGTTCTTTTAGGATTAACAATGCTGATTCCTTATTTGCTTACTACACGATCTCAGTGGGGAAGTTGTAAGCTTCGAATATTTGCTTTAGCAAATAAGAAGGATGAATTAGACAGAGAGCAACGCAAGTATGGATATTTACAGAATTTTAAATATAACTTTGATTTTAGTAATAAGAATTAGTGAATTCTGTTCTGAACTTAATTACTATAGCATGTAAAAACATAATAAATATATGGTTATTTTCTCTAATATTTGATCAGTCCAAATGCTCTCTTCTAAAAGTTTATTTGCATAGTAATTATTCATATACATTGGTATTAGTGATTTGGTGTTGTGTTGTGCAAATTGTTACCACCATCTTCATTTATGCATTTCTTGTGTTAATGGAACAAACATTAAACTTTGTTTAAATAAGATAAACAAGTGATGAAACTTGTTTATGAATTGAAAACAAAAGCCCAAAAGACAATTTATATACTTATGAGGATACAATTTTTATTTTAAAAAATTGAACAAAGTGATGTTGACAGTATTCTTTGATAACCAAAAAAAGTTTTTTTTTAAGATATATATGTTCTAACACATCAGGTGGTAAATAAATATTATGCAAGTTACATTTGAAGTTTTTGGTTGGAATAATTTATAAAATAGTCTTAGTTTTGGAAAAAAGACAGCCAATTCTTGCCATACAAGTTTTATTCTCATTTTGTGGTTTGATTATGAAACTATTTGTTGGCAAATGCAGAATTGCAGAACAACAACATTCTTTTTATAGTCTGTGGGAGATAAAAGAATTTTGTTTCCAAAAATGAAACTGTTCCTTAAAAAGTGTGAATACTTGTGAATGTAGATTTAACAATGATAAAGTAATCGATAGAAATACATGAAATTACTTTAAATTTATGCTAGTTCCGTGATTTATTGATGAAGTATATAGTTTATTGAAGTTACTTTTGAAGAATAAATTAAGATTTTTTTTTAATTCTAATATGACATTTTTTAAATTTACAAAGATATAGAACTGAATTACCAAATCTATATATGTAACGCTAGCTGTCACCCGCAACTTCGCCTGCACGGATTTTGCAAGCAAACACCATTTTATATTCAGTATTTCAACAACCATAGTAATTGTTATAGAACACCTACCACTGAAAATGATGAGAATTGCTGAGAATCAAACAGAACTGTTTTCAATTTGATCAGTTTTCTGGAACATCCTATAATCAAACCAATATGCAATAACAAATTCGAATTTAAAACTGTTCAAACGTTTGGTTATAAATATTTTTATATATTTCAATTTTTTAACAATGTCTGAAATGTTATCAATTTAGTACACCTGAGTGCTCAATGAAGACTAAATGCAGTTAAAAACAAAAAATCGCATTTAAAATAATACAGTAGAAGCCATTCTTCTGGTTAAGCCTTAATACTCCTTCCCCACAGGGGAATTTCAAAAAATTCCTTCTTAGTGTGCATTCCCACGGCATACCCTAACTGTGTACCAAATTTCACCTTTAGGCTGTGGTTTGCCCTGGGCGATGATGAGTCAGTCAGGACAAGTAATTTTATATATGATTAGATGTATAAAATTCGTTTTCATAAAGTTCAACAAAGACTTTGTAAAAGTCGCTTGATTTACTAATTCAAAAAAAAAGTAATAGATATTTTAATAAGTTTGATAATTTTTTTTTTTTAATTCTAATTTTTATTTTGATTTATACTGAACCAATAGCTTTTATTTTTTGTAAAAATATTAAATCCTGAATGAGACACATTAAAAGACAGTTACAAAGTTCAACTCTGCTATTATGTGTTCTGAAGGTTGTGAATGGACAAATAAAGGCTCTGAAATGTTTTTTTATCATTTGTTTTCAACTTTAAGTTTTTAATAATAGCTTTTAGTTTCTTAAGAAAACATTGATTCATTCATGACTGATCTTCATATATCTGGAAAATTTTTTAAAGGTTCCTGTATATTTAGGATTGACAATTCTTAAGTTATGAAAATAATACTTCCTTAATTCTACAGTTTAGAAGAAAACTGATTGTTACATCATAAGTTAATTTTGTTTTGCTCTTCTCAGAAATTCTGAAAAATTCTAATTATAACAATGTATTTCAAGACAGCTGTCTTTCTTCAACCTATTTTGTCAAAAAATTTATACTAAAAATATTGTTTAAAGAGTTTTTTTTAAAAATGAAATAAAAAGTAATTTACTTTTTGTACCAAAATATATACAGTGAAAACTCAATTATCCAAACTTGATGGGACCAGGGATCTTTCAGATAAATGAAAATTTCAGATAACTCAAATTCATTTGTATTTTGGGTACATTAAACTTTGTGCCTTTTTAAAAAAGTGTTACCTTGAAGACCAATACTTAGAAACCTTCAATATTTTGAATTTATCTAAAAGTTTCTGTACAAGTGTGCATATAATTATGAAATGCTTTACTCTTAAATATTTTATATATTAACAACTTGTTTATATTATTGCAGTATGGCTGCTTTACTTAGTAAATTCAGAATTGATTATTCTGATGTAACTGTGATACCAGATGTTACAAAATCACCACAAGATTCCAGGTAAGAATACATAATAGTGTGGTTGCAGCCGAAGTTTTCAACACGAAATGTGAATGTAGGACGTTCAGTGCCACCTTCTTATAAGCCTAGAAGTTTGACAATGGCTTTTGGAATGTCAGTGGAATCATGCTTTTGACATTCCAAATGCCATTATCACATCCTACATTCACATTTTGCGTCGAAAACTTCAACCACAACCTCGCTAATTTCTTGCTCCATACACTAAATTTTAAAAAATATTAAAATTATTAATTTAATATACCTAATATGTATTTCTAGTAAAAAAGAATTTGAAAATATCATACAAAAGTGGAAACACAATACAGAAAACAAAGATAACTCTCTTATAACAGAAGCAGAATTATTAGCATTGAAAGATAAGGTACTTAGTATTATCAGTTTTATTGTTATTTTAATATTAATACTGAATAAGTTAAAGTTCATTGCAAAATGTTAGACTAATCATCTTTTTAAGCATTCAAAGTTTCATTTGTATAATTTTTGTTAAATTTGATTTTTTTAAAGTAATAGTAAAGATGACTAAATAGAAAAAAATTACAGTAATGTTTTTTAAATTATTTAAAATGGTCTTTTGAATTGCAAAAATAACAAATTTATAATAAATTAAATAAGCTTGTGATATCCTTAAATTCTGTGAGAAATTCCTTTCTACAGATCTGCAGTTCTACAAATTCTAATGCAAATGAAATTCAAAGTATAAGGTTTATTAATAATTATTAATAATTGATATTGGCCAATTAGAATTTTAAATTTTACAGTGTATTTTAATTGTGAAATCTTTTTTATAATCGGTATAAATATGAAAAAAAGTGCTTTTAGAAAATTCATAAAATTTTTTTTTATATTTTTTGTTATTTTTAATTAAAAGTGATGGTTAAATATTCTATTTAAATGTAATCAGCAACAAATGTTTTCATTTTTTAAATAGAATTAACTTTTTTATCATTTTTTTGTTTTTCAAAGAAATCATAAAAATTTAGTGACTAATATAAATGTAAAAAATGAGAGATTCATTTGTTTTGATAATCAATTAAATCTCATTCTTTATAGAAACAATTGCTAAAATTATTATTTAACACAACATAAGACATGATTTTATTTAATGTAAATTCTTTTGATTCTCTATTGAAAGTGTAAATTATGTAAAGCAAATTTTTATAAATACAGTATAGTCTTGATTATCTGACTTCTGGTTATTTAATGTTTCATTTAATGCAGTGATGTAAGAATAGTAGCATAAGATGACAGCATCTGTTAATATTTTAAATGCATTATCTTGATGTGATCTTTTTTTTTTAACTTTGGGAGAAAAAAGAAATAATAAGATTTATAAATTCTATATAAAATTTAAACAAAAACTATAAGGCAACATATATCAAATTAATCAAAATTAAAAAATTAATTAATAACTTTTTAAAATGAAAGTAGTAATAAAAATCAATTAAGAAATTAGCATTTAAAATGCAAAACTTTTTTTAAATTTTGCTGTATGTGTAAGATACTGTGACATGGTTTTGTTTTATATTTTTAAAGGTGACTTTTTGGCACCAGCCATCCTATTCACTAACTAAATAAATAAAACAAACCATTATAAAAATTCTAAAAATATACTTTTTAGTTTTGTTAAAAAAAAAATTCTAAATCAAAATGATTTATAATTTCAATAATTGACCTTTTCAAGAGATTATCATCTTTAATAGCATATTAAATGACTTTTGGTATTATTATAATTTTAACAGAAAAGAAAATAGTATTTTTAGTTAGTTTTTGATTATTCAGTTGAATTTTTATATTTCTTCAGATTAAGTTGATATTATTTTCATGTCATTGAAAGTTGTACAGCTCAAACTTTATCATTAAATTAATGGAATAATTTAAAAGTTTTTGATGATGATGATCAGAACCGCTACTTTTTTGAGTAAAATAATTAAGTCTGTTTATTTATTATTAAAATAATTGAGGCTTTTTACTTTACTGACAAATGTTTTTATAATTTTTATTATTAGCTTTTTATATTAAATATATTATATCAAAAATAGAAATTTTTCTGATAATGATGCTTTTTTTAATTTATTTTATTGCATGATGATAAACAAATTTTTATTTTGAAAGTTTATAATAAATTTTGAATTTTTTTTAATGGAAATTTTCATTGTAAATTAAGCTTATTAAAATGTTAGTGATAAAAGTTCAAATGAAAAAAAAGTAACAGTAAAAGTTTTATAAGTAACAAATAAATTATCAAATTAGTAATTTAAGAGATTATTATTCTTCCTATATGTTTCATTACTTTAATAAAATTACAAATTTATTTTATCTTATAAATTAACCTGACAGTAGTTTTACAATGTCATTAGAATACATAAATTCAAAATAAGTTTCAAAAAGTTTAAACAAATTTTTGATAAAGATCATATCTACTGCTTTTAGGCTATACATGCATCATGAGAACAAATAGATAGATTGAAGAGATACTAGATTCAGTTGGTTTAAAGTTGTATTCTCTCTCCAGTCTAGTTAACTAATGATATGAAACTTAAAAATATTTATATTTTTGTTTTTTCTATACTTTTTTATTAAATAGAATATCTAAATCAAAAGAAATCAGTTGTTGGCTGATAGATCAATAAAACTGCTATTGCTTCATCTCTGTTTTATAACTATAATTATTATATACTTTTTTAACTTAAACAAGAGAAAAAAATCATTTGTGTAATGAATTTTGCTAAATGTTATCTTAATATTTTTAATATTGTGTTATCTTTTTAAGCACTTCAATTGTTTTTAATATTTAATATTTAACTGTTTTTTTTTCTATTTTAGAGTAATAGGCATATGCGATTGAGAGAATTACTTCTGCAGCATTCAAACGAAGCAGCTCTCATTGTGATGTATGTAGACATTCCTGTATTCACATTCTAAAATTTATTATAAAATTCTAACTTTGAGTTAAAATTTCAGGACGCTTCCAATGCCTCGTAAGAGTACCTGTTCAGCACCTTTGTACATGGCCTGGTTAGAAATGCTAACCAGAGATATGCCACCTTTTTTACTGATTAGAGGAAACCAAACAAGTGTATTAACTTTTTACTCATAGAAGATTGCTCTATAAATACAGAAGAGATCTTGCAGAGTTCCTACCCCAGATTGTAACCATAATAGCAACAGTCTGAACTTTAACTTATTCTCATTTACTTAATTGTTAATTGCCAAATGAACAATGTGTTTTTTTTTTAAGGATTGGAGCTTTCTAATCTTGACTAAATAGTCACCAAATAACCTATTCATTTGGAAATTCATCACATTGATTTCATTAGTAGCCTATTCCATTATGTTGTAATATATTTCATTTTTTTTTCTATTCATTTAATATTTTATAAAGAAATTTAATTATTAGTTTGTTTTAAATCTAAATATTGATGAGGGAAAATTGATCCTCGTCAAATTGAAGAGGGAAAATAACCTCTTGTCTTGTCCTTTTTTACTAACAAAAATTTCATCAAATTGAGAATGAAAATATTGGTACTGTGTAACAAATGGGTTAAAATGTCTTCCAAATACCCATTAAAATGTAGATATATATATGTATATTGCTTATTTTCATAAATAGCATATGTAAATTAATCTGAATTGTAGATATGATCACTATAAATTATAAACTTTTTGATAGTCTTAATTATTTTATTACCAAAACCATTTTTATATTAAAATTGGAAATTACATCAATTAAAAGTTTTTGCTACAAAATAAATGAAGTGAATTGGATTCCTTTATAAATCATCATATAGATATACATACAAAAAAGTATGAATGTTTTTTATCGAACACATTGTGTTCAGTTTGCATAATCGACACCATCTCTGCCGAGGTAAATGGTGGTGTAGCATCCTATTTAACTTTCATGTAAGAAAAGACGCATTCTAATTCTTCAGCAGTAGTGCTCTCAGTTTGCTGACAGAGTTCTTTTGAGCCAGCAGTGATTCCCCAATTGGCAGGCTTTGAACAAGATGCCGAATACGGTCTACCAGTAGCCGGATTTAATGATTCCCAATAGGATTTGCGAGCTCTGGAAAGGAAAGAAAAAATTTAGTGATTTATTTTTCGATCTTGTAAATCCAGAACAATTATATAAATACCTTGCTCGAACCCATGGCTTAGTATGCATTTTTAAACCTTCGCCCCAAGGTTCGTGTTTTTCCGAAGCTTCGGGTAGTTGCATTCTTTCCTTAGCTAATTCTTCTGCAATTGCTCTAATGTGGTAAGGTTCGAATCCACAGCAGCCACCAATGTAACGAACGCCTAATTCGTACGCCTCCCGTGCATATTTTTGCATATCCCAACGGGTGCAAATACGGGGTTCGAGAGCTTTATATTAAAAAATCATCATATATACTAATAGAAAAGTTTAATAAAATGAAAGAATATAATAGTTTATTTTTTTACCAAAAGGAAATTCTGGAAGATCTATAAAACCTTGCTTTCCAGCATCTGGTGTATGAAAGCCCAGAGGTTGTACAATTAAATGAACATTCAAACCAGCTTTTGTGATTGCTTCTTTCATCATTCTTAAAGTATTTAATGATACAAATGGATCAAAATGGCAGTTCAGACCTACAACATCAGCACCTTAAAATAAAAAAAAAAGAACTTCATTACATAAATGAAACTTTTTACCGAAAATTGATCGAGATATCCAATAAATATTTACCAGCTTTTGCCATTCTTACAGCACATTCGCCAACCGTTACATTGTGGAGATCTCCATCCGGACCTATGCACATACTAGATACGACCGGCAAACTAGTTTCCTTGCATACTTCAATTGCCCATTCTATTTCTTCGATATGTTCAAAGTACTGATGAAAAAATAAATTTTAAAATAGAAAATCTAATAATTGTTGTTGAATGGAGTGGATTGTAAGTAATCTTCGACGGTTACCTCACAAATGAGAAAATCTACTTCGTTATCCAAAAATACTTGAATCTGTTTTCTGAATTCGGATTGAACCTCGCTTTTGGATTTTCCACTTAAGTAGGAAGGTGTTTGACTAATACCACCAGCAACTAGTGCATTCCCTTCATCAGCCACTTCTTTAGCTAATTCACAAGCTGCTTTGTTAATATCCTTGCCCTGAAATAAAAAAATTAACAAAATAATTCCAATAATTTTGAGGATTACATTGGAAAAAAGAATAGTTTGAAATAAATTTCATTTTTAGATTTTAAGAATACACAATTTCCCAAGAATGTTTGTTTTTTCAAAAAATTTCTTGAAATATCTCAAAGAAATTTGTTTTTTTTCCCCACAAATAGCTAGAATTCATTGTTTATTTTTTTTCATTCAGAACGAAATCTTACTTCAGTAGTAGTGCATTGTTAGAACTTGACACGACTTTATTTGAATAAACATAAGAATTCCCTACAGAATGAAACAGAACTCATAACGGTGTTATGATTTGCTATCCAGACAAAAGGACAACAGACACATTTCAGCAAGGTTCAATAATTAAAAAATTGTTTAAGATTTACTCACCGTGTATTTCTTTCCAGCTTGATTTCCCCTGTTAATAAGTTTATCGTCACTGGCATAAAAAGTAAACGCCTGCATAACGTCAGATCCTGCTCTCAAAAATTCTCTATGCAACTGTCTCACTGTAAACAAATAAATAAATTTAAAAAAAATTGTAATAATTTCTGAAATAATAAATTATTTTCATTAGTTACTATGTTGATTTACCTGCTTCGGGATGTTCGACAGAAGCTTCGGGGGTCCAAGGACCGGCTTTAACGTAACCACGTTTCTCCAACGAAAACACGAAACCTCCGTCACCAATAACTACGCTCTCGTTCAAGCGTTGCAGCAAACCTTTCTTAACCTGCAACATTTTCAAAGTGTGAACACACTGCGTAACATTTCCCAGCGTAACTTCGTAAATCTTAAATCTAATTACCGTTACGCGTTTTGGAGACTGACTCGTTGCCAAAAAAGAAAACAAAACTCGTCGTTTTCCAAAATTAGGAACTTAAACGTAACAGATTTCGTTTTCGAACGATAACGTAACGCCCAAAATAAAATAAAAAAAAACTTACCTTGTGTTGGGACATTGTGATGGGAAACAAGCAACTTCTCGGACGACTTCGTTGGTCTGCAAAATTTGGCGGGAAATTTATACGCTGCGCGAACACGTGATAGCGCTTTAACCATAGCTTTTACAGGTGTCGAACCACGTGGTCGATTTTAATTATACGCCTTTGCCATGACTTAAAATCTTCGGATTTTTGCATGAGGGGAGCAATATCCTATATCGATTCGCATGCAAAGAGTGAAATTTCGATCAACTTCATGAATTTGTCAAAATTTGTCGCAGTCCATCATGAAAAATGCAATCTACCCTCGCTGATTTTAGTAGATCCTCCGCTTGTCAACGTTAAGAGTTTATCTTTCAATAACAGTTATCGTGTCGAAGATCTTATTGACGTACTTTTTTATTTTGAAAAATAAATGATGACGATGATGATGATTATTGTTTAGATTTGGTTAATTTCAATTTTACTAATTGGCATTCTACTTTTTTTTAGATTATAAATATAACAATTACGAAGGTAGAATTGTTATTTTCAGCATTTTAATTCGTTATTTTAAGTTAAAATTGATATTTAAAACCTATAAACGTTATATATTTTTTAAAATAAATTCAAGAAAGAAATATGGAGATTCACATTATTTGTACGTTGTTTTAAAATTTAATACATAAAAGATGTTAAGTTTATTATTTTTTTAAATTTATTAGAATTTAAAGCCGCCATTTTGGTGGTATTTTTACAAATTTACGAACACTTTAAATTGTAAAGTTTTTGGCTTGTTTTTTTAACTATAGCCTTGTGTTGCGTCATACTGGTATGTTGGAGTAATCTAAAACTCGAATGACCTTTAACTTGTTTTTTTTTTTCACCAGCAAGTTCAATGGCAGACAAAAACAGCCTTCAGAATATAAGTTAAAATAAACCTTGGTGGCCCCGGGACAGTTTGCACTCATTTATTACGTAACTCTACGATTAAAAAAACAAAAAGGTACCAAACTGTAAGCATTTGTAACCTAAAAACACTTATAGGGATTGCAGGAGAAGGTGATTTAGAAGTTTAAAAGAAATATATATATATATATATATATATATATATATATATATATATTAAAATATTTTAATTTAATACGAATAATTCTTAATTGTATTTAAGAAAATGAATTTGTTTATACTCGTGTCCTATCAAATGATTGCAAAGTCAGATAAAATATGGTTATTTTTGCAGATAACGTGGTGGTCTTCGAGGTTTTTTTTCCTCACTAAACTCGACTTAAAAATCGTGAAGGACGAGGATGAGATTAATTAGAGAATCCTTCAGCCTTTTTCGTGGAAGATTTTTGTATAGGAATTCTCGAAATCCCCGGTTTCGTCCTTACGTCTCGGCAGCGAATGGAAGAAATGAAGATCGAGGGTAATAATTTATCAATTGTATAAAGTTCATATTTCGATTTTAATATTTCGAACTTTTAACGAATGTTGTGAAATATATATATATATTTTTTCATTTATCCTTGCTTAAATTTATGTTCTGTAGTATTTCGAATTAATTAAGGTCTGTTAAAAATTAGATAGCCTTTTAAAAGTGTATGTGTGTGTGTATATATATATATATATTTGTGTACGCTACATGGATGCAAATATATAGCCTAATATATGTATATTATGTTTTTATTTATTATATGGTAATACAATTGAATTTCTCTAATCCGACACTTGTGAAGTAAGCATTGTGTCGTATTACTGAAACATTAAAAGTTCTTAAATAAATTCAATTAATTCACCTTTTTTCAATGTCTGCTTTTAATCTTCAGAAAACAAAACAAATTTATTTATTAATTTTAATGCTTCACTGAGATAATTAGCCTATTGTTTCTGTCTTATCTCGTGTCGAAATCATTGTAATTGTTAAATTATCTTCCCGATCTGATAATCTTCTATTGCAACTATTTCTTCACTGTTTTTGTTTGTGACACTTTGTATTGGTAATCTGTAAGCACTGGATTGACAGTAACAACCCTGGGGCCTTTGACAAAACAGAGTAAACATGCATTAGACATTCCCTAGGCGATTGTCGGATTAGAAAGGAAATATTACCTGTTTTAAACTATTGTTTCGTGAAAACGTCAGAATTCGGAGTAGACGGATGTCGGATTATCGAGTTAACTTCTATAGGTTTAATGTTTTAAGTTTTTAACCGTTCCAAGAAGTGTCGGATGTCGGATTAGTGTCGACGGTATAATATATTTGCAATGTTCAGACTGTTGAAATATAGGCCTAAATATTATATATGCGAAATCTTATTTTGATTTAATTTTAATTAAGGATTTGATTTTAAAAAATTGACGCAGTATTTTTTTTTAATATAGCCTAAATATATTGAAATTACAGTTTTATTTATGAGCAATGTATGTGTACGCTTGCAAGTGTTGCATAATTCTATTTATAGGCCTATACGGTATAATAGGCTGTAAGTTTTAAGGCACTGAACGAGTTTAAAAAGCATTCATTTCCTTAAAACTAAAATATAAGGCAACTTGTAGCCTATATTATTATATTAATTTATATATAAATATAAGAGATTTATGAAGTTTAATCCGTATTTACTCAAATGTAGATGCACTTTTTTTATGTTTTAGTATCTCTGAATATAGGATTCTACTTAGATTTCGAGTAAAGTAACTTATATAAAGTATTTAAAAAACACGATAATAGTTTTTATTACCAACATTTATAAATTAAGGTCAAAGATTAGAAACTCGAATCAATGTACACTTTAAAATCCAATTCTTCATAAAGCTTGCCGTGTAAGTTAGGACGGAGAGATTCACGACGAATGTTTATCACAGGATATTGAAAGATGAGGTCGATTAAATCGAATTTCTTAGAAATTCAAGTCGAAATTGCAAGTAATTTTCATCGAAGAAGGAAATCGGTCATTTGTTGTCGGTTTTCATTGGTGGGTTAATAACAGTTTTGGCTTTAAATGACCTCTTCCACTGTTTGTTACCGAGGTTTTCATTGGGCTGCAATTTAAAAAATTGTAGGCCTATAAATTCCCACTGTCTGCCCTTCCTTAATCTCTTGAACGGAATCAGAAGACGAAACCTTAGGGATAGGAGGCCCCGATTAGCTATATAAGAACTTCCGATTCAAACCGGAAGTCATATTATTTCAATTCAAAAAATGTTTCCCCGAAAGATGTTACGTAGATGACCGGCACGACTCTATATAATGATAAATGTAATAATTGGTACTTTCCGAACGCCGTCCTGCAGATATTTAGAGGGCTTTTTCAAGCCCGTCATGGGTTAAATCTACAATTAGGATCGAACTTGGGCGTAGAAAAACCCAGCAATTGCTTAGGGGCCGGATCTAAGAGGAAGTCGTAAATTGATTTATAAATTCGTACGCGAGTAAGCAAAATTCTAAATGCCCAATAAACAATGCGAGCATCGTAAATTTGCAGTATCACAAGAAAACTTAGGGGTGAATATAACAAATAAATTATTGACACACTTTTTTTTGAGACCCGAATCTCGATTTTTACTTAAGATCGGAAACTTCCTTAATCCAGCAGTGTCCAGAATGGCCCATTTTGGGTCTAATCGAGTATTTTAGAACACGGCATGACATTAGATCCAATAATACGTGAAAATTTGAGCTCGTTCAAACTCAAATCTGGAGACAAACTGATGCCAAAACTATATTAAAATAGTTGAGTGTAGTAATATTAAAAATAGGAATATTAATTACTATAAATAAATAAAAAAATTTAATTTGATTTCGCAGCTTATAGAAGCAACAATATATTTGCTATTTTGCAGCTTCTACATGCTGCAAAATAGGCAGAATGTTTACTTTATCGTGTTTATAAAATAAAATTGGAAATTGCAGTTTTTAAAGCTGGCATATTAATACGATTCGTCGACTGTAATTTTAAGGAAATAAACTAAAATATATTTGAAAATTTATTGTACGAAATATAAAAAATTTTCTAGCAGAATAACTAAAGTTTACGATAAAAGAAATAACTATCTTCGATCGTCCTTCGTTATTGCGTCGATATTAAGTTATGTTTAAGTAACCTTTACCACCGGTTTTCGTACTTGAAGAAATTTTTAATTGTTGCTACATCGTTAAGACGATTTGATAGAATATCGCTCGACCATTCCGTTCTTTCTGGTTCAGAGTTTGTTGATATTATTACTTTATCTATCTTATTTCAAGGATATTCGTCTTTGGTAATTATATAAAACCTTATCGAGTGTTTTTCTAAATTTTTCGAATTATTTAATTAATAAATACGTCATTATTGTTACTATTTTTGCTAATTAATTAATGATTATGTCACTATTCTTACTTAAAAAAAGATTTTTGTCATCCGCAGCTCCAATAAATAATTTTTAAATGTTGAAATAAATTCGTATGTTTGGTTGAACGTTCAATTATATTATCAATTAAATACTGTAAATTTGAAAAGTAGACGTTAAAATTCATATTAAACGTCTGTGTCAACGTGGTTAAAAAATTATATAAGATATATCGATTACTCTCCTTCTATATTATTATTATTTATATGACACTAATAGTAATTCTCTTGTATTATCAGTGGTTTATGTGTAATGTAAAGGATCTACGAGAAGTGAAATGAAATCCACTCCTAACGTAAACGATTAATTTTGGGTTTCCTCTGCAGAGCAGCCTAGAAGGTAATAGGAGGGATCTAGGGCAAAATACATGTTGAAGACCCTTTTAGCAAATTAACTTTATTTTAAAATAGAGTAAGTAATCGGAAAAAAGTTGTATAGGTACTTCCTCCGGGCACAGAGCTACTTACTCCTTTGTCCACTCCTCTAATCCTCTCAGCACCTCTGAGACTGGATTAAATAGATCAGCTGGTTCGGCTAGTCTAGAATCGAGTATAAATGGAATATTCTTAAGTCAGGAACAGCAGTCTAAATAATTTTATATTAGCGAGGTTGAGGCCGAAGTTTTAAACGCGAAAACGTGTACGTCGGACGTTCGGCGCCGCTTTCCTGTAAGCCTAGAAGTTTGACAAAATGGCGTTTGGAAAGTCAGTGGAATCACGCTCGACATTGCAAACGCCATTGTCGAACTTCTAGGCTTACAGGAAAGCTGCGCCGAACGTCCGACGTACACGTTTTCGCGTTTAAAACTTCGGCCTCAACCTCGCTATTGTTTTGACCTCGATGCTCGGTTTTATAGGGGTTTTAAATAATATTTTGTAAAAAAAAAGACTAATGTTATTTTCGCGGATTAATACTACGGCTAATCTACGGACACGAAATGCTCTTAAGATTATATGATATTTTATATAATAATTACTGGACGCACGATAAACGCGATAAAACATTTTCTAGATTAAATATGTAATAAAGATTTCTCAAAATACCACAAAAATTTGCAACTCCAACATAATTATAGAGCCTAATCATATCTTGCTATTCTAATATTTCATGTATAATTGATATATAAACATTGCGATAATATTGAAGTTATATAGTTTATAGTAGTAGATCCGCTACTGATTTTTTTTTTAAGTTAGCTTGGGGGTGAATAATAATAATCATAATCTGGAATGAAATAAATCAAATTTAATTGCATAAATTTAAGCGGCCGGGTGCTGCACCATGTCCACTCTTCTGTTCTGTGGATGCCGAATGCGAGTTCGGGTCGATTCATTTTTATTAAATTCCTACTATTAGTTCACACTCTCCCTATATATATATCTTGTTCAAATTTTCAATCCTTAATAAAATACTTTTTATTCATCCACTCCACTCAGTCATTGGATGTTTTTCTCTAAAGATACAGTATATTTCTACTAGAGCCCACCAGTGGCCCGGTACATAGAAGCACTGAACACTCGTAGTTGGTCGTGGCGTTTTCCGGGTTTTCTTCAAGTTTGCAACACTTAAATAGGTGCCATTTTTCTTGTGAAAGTCCTCCCGGGAGTCATTCCTTCTCGACAGATCGCCCACGTGTCGCGTTGCCGTAACCAAATAAACCAATCATTTCCACTATTAAGATGACCCTCCAGCTGAAGGGCCCATGACCACTGAATAATCTCTGAATACTGGATCGCTAAAACGTTTGGGTCTGATCAAATGGCTGACCACGTAGAATTTTCCTCACGTGTCTAACATCTAAATAGGATCAGAAAGTCCTCCCGGGAGATCACCCTCGCGTTGTATGTGTTATTCCATCAATCCAAACTTAAACTGAGCTAAATGACGAGAGTTCTTTTGGCATTTTATTGAAAATTGAATCGAAAAGTTAATTATTCTGACTCAATATACAGATCCGAAGCGATAAAAGCGTCAGTTTGCCGTTCTGAAGGCTCTGGGATCAAATCCGGTAGGGAATTCCAAGAAGTTTTCATGAAGAGCGTGTTCCTGATATATCGGGACTATCAGCTACCCGTAATGAATATGATTAATTAGGCCCTCTTAATGCCTACGAAGCGGAGTTCGAAAACTTTCGAAACTCTGTTTCTAAAATGCAAAATTTAATATTTGGAGAAATGGTGTAAATCAAATATAGTTTTCTTTTTATATTTCAATCTTTTAATTTATTTCCGAAAGAAACAATTATAAAATGTTTAACAGAAACATAAACAATTAATTGTTAATTGTTTCGGTTTTGCTATCAGAAAGATCAAAGTTACTCTCTTGTTTAGATTATAATATCTATCGTTGGTTTTTATCTCTGTTATTATATAAGCCAACCAAAACTTTGATGAATTTATATAAGATTGTTAACCATGTTTTTGTTTTTTATAATAAATTAAAACAGAATTTCTCTTCAAAATTTGAAAATAAACTCAAAAACTGTAAGGAATATAATCTGTAAAAAAAACTTTAAAAATCATATTTAAAGAAAAATAATACAAATAAGAGGTGAAAGTTAAAATTTTATAATGATTTAATAGTGAAAATACAATCTCTTGATAAACTTTAACACAAAACACTTCTAAAAACTCAATGGCGCGTTATCCTATGGGCGAAAAGGGCAATTGCCTGGTGCCCCAAACCAATCCTATATAAGAAAACATTTCCCTCCAAAGAAAAATGTCTGAAATTAGCACTGTACATGGGGGACCTCCTAATTCAAATTCGCATTGACCCCAAGATACTAAAACATGCCACTGCAAATACCAAGATGATAGTTCTTTTATTAATTGTATTTATTAACATTTATTATAAGCCTCAATATTACAAATGATAGAATTGTTTTCTGTAAATGTAAATAATAGATTTCCTTCAGAAACGAAAAGAGAATCGATTTAAAAGTAAGGATTTCATTTATCTAATGAATGTTTCTAAAATGATTCGATATTAAACAAGATATTATTTATTATCGAAATAAAAGTAATAATAGTTTACAAAATTTCTTCCTATAATTATCAGAGAAGCGACGAAGGATATTTGTGAATTGACGTCAATTTTCTGTAAACATCCTCGTCCTATTACGTCATCTGCCATCGACCTTCGCCGTTTATCGCTTCGTAATAATTACCAATAATCGAAGATGTGTTTTTGTTGCTCTTTTTTTGCATATCGGTTATATTTTTCAAATTATCCCACTGCTAAATAAAGATTAAAAAAATGCAAAGATACTTATTTTCGTTACTATATTATCAAAACTTGTGCTATCCAAAGTGTTTTTAATTGAAAACTTGGAAGTTACCCAGATTAAATCCTTTCTACATTATATATTTTCTCAATTTATATATTAAATGAAAGAAGATTTCAGTTCGGGTAAACGGCTAGAGCTAAAAATACGGTTTGGGTATCGAATGAAAGCTCTTATCCTGTAGATAATGTTGCTGAAGAGACATGTAAGAAAGGTGCAATGGTTCAAGCGGAGAAGTGGCAAAGGTACAATGTTAAGTCTACAGGATAGACTTGTCGGGGTTCCATCTCCTGTGTTAACTGTGTGTTTTGGTTTCGTTGTTGTAAATACTGAAGTAAATAAATGTACATTTTAGTTACTAAGACCATTGTTTGTCACCAATCCTCAACCGCCTCAAATACTCGAACAACGCCAGTCACATGCAGCTAGTTTAATCTATAAAAATAAGTTCCATATATAATAAACCCGAATCATATACCCAAAAACGACAATAAGACCTATAAGTATCAATGGGAACTAATAATTTAGGAACGTAAATACCCTCTGAATATTCTAGAACCGAAATATAAATCTACAGTCTGAGGTTTTACTCTACAGACAATAGCGAACAGTGTGAAAAATAAAACACCGTTTCAGACTTCGATATGTTTACATGAAATGTAAATTTGAAATTTCATTTTTAATGGTGGATTCAGTGAATTTGTTCAGAAGAGAGTGTTCGTTTGATTATTAAACAAACGTAATCACGAATATAATTGTAATGTTGAAGAGATGAACGTGGTCTTTTTCTTTTAGATATGCCAATAATTCTACTCGTGTGTGTGTGTGTGTGTGTACTGTATATCGTACGTATACTGTGTGTGTATATATATCCTTTTTTATATCGCTATGCAGTAGGCAAAGTTTGGGGGATTGCGAGATCTTGACTCGTCAGTGTATGTTTATGGCAGTACTGTAACATGTTCGTCTCAGTTGTAATTTTATTCGTGTAAAGAATTGTATGTACAATACTGTATAGTGTGTTTAGTGTTTACCTGTTAATGATTGGATTATCCGAAAAAACAGTAAAAATTAAAACCTTAAAATTGTTGGATTGCTTTACTCTTCGACTACCTTTTATCAGAGACGAAGAACTAGTGGACAACAATTTTAAGTTTCAGTTTTTATTGTTTTTAAGGATTGTTTCTGCCCTATTGAATATGTTTTAAATGGATTATCCGTGTTTTCCGGTTTTTCATGTACACACATGCACTAATTAACACGGATAATCGGAAGTTCAGTGTATTTTCAATTCTTTAAAAGGTATTTTTCTTTACTCTCGCAGCAGGATTATTTTAGAAGCGTGTTATATAAAAATTGACGATGCTTTTTCTTGTCAATAAAACGTGATCACGTGCTGATTAAACTTCTGTTTGGGAATAGATAACTTTCATTTCCGATGTTGTATTGTTTTACAAATTATTTTTATATTCTCTAAACTATTTTCCCGCATCTAATAAATATTTTTACAAATATGAAATTCCATTTTTCGGGAGGAATTTGTCATTTTGGCTAAAAACAGCAAATTCTATACAGTATTTACAATGTGTGACGAATTTCTTGCAGTTTATTAGCGTTAATGAAGGCTCGCTCGGTAGATCTGTAATTGTTTCTTGCTCTCTATCGCTGTATGATAGAACATCCAATTATTTTACGGTTCAAATGTTATAGTTTCGACTTTTTTCGCACCTACTCGAAAAGTACAGTACATGTAGATAACATTAGTGTAGTAGCAGTGACCGATCTGAATTCTATCGGTCACTCTCCTGTTTCGTCAAATGACAGCCATAAAACTTTTTGCTCACGTCATATTAACTTATCGTAAAGTAGACTTTGCATTGATAAAAGGAAATTTGTTGCTAAGAGCTTGGGAATCCGAACAAAGTACAAAAAATATATTTTTTTGCATGTTTAATAACATCGGCAATTCCAATAACTTTTTAAAAAATATAAACACTTTAATTATTCCAGTCGTGTAACTATTTTACGTAACGACACGATTCGATTTCATTATAAATACAGCCATTATTTATTCAAAATATTCTATTATAAACATTAAATATCATGAATCCGAGTGTCTAATTTCTATTCGCTTTACTTTGATCTGATAGAAATCGCCTATTGCAGATTTTATAAGCACATTTAATTTCCATCGACAATAGGAAAAGTTTGCCTAATATCTCGCCCATTTTGAAAAATACAGTTTAATTTTCATGAAATTATGGCATGCAGAAATTAATATTTTGAGAGTTGACATTAACATTTTGAATGTGTTGGATGCATAGGCCTACAGTGTTTTTTGAAAACACTGTATTGATCCAACACATAATATGTTTTCTTAATAATGTAGCTATAATAGTTACATAATAGCTCTGATAGATTAAAATAATAATTTTATTCTTCCAAACAGAATTCATAAAAACTTTTTTATAATCTAACAGTCTTCTAATTAGAAATATTGGCATGAGAAATGAACTGTCACAAACAAAACCTTTATTACCAGTAATTGAACTAAAAACTTCCAAACGTTTTCGGCCTTCAAGGCCTGCTTCAGGTGCTGAACTAAACTGGCTTCCTACTTGGACCGTTAGAATGATGTTTTTTATAATCATCTAGAGCAGTGATGGGCAAACTACGGCCCGCGGGCCAGATGCAGCCCCCTGAAATGTTCTATCCGGCCTGCGCGACATTATTCCTAATCTGACGAATAAAAAAGAATACAGGCTATAAGAAAAATAAATATTTCTCTCTTTTCTCTTCTCTTTCATTTTATATCAATGACGACATACAAATTTATTGACTTATCCTAGATATTGAAATGTTATGTTGAGAGTGAGAGGCACTGGCTGCTGGCAACGTGGCTAGATGTCGAAACACGTTTCTTGATTCAGACCTGTCTTAGCATTGTGGTTTGCTAGTTTTTCTCTGCATATGGTAAAAAATTTTAGCCCTAAGACGTTATCTAAGAAACGTAAAGTTGATTCTGAGTGTCGTGTTTTCAAAGATGAATGGACTTGGAAGTACTTTTTCACAGTTTTTAGGGATAAACCACTATGTCTCATCTGCAACGAAACTGTAGCAGTCTACAAAGAATATAACATTTCACGACACTTCAACTCTAAGCACAACGATGTCAAGGTTGGAGCCATGACCGAAGAAGAAAGGAAACAAAAAGCAGAAGATTTACGCAAAAAACTATCAGGTCAGCAAAGTATTTTTAAGAAAGGAAATAGTTCTCAGCAAGCAGCTACACATGCAAGTTATGTTGTAGCATACAATATTGCTAAAAGTAACAAAGCTCTCTCTGATGGAGAGTTTGTTAAACACTGCATGCTCAAAGTTTGCGATATTTTATGTCCTGACAAAAGAAAAGATTTTGAAATAATAAGCTTATCTCGGAAAACAGTGACTTCTAGAATCAAAGCAATAGATAAAAACATATTATCACAGTTGGAATCAAAGATTGGCCAATTTAAATTCTGCTCAATTACTATGGATGAAAGCTCTGATATAAATGATACTGCACAGTTGCTAATATTTATAAGAGGTGTTGACGAAAACTTCTGTATCACAGAGGATTACAGAGGAACTAGCATGCATGAGGTCGTTGAAGGGAACTACAACAGGGTCAGATATTTTTCATGAATTTATGGAAGGAATTTCAACTTTGAAAGTACCAATAAATTGCATATACTATTGATATATATGCAATTTATAGGTACTTTGTAAACTATAAACTGTACTATATAGTAACAGATGGAGCGAGAAATATGATGGAAAAAATCTGGATTTGTTGGGATCTTTAATGAAAAATATCCAGATAACAATGTTATATTTCTACATTGCATCATACATCAAGATGCCCTGTGTAAATCTGCTTTGGATATGAAACCTGTGCTTGACGTTATTGTGAAGCTGTATGCTTAATGCTATTTGATCTCGTGGGCTTGCTCACAGACAATTTCGGGAGTTTCTAGAATCCATGCAATCTGA
This sequence comes from Centruroides vittatus, assembly GCF_030686945.1. Classification (NCBI taxonomy): domain Eukaryota; kingdom Metazoa; phylum Arthropoda; class Arachnida; order Scorpiones; family Buthidae; genus Centruroides; species Centruroides vittatus. The sequence goes on from NW_027122718.1 coordinate 7,897,317, forward strand.
GTACTCTGATATATCATACTACTCGAAAGTAAGATGGCTTAGCGCAGGACGCGTCTTCGAGCGAGTTTGGCAGCTGAAAGACAAAATAATGACATTCTTCCTTGAGAAACAGGGGTCTGTAGAGTATAAAATCCTGGAAGATACTGCATGGCTTTTGGATTTTATATTTTTTGCAGATCTTCTCTGCCACGTGAACAAGTTGAATGTCAAGATGCAAGGCAAAAATCAATTTATCGATGATACCTGGGGCCATATCAAAAGTTTTAAACTACAACTTGTTCTATTCGCGAATCAGCTTGCTAAGAATGACTTGTCTCACTTCCCGAGGTTGAATTCAATAGCCCCGGTGATGAAGGAAAAGCTTACAAAGATAGTCTGAGAAGGCTCCATGCTGAATTTGAACGAAGATTTGAACACTTCAGTGCCATTGAAAAAGACTTTGAAATTTTAAGTATGTCTTTTAATGTGAACTGTGAAACAGTGAAACCGGACTTGTAATTCAATCAATTCAAGTTGCAATGTAACACTCAACTCAAATAGTTGTTTCTTAATGTTCCAAAATTAGAGTTCTAAAAGTCCTTCTCGAAATCTACTTTCCCAAATCAGATATCTCATGCCCAGAAAGTTACTGCTATGTTTGCTTCATCATATATATGTGAACAGGTGTTTTCTACAATGAAACTTTGAAATAGTTGCCTTAGAAACAGACTGACAGATGAGCATTTAACTTCTCTTCTAAGAATAAGTGCATCCCAGTTCGAACCAAATTATGAAAAACTTTTAGAAATGCAATCACAGTTTCATTCATCACATTCTTCTTCATAATCTTTCAGTCATTAATAGGGCTTAGTATCACAAAAAATACAAGAATTTTGTAAAATGTATCATTGTTATTTTTTAATAAATTATATTGGCCCGCCTAAAGTTTTTTTCTTTTCCTTTGGCCCCCTCTTTAAAAAGTTTGCCCATCACTGATCTAGAGCTTCAAGTAAAATAGAGAGAAAATAATTATTTTCCTCCTCTCTCTTACCTAAAAAAGTTTTATTCCAGTATGGATATTCTGTGTCAATAGAGATGCCAAATCAAAAGTCGTGTTTGCTTTTTGTTCGTATTGTTATTAGAATCCTCCTTTATATTTGGTATTGATGTATCTGGTTCTGAAAAATTTCTTAACTGGGTTGATTGCATTACTATATTCATTGTCATCACGCCATCTCCACTTCCAAAACCGTCATTGTTCGGTTCATCCATACCAATGATTAAAATCAGTGGTTAATGTTACCCTAGGTATCGAAGGTGGCGGCTCGTCTCCGATTCCAGCGATCAGAAGACGGAACAGTGGGGACGCATGTTCTAACCTAACCAAACCTATTCTAATAAATTATCATAATTATTAGCAACCAAATTATTAGAATAGGTTAGGTTAGGTTAGAACGTGTCCCCCCACTGTTCCCTGTCTTCTGATCGCTGGAATTGGAGACGAGCCGCTATCTTCGATACCTAGGGTAACATTAACCAAATCAGTAATATACAGTAGATGGTTTTGATTGAATAGCTCATTACCAATCAGATTAAAATAACTTATAATGCATTATTAGGTTACTATAGTAATAATACATAGTCAACTTTTCATTTTATCTTTTGGTAAGTATTGAAAAGTTAAACATACTATAAGATTAAATTAGAGCAGATTAAATGCATATAGAGCAAGTTAGAACATTTCACTTGCATGGATGACTATTGTCTTTCAAAGGAATTACATCTTTGATATTCTACCTATAACAAGGGAATTGTCAGAAATGTCTATTATGGTAAATTAAAATAGAAGAAAGTATGGGATGAACCTACTGTAAATATTAAATTTATCATTTATTTTATATCTTTGAATGAATTTAAGAAATCATACCTAAAGATATTTCAATGCAATGTTTCACACATACTAGCTATTTACATTTTTCTATCATCAAATTGTTTTCAATATTCATTTCAGCAGAAAAATATCAAATGAGAAAATGTATTTTTATGTTTTATATTTTCACTGAATTATCATAGTTTACTATTAAAGTTTGTAACACTATTTTTGAACTGTTGAACTTAAAACATAAATGAAAATCTATTTGAAATTACTAATTTACTTTGAATTAAAATTTATAATTTGCTATGAAACAAATAAATATATTTCTGTTTCCAATTCTAGTTCATCTAATAAGAATATTAAAGATTCTGCTGAAGTTGTAATAATAGGAGGAGGTGTGGTAGGTGTTAGCATTGCCTATCATCTTGCTCGTTTAGGACTTCCTAATGTAGTACTTCTGGAAAAGTCAGAATTGACAGCTGGATCCACCTGGCATGCTGTAAGTAATTCCTATTTAAATTATTTTATTTTTAGCACAAAGTATACACTCATTGTATAGGATAAATACAATATTAATACAAAACAAAATACAAATGCATAAATGAAATACAAAATTTATACAAAACGACATATTGATTTGTTAAAACTTAATACAACATGCCACTGTGTGTTATATCCACAAATATACAAGAAATAAAAATAAAATCTAGATTTTTAGAAAGTTTTTAATTAAAATCAGTTATAATAAAATGTATAGACATATCAATATCAACATTTGATTTTTTTTAATGATATACTAATATTAAAATGTAAATATATTTTATTATTTAGACTTGTTTTAATAAAAAGTACATTTTGAATCTTTACAATACATTAAAAGTATGTTAATTTAATGACATAACTAAATTTATTACATAAAATTAAATTTAATCTTACATGAATTATGACAAAATATTGTGTATATTATAATCAAGAATAATATACATAATTATTTTAATTTTTTTAAAGTTATGTTATAGATTAATAAAAATATGCAATTAATTTTTAAAGTCTGAATAAATATTTCATTGAATTAATTCAATAATAGATTTATACGATAACAAAATTTATAGATGTAATCAGTTCCAAATTTTAGGCAGGTTTAACTGCATTTTATCATCCAGGAATAAATATGAAGAAAGTGCATTACTACAGTATCAACCTTTTCAGTCAGTTAGAAGAAGAAACTGGTCAGGTATGTGTTAATTTATAATAATTAATTCTTTATTGATTTGACTTTTGTCTTTACACGGGGGGTGAAAAAAGAAATGACCAATTGTTCAAATTGCCAGCATGGAAGAATTCAAATTAGAATCGGTGAGTGAGTGCAGCAAAAAAAAAATGACAATTACAAACAGTTTTAATTACTATTAATATCAATAATAGTACTTAACTATTAACATAATTTTACATAACTGAATATTAAAAACACACATATATAGACCTATATAAAAAAAGAAAAATAATATATTAAAAAATTGACTATTGAAATCTAACAAAATATAAGAAACAGAATAATTCCATAATAGTTTATGAAATGGTAAAGTTATTTCAAAATCACTAAAAAGTTTTAGTGCTTACTTTTTGACTTAAGGTTATTGTTAAATTTACTTCTATTGAATTTAACAGAATCACCTTAAAAATTAAATTATTTGGAAAAATTATAAATGAAAAGTCATGCATTTTGGAAAATCTGAATTTACTTTTTGCCTTTAAAAAGATTTAAAGTTTTTAAGTGTTAGTTTAGTCAATTACTATACACATTATGAAAAAATTTCAGATTCTAAACTTCTTAAAAATATGACCCTATACAACATTAATACCATAAGAAAAACTTAGGAAGCATTTGAGTGAACAAATACAATGGGTAATCAGTTTTTATTAACTAAAATGTGGAGAGTTGTTAAATATACAGTATTCAGTTGTGTAGTCCCTTTGTGTGTTCAGTCTGTTTTCCCTGAGGACATCCACAAATGATATGTTAAAATTCCACATTTTTTAATTCCCTGTTCCTTTGTATCATTCATTATCACATTGTGATGAAGTTTTTCACAAATTGCTTTTCTAACGTTTTTGGCCAGTTTGAATGGCCTTCAATTTTTAAAGGTTTTTGTGTTGAGGTGTGAGTATTAGTTGAGTGCAGTTAGAGAAGAATGTCTTTCACAAATGTCATATTGATCATCACCCCAATAAAGCCTTTGTATTATTATGATATAAATATACTGTGTTAATCATATAATGGATATTAAAATAACCACATTATGACTATCTTTATGATTAAAACTGTTTGCAAAATAAACTTTTGTCTTCTTAATCAACCTTCCTCAGGAAATTTATAATTCAAAAACAAACAAAAGCCTTGATTTATTCTAGAATCACTTAATTTGAATACTAACATTTTCGAAACAACCAAAAAAAACTAATTTGAATTCTGAAGTACAAAACTAAAAAAGTTCTGAACTACTCTCCTCCCCATTAGATGTGAAATCATTGATGGACAACCCCTAGGGTTTGCATGAGTTTATTAAAAAAGTTTATTAAAGTTTGTTGGAAACTGCATACAACAAAAATGCCTTTGAATTGAGTTGAAAATTTAAAGAAAAAAATGAACTTAGATCAAACTTCAAAGATAGAAGGTAATTTCTGTTATTTAAATAAAGTGATGCAGAATAACAATGTTGAAATGTTTGTTCAACCAAATTGTGAAGAAACTCATTCCAAATCTCATTTGCTTTTTTCCATAGGCCATTATCATGTGCATCTTTTTTTAGGAAAAGTTTCTGCTGTTAGGTAACCAAATTCAAAAATGTCAAGCAAGCTAGCATCAGAAGACTTTGTGGGAATTTGTTTTCCACATAATTAATTCTAATTTTATTCCTCGTCCTTTAGAGATATGATTGAACCAAATTTCATGCATGAAATGAAGCTTTATTATGGTGAAACATAACTTTGTTCATCTCACATGACTATAGCTGTGATAGATATTTTTAAAGAGTGGCTTTAAGACATGGTCACAGTGTAGTTCTCCATTAATCTTGGTTTTAGGAAATATTTTGAGTGGTAAGACACTGATAGTTTAACAATCATGAAGCTCTTAGGCTGCTCTCAGTGCAGTACCTCAATCATCTTTCCTAAGTTAACTTAAATTCTACTTTCACTATTGCAGAGGCGATATTGCCATCTATCAACTGCAAGAATTTTTTGTATAACTTTCAGCAATTTATTTGTATGGAAAGAATGTAATGAGATTCCTCAAGCTTTGATTGAATGAACATTTCAAGATTAGTTGGAAACAACAATACAGAAAGATGAAGTCCAGAGAAAACAGGATTAAACACGCAGACTACTCAATTAAGTACTGCATGTCTAACAACTCTACATTTTGGTAAATAAAATTGATTACCCTGTATATACTGATGCACAGTGGTGGCCTTAGGGAGTGGTGAGCAGGGCAATTGCCTGGGGCCTCGCTCTTGCAGGGGCCTCATGCAACAACTCGAGTAGAAAAAAGTTGATATTTAAAACTTTTTATTTTATCCTTAGCTATTAGTTATAAGCCGCAAACATCATTTTTAAATCCCTGCATATTCTTTTAAGGCATTTATGTACCTTAGTTTATCATCATTAATAATTTGTCATCTTTATGATTGTTAACTTTTATAAATCTTCTAATATAATATTTTAAAACTCTAAATTTATTTATTTATAACTTTTGCATTTCTCGTCAATCATCAGAAATATCTATTTTCAATTCACATATTTTGCACAAAGGATAAGGGTCTCGCAAAGATCTGCCACCCGGAGTCTCGCAATGATTAAGGCCGCCAGTGGCGTGACGTCATTGGAAGCGATGGAAGCGCCAATTCCACCTTCCAATGACCTTCCCTTGTATTTTATAAAATATAAATTTTCATATTTTACCGTACTTTGCATTAATTAAAATTAATATTTTATTATAACTGCATTATGTATCTTTTACAAATTTCTATACTACATGTGAAAAAAACGATAAGATTGCTATTGTATATTCGAATAATTCGGTAGCGGAAGGAGTGTCGAAACCGGGTCAGTTTCCAATCAGCCAGATTATATAGGCATTGTCACATGCGGTTTACAGAGCACCAACCTCACCCGGTTTAGCTGGTAGAAGCGACACACGCATAAAGAGTCCGACTTTATATCCCGGAGCGGTTGTGGGCTGTTAGCCGCCTGCTAGATATTCGGCCACCCTCGCCCGATTATGTGAATCACAAGCAGACTAGATCAACGGCGGACAACCCCCGGCCCGCGGGCCAGCTACGGCTGGCGAAAAGTTTCCATCCGGCCCGCGAGATCTTTAATAGATTATTAAATTGGAAAAATAACTAATTAATAGTTATTTTTCCAATTCTTTGTAATTTTCGAAAACGATAAGAGAAATAAATGTAGTAATTAACTTTTTATTTATTTATTTCGTATTTGCAGACTAAAAAAATTACAAGTCATAAGAAGGCAGTCAATTAACTACTACGGCCCGCGGAAAAAAACATAAAATTTATTCTGGCCCACGTTATAAAAAAGGTTGCCCACCGTAGACTAGATTTATAACTTAACCCAACCGATAGGAATTTACTGGCATGTTTTTACGATAGTTCTGTATAGTTGACAGGAGTTTTAAAAAAATCCATTAAAATATTTGATACATTTATTCTGCGTTTATTCTGCTCTCCCATCTTATATTATTTACGGATTTCGATGTTAAACCGGTGATATTACGATTTAGTATGTCCCATCTGTAAGGGGATGCAGAAAAAACGTGTACAATTCTAGTACAGTGTTAAAAAAATTAACTGTTACTTTGGTTGCATCATTTACAACCAAATTTAATGAATGAGACGTACAATGGTACAAAAAAAGCTCTAGAATTTATTTTCCTTAAATTTACGATTTATGTATCAGTTGTCATAAAAATTTCTTTCCACTTCTTTCCCAAGACTACAGATATTCGAGTACAAAGTAACCGGTTTCGACTTATTTCTATTTAAGAAGTAGTTAAATAATTAAGCGATTAGGGAATTAGAAACATAAATAAAACCCCGATGAAAGAGCCGAAATTTTACTTAAACAGAAGCTTAACCGAACCAATCTCTTGCCGAGTACAGTGGGGTCTGATCTCTTCGTAATATTAGATGTAATAAAGACAGAAATTTCTCCAGTTCAACGAGAGTGACCGAAAAGTTGTAAATTTTGGAAATTTCCGTGAACACTCGATCCTAAAACGAATTAGTTAGAAAACGAACGACGGACAATCTGTTAAGTTTAACATATTTAGATTTTTACAGCTATGGTGAGAAACGTTTAAAATCTACAACAACCCTGTCGCGTCCTTTGATATATACTAGTGACGCGACAAAAGAGGCATTTGACATTGACCGGTATCGGCACCCTCGGGATTTGGCACGGACACACCTACCTGGACCGTCTCCGATTCCATTCATTAGCCACTCGTAGGGAGCTACAGTATTTCACTAAGTGGATTGTTTTAAGATTTAAAAAGTAAAGACATATTTGTTACTTATTATGTACGTTTCTTCACAAAGTTATATTTAATTATAAGTTTCATTAAAAGTATATTTATACAATTGAAGAATTTTTTGTACTAGGTATGTATATTCGTCACACATTTTGTTTTACCAAGTAAGTTTTTCTGATAATTTTAATTTTAGCCCTTATATCGTGGCTAGTGATTCAAAAATTTATTTTAAAAAAGTTTTGGCTTCGAGACCATATAATGAAAAAGAAAACATTATTAAAAGAGAAAGACCAATGCCTAAATTAAATATAAATACGTCAACAAAAAATTTCGACATTTTGACGATAAAATTTATGACGAATGACGATTCTTTCGTAAAATTGAGGCAAATTGGAAATCAAAGAAGAATAGAATTTAACATTGTTAGACGATATAAAATAAATATTGAAAATTATAACAAGATAATTACGATTAATAGATATATCTAAATTAATAGATGTTATATGTTTTTTCTCAAAGCGAGAATTGGCATTTAGAGGGCGTAGGGAATTTATTGAATCTAATAACGGAGGTAATTATATTGAACTTTCTTATTTATTAAGTTCGTCAGATAATCTATTAAAAATACATTTAAAGAAGTATACGGTTTTTACTGGCTTATCGAACGAACGAATACGAACGGGCCCTGACGCGCAATTAATTGATTGCCCCTGAAAGTCGGCTTCTTACAGAAACACAGCTTCCCTATTATCAAATGTCACGGCACGCCACTGAAGGCCGCCTCTGCTGATGCATGTACTGTTAAATATAGAATTATACTCTTGCTTGTTTTGATTTGTTTCTTTCATTTAATTATTGTGTATTCTCATTTGAACTATAATCATCTCATTATTTGTCATATTAAAATTGTATAATTTGAAATGGTGTTTTTTGCCAAACCAAATATATGAAATATTTAGTTTTTGTAAATCTTTATCATATAATCAATTTCAATTTAAATTAGTTTGATTTTTGTATCATGCATCATTTCATAATAGACAAATAAGTTTTTGTTCTTTAGTATATTTAACTTATAACAGAGTGTGAAGCAGAACATATCTACCCAACTCAATACTTTTAACTTGAACGTAACCATTTTATTCATTTGCTGCTGTTTTCATATAATGAAAATTTTTTTCGTAGATGTATTAATCTAGTTTTTTCATTTTCTTGAAAATATATTTTAAATTATGATGACATGTAGAAATCTAATTTAGTCTAATTAATAAATAATGCTTTATATATTTCATTTATAGAATCTTAGTTTTCATAGACCTGGAAGTATTCGTTTAGCCACAACAGCAAAAAGAATGGATGAATTCCATTATCAGATGCAAAGACAAGGTTGGCACCAAGCTCCACAGATGATAATTGATGTTCAAAAAATACTTGAATATTTTCCTCTTTTAAACACTGATAAGGTAAATGTTTTAAATAATTTCAAATTTATTCTTTAATATCAATAAAGTAAACTTTATTTTCTTTTATAGATACTTGGAGGATTGTATAATCCTTTAGATGGACATATTGATCCATATTCACTTACAATGGCTTTAGCATCAGGAGCACGTAAATATGGAGCAGACATAATTTGCGGGAAACCTGTTACGGGACTGAAACTTCGTAATGATGGAAAATGGGAGATTAATACAAGTGATGGAACTGTTACAGCAAAGCATGTAGTAAATGCAACTGGTACGATAGGAATTGTTTGATAATTACAAGTTACTTATTAAAGTACTTTTCTATCTTTTAAAAATAATAATAATTTAGAAACAGTATATAAAAATATCTAAAGTAAAATACAATAATGTTAACATTTTTTGTTATGAGACATTATTTTATGACATATGTCATACAAAAATAAATGCTACAGTATTTTTCTTAATTTGATGGTACAAAGTATAAAATAAATTTATAATACTTCAACAAATATTTTTATGATAACTATGATCTCATAAGTAATTAAATGCATTATGAAATCTACATGATTGAAATACTTGAAAAAAAAAAAAATATATATATATATATATATAACAATTATTGTTTGAAAACTCAATAAAACTGACATATCTGTTTCTTTGTATGCAATGCAATGAAATATGCTAGATGACACTCAGCTGACTTATCTGAAAATTTTGGCCAGAGTCAAAATGAAATGGGTTTTTTGAACTCAATAGAAATGAGAAAAAAATCATCTTGTTTTATACATATTTACTTGATTCCAGTGGTGCATTCAAGATTTAATTATGGGTGTGCCAAGTTGAATGGATAAAAAATTTTTTAATATGAATTCAATAAAACTCTCACATTATATGACTGCTAATTCATAAGTAATATAGAAGTAGGAGAGAACACAATATAAATAAAAAAAGGAATTTTAATTAGGAAAAGATTTTTGGAAAATTTTTAGTGTTTTTTTTTTCTTTCCTTTTTCTCTGGGTTGCCAGGGCACTTTGGTTCCTTCTCTGGGTGCACTACTGCTTGATTCAATAAAATGATAAATTGTAGGAAGATTGGGAAATCAAGGAAATCTCAAGCTCATAAAAAAAAAAACTTTGAAACTGTTGCCACTCAACCTGACAACAGTTTCTTGGGATATAATTTGTAATATTTGTTTTTTGTTCACTTAACCAGTTTATGTTTAACCAGTTACATCACAATCTCCTACAAGCTTAACAAGTCTAACATATTTAAAATGTGTTAGACTTGTTAAGCATGTAGATGATTGTAATACAACTTGTTATATATGCAACTTGTTTAAATAGAATGTCAGCATTAGAAAGGGGAAATAAAAGGAAGTCACCATGACTAAATGGTTCCCTAAGGGATTGTCACTAGAGACCAGTATCACTAGCCTTTTATTATATCATAATTTTTTGTAAAAAGTTTTTCTATTATCTAATAAAATGCATACTTACAGACTTTATGTTAATTAATAACTTCAATCATTTTTATTCTAACAAAATATTATCTAGAGATCGAGCTAGATCTCTGAAATGATCTTGATAGTGAGCAGGATACCTTACAAATAAGTTTAAAAAATCGTACACGACTACGTTGGTCCGTTGCAAAGTTATACCAAACCGAACAGTGGCGGGCTCCTAGAGGCGCCACATCATGGCCGTTTATTTATATAAGAAAAAATAATACAAAGGTTACATAATACAAATCATTGCTACACGCACAGGTAATGACAGGAAAGAAATTTAACACTCCCCCTCAATGATTTGTCCCATTTTGCTTACAGTCATCGAGTCCAAGTTGTCTAGCACATTTAACGTGTTTTCCAGTACACACTGGTTTTGTTAAAATGTCTGCTACCATTTCCTTGGTAGGGCAGTACATAATACATACATTCCCATTCTTCACTTCATTTCTTACAAAATGATATTTGACATCAATATGCTTCGTACGTTGACTCACACGATCATTCTCTGCCACTTTCATACAACTTTGGTTATCCTCGTACATAGTTACTTTCTTATCGACGGCTTCCCCAAGGTCCAGAAACACTCGCTTCAGCCAAGTAGCCTCCTGAGCGGCTTCACAAAGTGCAACATACTCAGCTTCAGTCGAGGACAGTGTCACATTACTTTGCTTTTTACTGTACCAGGATACAGGACTGTCTTGATATTTAAAGACATACCCTGTATGCGACTTTCGATCTGTGTTATCACCTGCCCAGTCTGAGTCGACGAAACATTCTAGTGTGGTTCTAGTGTTGCTCTTCTCACCCAATTTCAGTTTCCAATCAGCTGTTCCCTTCAGATATCGAAACACCCTCTTCACCTCATTCCAGTCAGCTGCTCTTGGTTCCTTAGTACACTGGGCGAGGATGGAAACTGCTGCCAATATATCTGGGCGTGTGTTAGTTGCAAGGTACAGTAAACTACCTATACCCTTGAGGTACAGTTTGTTACTTTCCATCCTTGGTCCCCTCTCTTTAATTTTGAAATATCCAGGATCAAGGGGAATCTTGCTGGTTTTTGCATCTTGGAGTCCAAATTCTACTAGTTTGTCAGTTATAAAATGTTTTTGATTTAGATGGAATATTCCATCACCATCTCGATCAAATTTGATTCCGAGGTAATGATCGATATTTCCGAGGTTTTTCATGTGGAAATATTTGTTAGTTTCCACTTCAAGCCAATCTAACGCTTCTTTGGAGGTTGATGCTGCAATTACATCATCAACATGTACAATGATGTACATTGTTGCATAGCATCTTTTTCCGGTGTACAGACAGGGGTCATTTATGCTCTGCGCAAAACCGCATTCAGTCAGTACTTCATGCAATTTTCTGTTCCACTCAGTAGCTCCCTGTTTCAATCCATAAAGGTTTTTCACAAGCTTGCAAACTTTGCTCGGTTCCTCTGTGTCATAGCCTTTAGGTTGCTGCATGTATACTGTATGGTGTAGGTCGCCATTCAAGAAAGCTGTCTCAATGTCATAGTGATTCACATGCATTTTACGTTTAGCTGCTAAAGTGAGCAAGATCCTAAGGGTTGTTGGCTTTGCCACTGGAGCAAATACCTGGTCATAATCTTCCCCGTATTTTTGACTGAAGCCTTGTGCCACCAGACGGGCTTTGTATCTTGTCGGTTTACCATGTGGATCACGTTTAATTTTATATATCCATTTGCTTCCAACAACATTTGCTTCTGGTGGTGGATTGGCCAACAACCATGTTCCATTTTTCTCGAGTGCACAAATTTCCGCATCCATTGCCTTTATCCACTCATTCGCATCTTTTCCGTTGACGGCTTCATCGTAGGTTTTCGGTTCAGAAACAACCGTACTTGGCATTGCTTCAATCAATCTGTCTGGGTGACGACCTTTGTTGTTTCTCGTAGAGCGACGGAGTGGCAGATTGTCCTCAGATTGCTTGTTAAAGATGGCTTTTTCATTTAGGTTAACTTCCACTTCGCTTTTGCTGTCATCTTCACTGTGGTAATGTGGGAGGGATGAATTGTTGGTCGAGCCCATGTTGTCATGTGGATCTCCTTCTATGAAGACAACGTCACGACTTATCTTAATTTTCTTGGTTACGATATCCAGCAATCGATAAGCTTTGCTGCCACTTTCATATCCCACAAATCTTGTTTCAGTTGCCTTTACATCCAGTTTCTTTCTTACTCCAAAAGGAACTCTTGTGTAAGCAATACATCCAAAACGGCGGAAGTACTCAATATTTGGCTTCTTACCTTGCCATTTCTCATATGGTGTGATTGGATCCTTTTTTGATGGTAATCTGTTCTGGATATGATTTGCCGTCATTAATGCCTCACCCCAGTAGCATTTTCCTAATTCTGCATCATGCAGCATTGTTCTTACCATCTCACAAAGAGAGCGATTTTTCCGTTCTGCCTTGCCATTCTGTTGAGGGCAATCTGGTGCTGTGGTCTGAATTTTAATACCATGTTCTTTGAAAAATTTACGCAGGTCTTCATTCATGTACTCAGTTCCTCTATCAGATCGGAACTTTTTCACCTTGCATCCCATTTGTGTTTCAACATAATTTACATATTCCTTTATTTTTACATTAGCCTCGGTCTTGTGCTTCAACAGATAAACTTTGGTATAACCAGTATAATCATCTATAATCGTTATGTAATATCTATTTCCACCAGGGGTTCTCACTTGCATGGGTCCACACAAGTCACTGTGCAAGAGCTCAAGCTTTGTACTACTTCTATTCATCGATTCTTTTGGAAATGGTTTCCGCGGCGTTTTATTTTTCATGCAACTTTCGCATCCCACAGTGCACCCGCACTCATTAATTTTCATACCCTCGACACTTTCGGCAGCCATATAACGCATTACAGATGGATCACGGTGGCCACACCTCAAGTGCCACAGATGTACGCACTGTTTCTTGGGCATGGATAATACTTGTAAAGCATTGTGTTGGCTCAACACAAATAGTGATCCCCGAAGCTCAGCCTTTGCATGTGTCTTGCCATCTCGTTTTATGTAGCACTGCATTGTTTTGCTGTCGAAATACACATCATAACCTCTTTGCATCATTTTTAAGACCGACAATAAATTCCCATTTAATTGTGGTACATATAACACATTATCTAATTTTAACTTGCCATTTGAACTATCTTCATTACAAATTAGTTCACCATGTCCAACTCCGCTTGCAGGCACTTCTCTTCCATCAGCCACACGAACAATTTCACGGTTGTTGTTGTTCAACTTTCTGAAGAAGTTCCTGTTGTTTGTCATGTCAGCTGTTGCTGCTGAATCAACATACCAATCCCTTGTAGTCTTCACAGCAAGGCATTGTTTCATACTTAATGGCATATTTTGTGCGCTCACACATGCAGAGTGGCATTCGTATGTTTCATCATTGTCCAACGGATCATACTCTTCCTGGACTTCAGTTAATTTTACTTTGTATTCTTTCTTTTTCTTTCCTCTGCCCAATTCAGGACAATCTCTTTTCAAATGGGGACCCCCACAATAGTAACATCCGGTTTTCTGTTTACGGACCATTGTTTTCAAAGCCGTGGCTTCATCCGTATTCATGGTATGTCCAATCGATCCTCTTGATTGCTTCTCATACTCTTCCATGATCTTAATCTTTACGAATCCAAGAGTGAGGTCCGTATCTGCTCTTGCCTCAAGGGCAGTCGTTAATGTATTATAACTATCAGGCAAACTTCCCAACATAAGAATTCCCATGAGTCTGTCACTCATTTGTTCTCCCGAAGCGGTTAACTCATCTACTAAATCCTCTATACTATTTAAATGTCTTTCCATATCCTGCCCCTCTTCATACTTTAAGTGAAATAATTTCTTATACAGACTTACTTTTTGTGTAAGTGTTGATCTTCGATGATGTTTTTCTAACGATTCCCACATTTCCTTTGAAGTTTTTGCCTTTTTGATGAGCTGTAATTGCGAATCTTCTACCATGAGTCCGATTTTACTTCTTGCTTTTCCATCTTTTAGTTTCCATTCATTCGTCTGTGGCTCAGGTGGTGGATTGCATACAACATCCCATAAGTCACTGTCAATAAGTAGCAGCTCCATTTTAAACCTCCAAGTCGGATAATTACTCCTGTTCAACTTCGTGATAACCGTTTTCACACTGTCGGCCATCTTGTCTTTGTTCTTGTACACGTACGCTAAATAAACCCGTTACGTAAAATAAAACTCTGTCTCACTATTCACTCAGTAAATACCTGTGTCTGGGCCCATAACCTGTTAAATTTATCACTGTTGCAAGTTATGACTTGTTCAGCATGATAGATGATTGCAGGATACAACTTGTCATATATGCAACTTGTTTAAATAGAATCGTACACGCACTACGTTAGGTCCGGTAATGCAAAGGAAGTCACCATGACCGAACAGTGGTTCCCTAAGGGCTCGTCACTAGAGGCGCCAGCATCACTGGCCGTTTATTATATCATAATTTTTTGTAAAAAGTTTTTCTATTATCTAATAAAATGCATACTTACAGACTTTATGTTAATTAATAACTTCAATCATTTTTATTCTAACAAAATATTATCTAGAGATCGAGCTAGATCTCTGAAATGATCTTGATATAACATATGGTATATTTTTCCAGAATATTATAAGTAACGTATTGGACTTATTGATCTCTTCTAAAGAATCCTTCATAAAAGTTTCGACTTTGTTGAAGAATGGAATTTATTGCTTAGAGTCGATCAATAATCTTATAAACAGTATAATTCATAAGTGAAAAACTTCTCGTAACCAAATAACTATCACATATTGTTAGTACAAGTATCTTGTTTTTATTAACCATCTGCATTGACAAAATCTCTCTCATCAGTTTATAATCCAACATGCTCATGATCATGATTTATCAAAATGACAAGTACCATTAAAGTATAAAACTCCTTTTTTTAAAATTATTTCTTTACTCTATCCAAAATTAAAGTGTAATTGTTGATCTATCAAAAATCATAATTGAAGGTTGAGAGTTTTTGCAAACATATTATATTTTCATATTTTAAAAATATTAAATCATTTTAATAAAAAAAACAAATTACAATTTCTAAAGTTATAGTTGCAATTTATTTGAATTAATAAGAAAATTGCAGATTAATTGGGCTGCAATTGAAAAAAATTGTAGACCTATAAATTTCCACTGTCATTCCTCTGTCTTTCCTTAATCTCAAGAACAGAGTTAGATAGAGGAAAGATTATGGATAGGAGGCCAGGCCCTGATTAACTATATATGAACTTCTGATGCAAACCGAAAGTCGTGTTATTTCAATTCAAAATTTTCTCCTGAAACGTGTTATATAAATAACTGGCACAACTCTATTGTCAAAGGAAAAGTATGATGTACGGGAGCAAGCCACTAATTTGAGATGGAGAGCATATATTTTAAATTAAATTAATTAAAAATTGCAGCTTGGCATTGTGACGATGCCACAATAAATAATTGCTCATTTATTATATATTTAATTTAAAAAGTTGTAAATGATACTCATTTATTAAAATATAATTTTAAAAATAATGCTTTTGTAAAAATTAAACATTGATGGCAATTTTTTTAGGAAGTAATATTTTATGCAGGATTTTGGGCTTATGAAGTTGGAAAAATGATCGGTCTCGAATTACCATTGGTACCAATTCATCATCAATATATTGTTACGTCGAGTATTCCTGAAGTAAAAGCATTGAAAGTAAGATCATTTTAACCAATTATTTAATTGCTTTTATGATATAAATTTGTATTTAAAGTTAGTTAAAATAGCAAAAGATAAACAATAAATAATTTTATTTTTAAAATTTGAAAACTAGATAAACAAGATTATTTTAATTGTAAGTAAAGTGTGAATGTCAAAAAAAGCTTACATTATTTAATTAATTCCACAAAGCATTTTATAATTATAGGAAAATGTTTTATTACTATTGTACATATGTTATTAGAAGCCAAGATAGTATTTTTAGCTTAGTAAAATGCAATAAGTTATTAAACTATAGTTTATTACTTAATGATTCAAGTTATTCATTTTTTTAAAATAAAAAAAATGAATTACAATTTTCTCACAGAGTTGCTTTTCATAAAAATATAATCTTTTCTAACAAAATAAATATCAATTTTAAAATAATATGAGTGGAAATAAGAGTTTTAGGTAAAAATTTCAGCAAATGTTTGCTTAGATATCTAAGTTATAATCATTCAATAAGTTTTTCAAAATAACAGTTTATAATTTATACAAAACAATTAAAGCTTTTTCAATATTTTGCTTAAATAAATAAATGTTAAAAAGGGAATTGATTACACAAATAATATAAAAAAAAAATAGCCTACATTAAAAAATTTAGCTTTTAACTTTTAATTTTCTGTTTGTCTATACAATTAATATACAGATTATCTATAAGATATTGTTCAAGTGTAGAAAAAATTTGGATATAAATGTATGTAAAATTTAAGTGTTAAATATATATATATGAATTTTATTGTTAAATTACATCACAATTTTAAGAAACTCAACTTTAAAAACTGAAACAACAGTCAAATAAACTATATAGATAATAAAATATGATTCTATATTATGAGAATTTGAGTCTTCGAAGTTATTAATCTATTCTTTGTTAATACAGGAAATCCTCATTAGTTCGAAGTTCAAGGGATAAAGTAATCGCGAATTTGAATTACAGAGTTTCAAATTACCGAGATTTACATATTTCTGTACAATATGCCAAATGTCGTGTAACTGATGTAATTAAGTTAATGGAATAAGGCTACATATAAAGAATGCTACCTTTTGTTAATTAATAATATAAATAAACTGCAGGTAAACAGCAAGTGTCCAGTGAGAACCTAACAGGTTGCCAGATAGATTTTATGTAAAAAGTAAGGGAATTCTCAAAATGTAGCCCAAATTATTTTTAAAGTGACCCAAAAAGTAGTAAGTCACCCAAATTTAGTAGCCTATAGCCTCAATCTGCTACACGCAGCTCAATCTTGCCCAGCTGCATTTTACGAGATAAGAGAAAAAAGGGTATTCCATTGGTAAGGTAACACTCAAAAATGTGTATAGAAGTATGGCTTTGCTTATACAGTAGTATAAACAAAGCCATGTTCACCAGATTAGAGTTGTTCTTGGTCTATTGTTCTCTTATGGTATGGAAGCACTTTGATGAATTAGTTAACATACTCGTATCACAGTTTGGACAGAATTTTCACTTCAAATTTTGAAATAGCCATTTTCAAACTAACTGAATTCCTTAACATGTGAATTTCTATATCTCTGGCCACACAAATAGTACAGTTACAAACTAATGGGATTTTGAACTATCAGAGTTCGAATTAATGAGTATTTCTTGTACCATAATGAAATGAAGTAATTGATCTCTCTCATTTGTGAGAATCTGAAATTCTTAATTGACTTAGAACAAAGTATTAGAAAGTCAATTAAGTCAGTTCTTTAATTCTGTGATTCTCATCTAAGCTTAACATCCTTCCACTATTGCTAAGATTTTCACACAAGAGATGATACATTGTCATTAGTTCAGAGGTTGCTGGGAATTTTGTAGTTTCAAGAGCACAACACTAGTTCTTGCTCTTCAAATTAGCTTGTTCACTGCCACATAAACTCGTAAATCCAACATATGAGAACTCAGTATTCAAATACTTATGTCAAGTTCTCAGAAACAGCATAAACTTTTTAGAATCAATGGGATAATAAATGTTGGTCCTTATCAAAATCTTTGTTATGAATTGTATTAATTGGTTGACCACTGTACACAGATGATATAATCTGTCATTCTCTCTCTCACTTTCATGCCCAACAATTTGACACAATAAAATGTTCAGATGTAAAGAATTATGTGATATAAATACTTAAAAAATTTTTACTTCAAATATATTGTTGATAATATCAGAACATTGTCATTCTCCATCCAGAATCCACATTGACCTTTGACAAGGCATGTCCTGTATTACATAGTATAGAGGTTTGTGTAGGCCAACCACTCAGGCCTGACCATGATTGTCACAAAACCATAGGCCTTGCACTATTTATGTTCTCCTGTAGGTATGGAGAAACTGACCACAGATTTTTGAAATAATTTATCTTGAACTGAATATCAAAAATTTGTTATTGAAAAACAAAAAAATTGAGAAATTTTTATTGAAAAAAAAAAATGTATGTTAATTTGTCAATTTTCTTTCAGTGGGACTTTGATAGTGAATTCCTTGTATAAGATGGAAGCTAATTAACCATAATATTAAACTAAAAGTATATATTCTTGATTAAACAAATGATAAGTTTGAATACAGCAATTTTTCCTTGGTACTACTTTTAAATACTTAAAATGAGCTTGTTTTTTAATTCATCAGCTGGATTTGTCTGACTTCATATCTAGATTTTTACATACAACTTGATTGAAATTATTAAGTTTCCAATTTTTAATATATTGTTTAAAATACTTTAAGTTATAAATTATTTACATTTTAATGATTATATGAAAAACATTTTCAGTGATTATTAAAGCATATTAACAAATTATAATTGACATTATTTTGATTAGAAAGAACCACCTGTATTGAGGCATTTGGAAGGTTCGTTTTATCTTCGGAAAGAGCGAGATGGCTTGCTTGTAGGTCCTTATGAACATCAAGATAAAATGAAACTCTGTGAAGATTGGATCATAAATGGTGTACCACCTGGTAAATAATAGTCTAAATATTTGTACTAGTACAGTTGAATTTTGTTATAATTGTGAAAATATTATTTCTTTGTTAAAAGAAATACACGTGAAACCAAAATAAAAATGAAAAAAGTAAATTTTAATTTAAGTAAAAGATAATATCTACAGGTTCTTTTCAAATGCCAGTATATTTTCTGTCCTGACAGATGGAAATAAACGTTTTACAAAAATTCCCCGACTTATACATAACTCGTGACAAAAGAAAAATAATTAAACTAATCTTATGCTAATGCTATACTATTATGAACACGAATAAAAAAATAAAAATTAAAACTAATATTAAACTAAAGGAGAAGAATAAAGGACAGGTAAGAAAATGTAAGAAGTTAGGAAAGGGGTACCCAGTGTTGGTCCTTGAGGTCTTCAAAAAAATCGGTCGAGGGTCTTGCACAAAATATGTAGAGGGGATTCTCTTTTTCCTTTCAGTTCATTCGCTTGCCAAAATTCACAGTTAATTCTCATGAATCGATCACAACGAATTCTTTAGTCTGTCGATCAAACGCTACTCTTTCTCTTCTGTACGCTGCCCGAATGCACCAGAAGCTCCTCTCTCTTCCACTTTCTTGAGTCCGAATCCTTTTTGTTCTATCCTTTACGACCCTTCTGCCCTCTAGTTTTGTCCTCGACCCCTCAGGGGTCGCGCACCCTTTCTTTGTTTTAGGGGATACACTATGACCATATAAGGAAAGGAATGTCAGAGAGACATTCCAAAGAGGAAAAACAATAGGTAAAGAGAAGTAAAGGGGATGAAAACATGAGAAAGTGAAATTAAAAATAATAAAATATACACTATATACAAACACATGGCATACAGCCACATAATATCAATTTAAGTATCACCTGAACAAGTGTAAAATATTCTGTTAATTTGAATTAATTTCAATTAAAACATGTCATTTTTCCTGTTTTCCTTAATACAATATGTGGTATGTGAGATGATGTAATTCATATATATCATCATAATCAGATCAAATATAATTTTTCAAAAATTAGATATACTTTACAAATAAAACCATCCCCCCTTTTTTCTTTGAAGTTCTTATGTTGTGGTCAAAATGTTTTTGTAGTTCAGTAAAATCTGTAAATCAGTTGGGTGGTGAGATGTGGCTTCAACATATCCAGCACAGACCACACATGAAAAATTCATGGGAGTTGCTTACTCAGATTCAGTTTCTGATTTCCAGAGCAATATGCTAACATCTTATTTGTCTCAGCCATTCAGCAGTTTCAAGAACACAACACTAGTTCTTGGTCTTCAAATTAGCTTGTTCATTGCCACATAAACTCATAAGGACCACATATGAGAACTCGGTATTCAAATATTTGTCAAGTTCTCAGGAACAGCATAAACTTTCAGAATCAAATAGTTCTTGACTTTTGCATTCAAACACTACCATTTTTATTTGGAATCACTTTAAAGTTATTTGAATAAAACCTAGTAATAAACTATTTTTATTACATGTATAAAAACGATTTTACTATATATTTCCCAAATAGAAATTAAACAATTTTATTATTTTATCTTCATGTATGTATATATATATATATATATATATATATTATAAATGAGGATGTTTGTTTGTTCACTATGCACTCTTTGGCTGTTTGACCAATTGCTACAAAACAACAGTTACTTTCACATACTTCTAACATAGATAATATCAACATGCCACACAATATTGATTGGATTTCTATATATCAATTAATTTTAGTGTACATTTGATTCTCTGGATTTACATGTAGCACCATCTACTGTGACAATAATATAGCACAAAGTAGATGTTCTATATAATTACTGGTATCATATAGCACTCACCTGCATGGAATCGAAAGTATTATACTGTAAAAACTATAGAAGTATTTAATTTTCTACACTAACAGCTCTGGTTTTTTTTCATTTCTGAATGGTACTTTCTTAATTCTAATAAGTGCCCACCAGTGGACGATTGGCTAGAACCACCAAGTACTGGTAGTTGGTTGTGGGTTTGTGCATGGCCAATGGGCTGGCAATGTGGAGTTTTCCAGTTTTTTCATATTAGTAGCCAGTAGTAGCTAAATAGTGGCCAGTTTCCTATGTAAGTCCTCCTGGGAGGCATCCCCCTCAGCAGATTGTCCACATGTTGCATTGACATACTCAAATACACCAAACTAATTCTGAGAATTTTACTATAAACTCTATTTTCCAGAATGTACTTTCCATGTAGTTTATAGGCATTGTAATAATGTACTTAAAATAAGTTTTACCAAATACGTTTTTGAAATTTACAATTAATAATGCTGGGCATAACAATTACTGCGACAGGTACTTTATAAACCCATCATTTAAAAAGTAACTTTACCACTTTATTATCATTTAAAAGAAATTATTTTCTATAGCATTTCAAAAGATTTCATATAAGACTTATTTAAATTGCTTTTAACATTAAAGTTAGCAACTTCAATCACATGCCATCACAACCTATCACTTTTCAAATATTAATAGTAGACCTTTTAAAAGTTACAACCTGAGGTATGCTGATGATACTCTTATTATAGTATCCAGTGAATCAGAACTTGAATATATTATGGAAAGACTTGAAACTGCAAGCAGGGAATATGGATTACTAATTAACAGAAATAAAACGAAAGTCATGATCGATCATTCCTTGATACGGGCTAAGGAAATCACTGACTATAAGATAGTCAATGAATTTGTTTACATTGGTTCACTTCTCATGAATAAAGGAGGATGTGATAATGAAATAAAATGCAGAATTTGCCTTGCTTGCAATGCAACCTCTAAACTGTATAGAATTCGGAAAGATTCTGCAATTTCTAACTTTAATAAACT
Source organism: Centruroides vittatus (assembly GCF_030686945.1). Classification (NCBI taxonomy): domain Eukaryota; kingdom Metazoa; phylum Arthropoda; class Arachnida; order Scorpiones; family Buthidae; genus Centruroides; species Centruroides vittatus. Next base: position 7,919,307 of record NW_027122718.1, read on the forward strand.
AAAGCTCATAAGAGTGCTAATTTTTCTGATTGCCCTGTATGCTGCAGAAACCTGGACCATAACTGTCACATCACAGAGGAAATGGATTTGAGAAACAAATTCTAGAAGGGAAGATTAATGGCAAACGCCCTAAAGGCAGATGTTGGAATAGGTGGGCAGACCAAGTAATGGCGATTACAGGACATACAACACATGAAGCCATCCAAATTAAACAACACCGTGAAAAGTGGAAGGATACAATTAAAGCCATCAATTCATAATATCACCACGCCCTCTGAAAGGGCAAAGGACTAAGAAGAAGAATTAGACCAGTATTAATTAGTAGTCGTTGACCATCCACTCTTTCGGGAGGAGATCAACGACTACTTTTGGTCAAATTAACTTCAGCCCTTTCTTTCTATCAGACCAACTGGAATAGAAAATCTATAGAATACAAAGTTACCAGCTAGCACAAAATATGTTATAAGGAGTTTTTGAGAGTGCAGAGTTTAAATATTTGATTCATTGGCAGGTTACCATTTGATATTTGGCTTGTGAATGGGACAATAAATTAGAATTAATATTAGAAAAAGTTATCTAAATTTTTTAGGATATATCATATTTTCAATTTCTGCCTACTTGACCAATGAAATTGTGCCATTCTGTACTACCTGAGTATCGTGATGATAATAGGCTAAAATAACCAAACTCTTTATATGGTTTTTCGTTTTAATGTTTGTTGTTGTTACTTTTTGCCCAGGCAGTGCCAGAGCAATCTGCTAGTAAAGATATAAAACTGTTAGAGAGGACCAATTATTTATTTTTAATATAATTTAATGATAATAAGAAATCAGAAATTTATTATTTTTTTAATTTAGTCAAATCTGTAATGATTTATTCTGTTTAAGAAAAATAAAAAATAGCTTTGTCATTTCTAATAAGCTTATAATTTAAACTAATGCATTTTAATTATTAGTCTGTGCTAATAATCATAATAATAATAATTCAATTTTTGCACAGGGTTTGGAAAAGAATTATTCCAACCAGATTTAGATAGGTTAACAGACCATTTAGAAGTTGCAATGGACCTAGTTCCTGTGTTAAGGACTGCCAATATTCAAACAACAGTTAGTGGACCAATAATGTATACACCAGATTTATCGCCTTTAGTTGGTCCATTTATAGATTATCCTAATTTATGGATGGCTGCTGGTTTTGGGTAAAGGTTTGTTTTAATTACATATCTTGCAGTTCAATGTATTATTATTACTAATGCAACAAGTTTTCATACTTATATATAATTCATAAATAGATATGGAATTATTCATTCTGGTGGAATAGGAAAATATCTGGCTGATTGGATAATCACAGGAGAACCACCATATGACCTTATCGAAACTGATCCTAATCGTTTCAGTAAATGGACAACAAGGTTAGTAACATTTTAAATGGTTACTATAGATAATTGATTGTGATGAAACATTAACATCTAAACAAGATAAAACATCAGTGCATAAAAGAAATGTTCTATACAAAATGTGATATTTGAATATTGTCACATTTCATATAGAATGTTCTTTCTTTAAAAATTTGTTCAATTAATTGCATTTGATTTATGGAAACATAAAAACCTGACAAAGGTCTCCAAAAATGATCAAAAACGTTTATTTTATCCAATAAAATGAACCTGCTGGAACCAACACAAGGTGTCCGAGTAAACATATTACAGTAGAGAGTCGTTTATCCGAATCAATTGGGAACTGGGGTTGTTTGGATAACTGATTTTTTGGATAACCAATTATGTACAAAAAAATATATTAATCTGTCCGATGTCGAAATTTTTCTCCGTTGCGTCGCTTTGTGTTGAATTTTCGTCGATTTTAAGCCTAACGAAAATTTTTATAATAATAATAGAGGCTATTGTATCGTTAAAAATTATTTCTTTATTTTGTACAAACAAAATAAATATATTGAAAAATATAAAAACATACTAGATTTACTTCTAAAGTATAATTTTTATCAAAAAAGTTTGATTCAGCACGACACAGTCCGACTGGAAAGCATTCGGATAACTGATGTTCAGATAAACGACTCTCAACTGTATTGTAATAACATAATTAAATTTAATTATAAATGGAAAGTGTTTATAAACATTGGTAAAATATTTAAAATTAAAGTATTTGAGATTTAAAGTAGTTAGGTATTTACAGCTCTAAACAGTATACTTCAAATGTATTAAATTTCTCCTTCTATTATTAAAAAATGTTGAAATAGAAGGATTAATTAAATTAAATAGCAGTGACAATAAACCTATTGTTATATTAGTCAAACATTAGATCTAATCAAAATATGAGATATAATTATATATATTTTTCTTTATAAAAACAATCAGCTTTTAAATATCAGTTGCCTAAAATACATTCACTGATCCTTTACTACCAGCTCAGTTAGATAGCCAAAACAATATTAATTATAAATATAAGATACAAATCTTACATTTATAATTAAGATTGTTTTGGCTATCTAAAAATGTGTGTAACTATATCATTGTATTATTTATTTAAAGGAATTATGTGTTTGAAAAAGCAAGAGAATCATATGGAATGAACAATAGCTATACTTATCCTAAAGAGGAACGATGGGCAGGAAGGCCAACAACAAGAGTTCCCACTATTTATAATCAGTTGTTAAACTCTGGTGCAGAAATGGGATTTCATGCAGGTATTTATTGTGTTTTAAATTTTTTTATAAAATCCATTTTTAATAGATTCTATCAAAAAATTAGTTTTAATTAGATACAAAAAGTTAAACATATGCCATCAATATTAATTGTTTTTCATATATTATTGTACAATATCACAGTGAAATTTGATCAGTGTGTATAACATACGAATGGGGTTATCAACGATATTTTCCTGGTCATAGTTTTCATTTTGTCACTCTTATTAGTAAACTAAAAAAAATTATGTTGCAATTTTGCTGTTTTCATTATTTTGTAAATTAATTAATAATATATTTTTAATTAAAATAAAAACAGCAAAACTGTAATGTGATTTGATTTTTTTAATCTAACTATTATGTCTTAACTACTAAGAAAAAGAACAAGTCCATGACTCTTTATAATTGTCTTTATTGGACTTATTTTATGTAAGACACTGGCCAGGGAAAGGACAAGGGTTCCTTTGTTAGCTATTTTTTATATCCTTATGCCCTGAGGCAATAGCATTGCCAGTCATACAAACCCTGAGTCAATGGTGTTGCCAATACATAATACTAACAAGAGTGACAAAAGAGGAAACTATAAAAGGAGAATGTCATCAATAAGCCCATTCATACAAACTGATCAAATTTCATTGCAGCGTATTATACATTATTACCATGATCAATAAAACTATTTGAATCATAGCTTATGCAGGTTATAAACTTTATATAGTGACTCTATATAATGCAGTTTACCTCTTTGTATTATCCTCTCTAAACTGCATGATTTTTTCAAATTTATTAGTTCTGTCCAGGCAAGGAAGTAGGTGGTTCAGCTGCCCTATCCATTGTTCCAAATGATAAAACTAAATAATCAAATAGAATTTTTAGATACAATTTTTAACATTTAAATATTTTTGTACTGTTTTGTTTGTGCATTATTTAATAGTATTATATTAAATTAATTTCAAAAATTTTTCCAACAGAAGGGTTCTAGACACACTTCCTCAGATATTCTGTAACTTCTACACTCCTAGTAAGGCTACATTTTGCTAGAGTCACCCTTACTATAGTTGGTCTAACTATCACCACAGTTCTTTTATATGAATAGTATTTGAATTAGGTGACAATTGATACAATTAAATTGTTTCCCATATAGATAATGTAAAAGCTAAAATCATAATTAACCAAAAAATTTCCAGAAATTCAAACTGAATCTACAAAGCTTCCTCTTGATTAGTGTCATGACAATCTTGACATGTGATAGATGGTAAAAAAAGACCAACTAAATCACTTTAAATAATAATAAAATTACAATTTCACTCTTTTAGTAATGTTAAAATTCAAAATTATACTAGAAGTCTTATTTAATAATTCATATAATAATTTTCATTTTAGGATGGGAACAACCAGCTTGGTTTGCATCAAAAAGTGACAAAAAAGGATATATTCCTAGTTTTCGTCGTACAAATTGGTTTGAACCAGTAGGCAGAGAATGTAATTTAGTTTTGAATGCTATTGGTATTATTGATTTATCTCCATTTGGAAAATTAGAGTTGCTAGGAAAGGATGCTACAGCATTTTTGGATAGAATTGTTGCAAATAATGTACCAAAAGTAAGGCATTTTTATATCAATCATTTTATATTTCCATATATATTAACTAATAAAGTTAAATATTACTTCTGTTGTGTTTTGATAAGTTAGTAAAATTTTACTATAACATTTATTAATTTTTGACAATTCATAATAAATAAATTTTGTATTAATATTTTAGTTATAAGAATATCATCTTATAAGAATTATATAAACACCATAATACTCAACTTTTGAGCTATCATGCAGTGACAGTTTTGATTTCAGTAACATACAAAAAATTTTTACGTATGGTTTTAATGTTTTATGTTTATTTGAAACCAAATATTATTTGATTTAGGCAACTTAATCAATCTATTCACCATAAAAATAATAAATTTTATAACTCTTCTACCTTAAAATAAAAATTATTTTTACACTAATTCTATTTAATATGAATCTCAACATTTTAGTAAAATATAATTTTATGTGTACTCTATATTTTATACAACTATTTGGATGAAAATTTTAAAACTTTTTAATCAGTTGCATTTAACTTATGTAAAGTAATATTTTAAACTTGAGACTTATTTCACAATATTCACACTCTTACTTTTAAACCATAGTTTAAACTTAGGCAAGTTTCTTAGTAGATCTAGTAATATTTTTCTTAGTTTCTTAAAAAGTGCATTTTTCTCATTTATTAAATTTGAAGAATTGACAACTTTATACTCAAACTCTTCCATCAGCTATGAGGAAACATTATGAATACACAAAATTAAAGCTTTTTGATATAAGGAAATATTCGTAACAACCAACCATATATAAAAAAAGTTGGTAAATTTCTTTTATATCTGGATTCTGTGATCATCTTAAACTGCAGAACAAAGAAAGTAAATGGGAATAATATCATCTATAATCAACTCACAGTATATGATATTGCTTTGTATTCCTTATGATTTGAAGATTTAAATTTTGTGATTTAAATGAGCCTGGTGACAGCACTTTGGCAATTGTATTTAATTACAGTAAAATTGTAATTATTATTTAAGACTGTTTTGAATCTGGAGGATCGCATCAGGTAATTACAGTATATTCTCCTGTTTATTTTAATACATTCCTCTTAGTGCTGAATCTGAAGTTGAAACTTAAATATATAAATATTTATTTGGAAAATTAAGGCATAATAGGAACAATAATTGAGAACAATGATTATATATATATTATAAAAATGTTGAAAAATTACATGAAAAATGTTTTTAGGTATATTCTACAGGATGTGTCCCAAAGAGATGTACTGTACTCTATATATTTGACAATCAAAGAGTGAGTACATCTCTTTGGGACACCCTGTAAAGTTTAATTTTCTAATGTAATTATTAAATTTTCTTTTAGAAAATATTATTTACATCTTTGTCACACATGTGAATTATCAAATGAAGTCTAAATTTTTAGTATGACTATTTATATAAGAATTATAACTTAATTGCTCATTAAATAAATTATATATAATTTAAAAACAGGTAGGCACTACAAATATATCCCACATGCTAAGTTCCAGTGGTCGAGTTTATTCAGAATTAACAGTTACCACTCTGGCAGCTGATCACTTTTTCATTGTTACTGGCTCTGGATCTGAACTGCATGATCTCAGGTATCTTTTATTTTGTACGATTCTTTTAAAATTTATTTCAACAAACAATAATTAAATTCTAGAAAGTTCAAATAAGGTAACATAATCTCTCATAATCTCTGATCAAGTATCAAATTACAGTTTGGTTTTCATTTTGTTTTTAATTGCTATAATATGCATAGAATGTTATGAACAAATTTATTGTTTAACAGTGTTTAATTAATTAAAACTTATCATATTTTTCCAAAAGCCATTTAAAATATTTAACAGAAATCACTATGGTAAGTCTCTTAAAAATTATAGCCCATATTAGCACTCTATAATTCTTATTATAAACAAAAAATATGCATAAGTATTGTTTTCAAACATTTTATAGAAAAATTAAATTAATTTTAAAATTTTATGTAAGCAGTGTTGCCACCTTTTCGAAATTGCTGACCCAGACAGCGACAGCAATTTTGAAAAGGTGGCAACACTGTCTCAAACAGATGGTAACTATTTTTGAAATTCATTTTTGTGTCAGCCAATCTTTATTAAATTTACAAGTTCGCTTTCTTGGGTTTTCAATTTCTTGTTGTCATATTAAATAATTAAAATAGAAATTATGAATGTGTAAACTGAAACTGTCACATTCTCTTTACAATAGGTTTGTCCCAACACAAGTCCCTGACTGGTTTGAGTTTGAAACCATACGAGACATGCGCAATGTCATTTTACAGCCAAGTATTGAACATGGCGCATGCCAGTTTTAAACCAGTTAGTGATTCGTGTTGGAACAAACCTAATATTTGCCAGAGATATTTGCAAGTTTGAATTTTAAAAATACATTTTCTGTCACTTTTAGCCTAGGGATAAGTTTGGGTGAGTGTGTGAAGTTAGTCTTTAACCGTTAAATTTGTAAAAATATTTGCGAGTATTTTATTTTATTTCATCACAATTTCACAATTTCTAAGAAAACCAGACAAATTAATAATTACTCTGGACCATGAACTTAAAAACTGGCTTGTCCAGGTGAAAAATGGCCTGGTGACAGCGCTATATGTAAGCATAAAACAAAAATTCATACTTAAATTAAATATAGTAAAACCCTGTGTAAACTGGAAATGCACAGTACTGAATTATTTTTTTTTTTTTTCAGTTTGGCAGATTTCTGTTTTGAACAGGATTTAGTACTTTTTTCTTTTTTTAACCTTCATTTTTCTGGAAGGCCTACAATTTAAACTGTGTAAAATCACTTAATAAAATTTTTGTTTATAATATCAGATTTAATTCAAAGTGATTCTGACTAAAAATGGGAGGTTTTAATGCAAGCTTTTGTTACTCCCAAGAACTTGTACTGAGTATTTGAATACAGCAAGTCATTAATAGATTCTTGAAAACTGTGATGGTAAATGAAAATAATGTATAACAAAACCAATTTTACCATAGGCTAATTGTCATTCAACAATGATAACTGTAATGATTACAAGTTATACAGATTACTATACAGTCGTTGACAAATGATACAGTACATTTGTATAATTCCAAAACAACAATAAGCAAAGAATTGCTGTACCTCTTGGATGTAATCTTTGAACCATGCCAACAGCAAACACACCAACACCAAAAACTAATGTCTCATTGTGCTGTCAGAAATTTTAATTGCATTTCAGTAATACAGAGACTATTGTTAGTGTGATCTGACTTCTCAAGGAATTTTAATAATAGTGCCCAAACTTTTCAATTGGTGGGCTAAATTGCATATAAGTTATAAGTAGGCAAGTTATATTTTGTATATTCCAAATATACAAAAAGTAGGCTTATTTCTATTGTAGTGAGAGACTTCATCCTAAAAATACTGATACAAAAAAATTTTTCATGCAATAATTTTTCTTCTTCTTTCCAAAAGAGAGGAAAACATTGGCTCTCTTCTTTTGTTTCTTAGGGTCACTTTTGTAATCCGCATACACTATACCTGTGGTTCTCAATTCATGACCCATGAAGCCACTTTAAGTGTCCCATGAAAAAATCAAATATACAATTAAAAATTGTTGCCAAAGAAAAATCAATACACTGTAAAATAATTTTTGTATGGGAATATAATCAGCAAAAGCCAATGACATCATATATGAGTACTAGACAAAGTGCGCTCTTGATTTCGAAAAGATTGCCACCTCTGCTTTAAAGGTAATGTATTGTAAGTATTCCGTGGAAAAAAAAGTCAAAGTTTAGTGTTCCCCGACTTCAAAAAGATTGAGAACCATGGCACTATACCGTGATACTTATGCATAAAGTCATTGTCTCCACATAGCTGTCGTCTTTGGTTAAATCAAGCCAATCTCTGTAATTAACTTGTTTTTAAATATTTGGTGCTTGGTATTACTAATTACTTCATACAAGACAAATTGGCAGAACTGTATTACCTTATTCTCATTATCACAAATTATGTTCTAAAGATATCTTCCAACTTAATTACCGGTGCTAATGACAACCCTTGAAGAATCTTTGTCCGGTAACAAAAAACAGAAAATTACACACATGGCAACCCATTTGTGTAATTTTTAGATTTCACACTTTTGCAACCGTTAAGTTTTGGTTGGTATTTTATGTTCCAAAGGTTTTCAAATTTAACCTTTTAATAATCATTCTGATTTTGGAATTCAATTGTACTCTAACCTGATCCAGAGCTTGAGTAAGGTTGAAAGTGTTTGTTGGACGATTTATTAAACGTTTTTTGTTACCAGACATAAAGGTTCTTCAAGGGTTGTCAAATTATGTTCATTGTTTGTTCTCAGAAACTCATTTGATTCTATTCCTGATTAATATTAAAAAAAAGACCTTTTGTCTGTATATCCCCTTGTCACACAACCTTCACTTTGATATTATTCTCAGAATACAATTTGTCATGCTCTGCAAGTTTAATCTTAATAACTTAAGCAAACTTAACCTGGATAAAGCAGTAAATTATTTGTAACCAAAAACTTTTCTGTTTCAGTGTTAAACAGATTTTTGGCTTATAGTAAAATTTAGTATAAAAAAATTGCTCCATTCCAAAGAATTTTACCATAAAACCTGTCTAAAATGGAATTTGTTTCATTGTCATTTATGTACTCATTGCAAGTAAATGATATTTCACTACATCATTTGAATTTACAACTCCGTTTAAACTGAATATTTGTAAGTTGCTTTTCAAATTGATTATATTTGACATGATTGATTAATAACTTTTTAGATGGATGAAAGAATATGCCTCTAAATGGAATAGTCAAGTAAGTTTCAAAAATGTCACAGATGAAATGGCATGTCTAGGAATTGCTGGTCCTCTTTCTAGAGAAGTTCTTTTGAAATTGACCAATAATCCTGTCACCAATAAAGAATTTCCTTTTCTTCACATTCGTAACATTGATGTTGCAGGAGTACCAGTTAGAGCTATGAGAATATCGTATACAGGTAATTTTATGATTAGATAAAATTTTGTTACACTATATATTTTTCCCACATTTTAATGTTTAATTATATATATTAGTGTATATACTCACACATTAAAGAAAATTAGATTTATTGTCTTTTTTGATCTTTAAATACAATTCTAATATCAAATGCACTTAAATGCGCACACAAACGCCAGTAATTTTTGCGAGATAAAGAACTAAGAAAAATCTTGTAAGATCGACAACATAATTTGTTGATGTAAAGCTGAACAATCAGGAACATTTTTTTGCCAATTCTTAATAGTTGAATCCAATCTCTGTCGATTAGAATTCGGAAAAACTCATAAGTGTAATTTCCACATAATCATCTGTTTCCATGTGGGAATGGATTAAAACTTATATTGGGCTCCCATGTGATTTTGGAATTCCAATTTGGAATTCAATTCAAAAACTTTGCTTTTCCTATTGCTATTCATCTTTGAATCATTCATGTGTATTGCCAGAAGTAAATGACCTAGATAAAATACTTTTGTTTTTAAACACCGGAGGGTGAGCATCAAGTAAAAAGTGCAAATACACGGATCACAAAAATTATTGCAAAAATGCAAAAAATCCTTCGCTTGCACATATAGGACGACCTAGGTTTTTGAAGCAGTGAAAAATGAATCAAAACCTTGTCTTATATTCATGTAAATACAGTATCCCCTTCCTTAATCTCATACAGATGTATTGTACATTAGTTCTAAGAGGTTCAACGTGAAAAGAATTACAATAAAGCGTAATATCCAAGGAACAACTTTAATTTCACGATAGAACAGATTATTTACAGGTCCCAATCTTTATTCACTTCTCAGGTCTCTGTGGTAACAATACAACAATTAATTACTTCGCATAATTGATTCCAATACTATTAATATACAATATGATTTGATTCACGATCGTAGGATACGTATTAACCTACTTAAAAACTAATTTAAAGACAGTGTATAGATGGAAGGGGGAAGAATTGATAGGACAGGGTACCCAATTTCTCAGTGAATAACTTTGTGATTTCTCACTTCCAACCTCCACGTCCGAACGCATATTCTCTTCTGAATTGAGACAAGTCTTCCTCGGAGAAATCGTAAGTCTTGCTTCTTAATTTCTCATAGGTCTCCTACTCGCCAGCTCTAGTTGATCTCAAAAACTCAGAGCCTTGATTGTCCACATCTTGCTTCCTCCGTGTTCGGCCAAAGAATGGAAATTCGAAATGAGGTTTTGCCCTCAGGGCTTCCTGTAGCCTATTGTTAACTTCCCACACCCTGGTGGGGAAAGGTTGGGTCAGAATTTCTTAGAAGTATGGAAACAATAGAACAAAGAAAGAATGGACAGAGAAACAGGAGTAAAAGAGATAATATGTGGCAGTATGCCATATTTTAACATGACAGACTGGACTTTTATTGCAATGCCAAGCAGAAGGTAGCCTAAAAACAGTTAATTTTATTCTATTTCCATTGCAAAATGATATCTTGATGGCAAGTACATTGTGCTGTTACTGTTTCTCAAATGTGTGAAAGCATAAAATAAACTTTTAACTGCTTGATCTAACTGCTGTTACTGCAAATTTATAAGATATAAAAAAGATAAGCTTAAGAAAAAACGAACAAAGTATTCTCTCAATAAAAATTTTTTATTACTAATTTTTTTTAACTGCTTCATATTATGAATTAACCATTTTTATTAAAATTTTTAATAACTAATGAAAATATTTTTCATGCTTCTTTCCCTGTTTTCCTCTATTTTGTGCTTAGGCAGATAATTCACTTACCAATCAACCATGACAATGCATAACTAATTAGAACAGTTTCATCAGTAGTGTTTAAACATTTTTATTACTTGGGAAAAAATATAAAACCAATCAATAGAAGTGTTTGTGATTCATAACTGAGAATCAAAGGGAAAATTTTGGATGAAATTTGGTCTTCAACAAATGTTTGGGTAATAAGACTGGTTAAAGAAAGAAAGCAAACTTGGTTGTCAACTACAAAAGCAATATATGACAGGTAGCCACTTTTTCTGGTACTTATCCAGCTTGCCATTAAGTTGTATCAGAAAACAATGTATCTTACAAAAAAATTTTTCTGCGCCCCTTCCACATATTTCTGGTTCTGCCATTGGTCACCCTGTATATCTAACACCTCGGGTATCTGGCTTTAATCAGAAAAAAAACGCTCAGAAGGGGATACAGCATCCCTTAAATCTGCCAACCAATCCCTTTCATTTCTATGTTTTATGACTTTACATCCCATTTGAAGATTAATATAAAAGTTCAATGAATCAAAGATCTGGTTGAATGTAAAGTCTATTCATTACAGTATAAAACAACAATATACTTAATTTTCTGTTAACTTTCTTTAAAAAATGTGTGATAATTTTATTCTTCAAAATCCTTACTTTTTAATTTATTCACTATATTTAGATGTATTTTGGTTGACTGCTAATATATTAGAAGTCAAAAGTAAACAAAACTTGTATATATTATGGAAACATTGTAACTGTAGAAGGCACTTTTATATTACCTACTTTCCAATGATTTGAACATTGATTGGTATGTCTAGCAGCCATTCTTTATCACCTCAAGTGTAATTGTTGTAGCAGTTTTTACCTCTTCTACTGATTTGAATCTGTAATCCTTCTGTAGAACTTTCATCTTTGTGAAGACATGCATTTGTATAAATATCTGGAAAAAACCCAGATGCCTACTAACTAGTAAAACACAATGTGAGATGGAAAATCAAGCATTTTGCTTGCCAGAAATGAGGCTATTTTGGAGGCAACTGAGAATGTCAATGCAAGATTGCTCCTAACTGATTAACAAGAAAACTCAAAATACACCAGGACTTTCACATAAAAAAAATAATAAATACAAGCATTATAGATCCAAAGGGAAGGCAGTTTTTAAAGGCAATTTTTTTTCTGCCTTGATGGAGGTTGATTTTCATTTTGATGAGATGTATTAGCTCTACTCTTTAGAATATCAACTTTTTCTATCTGCAATGTATTTATCAGTAACCTTTTTTGTACAATATGAATGCATTCAAGATTGTTGAGCCCAGAATTTCAATAGCCAATTTGCAGTACCATTTGATAAAACACCTTATCTGATCAAATAAAAGCCTATGTTTCTTGTCTAGACTGATAAACTTTTACTTTGGTTAAAGTCTCCGATAAATGTCTACTTTTGTTTTTCAATTCCATTTTTCAACATGACAGAAACCATGTTATTTATATGTTTTGTTGTTAGCATCAAAACTTTGTGTTTATCATACCATTTTAGAATCACTACTCCAGAGGTACTTTCTTTAGCAATAACTTCCCATTTTTTCAGCTTTTTTTCCTACATCTTTTGGATTTCCCTTCCAATTTTTTTCTCAATGTGCCTACAAAATGCCCATAAATTGTTGGACAGACAAACTCACGTTCAATGCTGGTGTAATAATTATCAACAAATATAGTATATGCCTACTATCCAATAAATTTTTGCAAAGTCCCATAACAATGGATGTTGGCACACTGTCAGAGGAATTATTTTTTCAAACTTTGTATTGAAGAAGATTATACTTATGATTTTAAAATATACTGTGGGGGGGAGAGAAGTTTTACTCCAAACTTGTGTCTTTTATTTTTATATATTGCAAAAAAGCCTGCAGAAAGGCACTAGAGTTTCATCTACATAAACATTGCACAAAGGTTGTTGTAACTGATCTGGACGTCAAGTCAAAGGTGGAAATTCCAATATACTTTCGTTTTGCCTGAGAGATTCCTTGTGCAGTCGTCACCCCAGTCAGTTGTATCTGGGAGTGAATAAAGTTAAAAACATGTAGTTAATTAACAATTATGTGAAACATTGTCAAAAACAAAATTGGTATAAAATTGGCGACGAGGATTAAAACAGTGTCTTACCAGCGAAAATGACAATTCGAGGTCAAAAGCCAAAAATGTCGATCCCGGGAACATCTACCAGTGGAGTTCATTTCAAACCATTCAAGGTGGACATCCAGTGGAAAACTTATAAGGACTACTTTAATTTTTGCTTGAAGGCAAACCAGATTGAAAATGACCAAGATAAGTGTGCTCTATTTTTTACTGTGTGCTGTGAAACTATACGAACCTGTGTCGTTTCTTTCGGGGCTATGAGTGTTACTACTAGGTAACTTCGATGAAGTACTTAATGCTTTTGATAGCCATTTTAACCTGAAACCTAGCGAAATTGTCAAATTGTTCAAATTTAACCAGAGGTTGCAAAAATCGGGAGAGAGTATCAACGACTATGTTGCAGAACTATGGAAAATTGCAATGAAATGCTCTAGTGAGGTACCGAAATTGTAAGAGATATAGGCTAGTGGCTGATTTAAGGGATAAAGGAATACAACATGTATTATTGGCAAAAATGGACACTACTTATAAGGCCATTTTGGATGCAGCAGAGGCAGCATCTAAAGATGTTAGCCAGCTTGGGTCAGATGGAAACAACACCCAAGTGTATAACTTAAAGGCAAACTACAAGAGAAATGAGCCGGCCATATTATGCTGTTTTTGGTTCACCGGCAATCATAACCCAAATAAGTGCCAATTTGATCAGGTAATCTGTAACTCCTGGTTCAGGGATAGAGCGATTCCTTATATTTGAACAGCCAGAATTGCCCATCACATCTCAGGAAGTAAGCAGAGAGACAAACAAAGAATCAGTGTTAAAAAGAGTTGAACATGCAATCTTACACCAATGACCACTTAGTAGGCCAGAAGAACTTATGCCTTTCACTAGGCAAAAACTAGAACTTTCAATTCACTGTGGTTGCATTTTATGGGGACAAAGAGTAGTTATCCCTAGAACCTTGCAACCATAGCTATTACATTGTTACACTCCAATTTGGGAATCCATATCAGGCCACCAAAAATAGCTCCTGGCTGTTCTTTTCATTCTAGACATGCCCTCATGTGTGAAGAGATTGTTCTTGGCATTTTCTACACATGGATACTGAGGTCAAACCCAACCTCAGTTAAAGACACTCATTGGCCATCACCCTCGGGACCCCGGGACCGAGTACACATTGTCCATAGTGTGGTCCTGCATGATCATATATATTTTATTCTAGTGGATGCTTATTTGAAATTGGTGGAGGTAGAAGTACAAATGCAGTCAAACCCAGGAAACCATGAAATTGAGAAGAATATTTAGTGCACATGGACTACCAAATACAATTGTATCAGACAATCATCAAAGCATATAAAGGAACAACACCGGAGTGAAAATAAATTAAAACTAACAACTGTAGTGCCTTTGACCGGTGTGCTTCTCTCCTCTTTCTCTGTAAAACGCAAACGTTTTCGAACCTCGTTGGTTCTTCCTCAGGTGTAACGGAAGAACCAACGAGGTTCGAAAACGTTTGCGTTTTACAGAGAAAGAGGAGAGAAGCACACCGGTCAAAGGCACTACAGTTGTTGGTTTTAATTTAATCATCAAAGCTTTAAATCCCAAGAAATGGAAGAATTTATATGAAAAAATGGGATACAACACACATTTACCCCTCCATATCATCTCTCTTCCAACAGACAAGTAGAGAGACAGGTGCAAAGTATAAAGAGGAGAATCGAAAAATTACATCACAGCCAAGAAAAAGTGGTGTTGCTCCCAGACTTTTGTTTAGCTTATGCACAACACGTAGTAGCACTACAGGAAAAACAGCAGAAGAACTGTTGATGGGAAGATTTAGTCAATCATAGATGGTGTGTAGTCTCTTCCACACCTACATAAGGATAGAAAAGAAGAAACAAGAATACGAGAATTCTACACGGAGACAACATCAATTACAGGTGCTATAGAGATGCAAGGAAATGGAAACCAGGTAAGGTGACAGGGAAGACTGGACCATATACATACACGATAGCCTCGCCAAAAGGAACTATAGAAAGGAGACATATCAATCAACTGATAGCTTGAAGAAAACAACCACTCCAGAACAGGCAACATCTAGTTTGTCAAAACTACCAACATCCAGCTGCCAGAATAATCAACATCCGGACAAAGGACCACCAGTTAGAAGGAGCTCTAGAACACAGACACTACCTGGACATCTCCGAGAGGGGGTAACTTGATCTGGGCATCAAGTCAAAGGTGGAAATTCCAGCACACTTTCAGATAAGAATTACACCTCAATGCAAAATTTCCAGCAAAAATTCAATATTCAAACGTCAAAACGTAGAATGGAAAAACTGTTCTACGGTAGAACAGTTTTTCCATTCTATGTTCCATTCTAACTTAAATCTTGCTTTGTTCTGGAGAATTTTTTCCAAGTTAAAGTAAGTCTCTATTTAAAGCATTTTTCATGACTTATCAACAAAATTCAAATACTTTCAACTTATTTTCACTGCAAAACCAAGTTCATTTACATGCTGCATTTTTAAAATCTAGATTAAAATGTTTTACGTTATCTTAGCAACCATTTTGATATACAGTAGAGCATCGATTATCTGAAACAATTCTGGACTGGAGTTGTTCAGATAACTGATCATTTACAAAAAAATACATTAACCACCTCATAGCTGTCTCAAGGCAGTGAAAAGCTTCTTCACTGGCTGGTCCTTTTCAGCATGGTCATTGTCGCTAGGGCCTTGGTTGTTGATGACACTGGCAATGATTTCTCATCTGACTTGATAGCCAGGGTCGTTGACATCACATTCGAGCCAGTCTTGAATGTTTTCCTTATCGCATTCTTCAAAGACTCATCTGATGGTAGGAGCTTATTCCAAGCTGTTGCTAGTGAAGGTAGCCCAAGCTTCTGCTGCGATCCTTCAAGTTAATTTCAGTGTACACTTGCTGAATTGTTTTTTCATATTCTTCCCTGACCATTACCATATGCAGCAATGCCTTTGAAAGCTTTAAACCTTATTACAGAATGACCACATGGTCCATCAGTTAGAGGAGTGAAGTAACGTTGGGAGGCTAGAAAACAACTTTAAACTTTCTGTTTTATCTTTCCAGTGAATCATTTGAGGGATGTCTTGGGGCATTATCAATCAACAACAGAACATTTCCAGAATTCCCAGTTATAAGCTAATGCTTTTTGACTTCAGGGATAAATACAGTATCTTACCATTCTTTCAAAAGAATCTATGGATGGATACAAGCATTTTTATTCTTGTAGGTGACCAACAATTTTTTTATTCCCTTAAAGCACTGTGGATTTTTAGACTTCCCTATGATTAACAAAGGTAGCCTGTGCATTCCAGTAATATTTCTGCATACCATAGCAGTGATGCATGATTTGCTTGCCTTAGAATGAAATGTCAGCACCAGGTTTTTAGAAACTAGGGTTTTTGTTGGCATTTTCTTCCGGTACAAACCAGTTTCGTCTGCATTGTAGACATTAGTTTTTTATAGCCCTCCTTATCAATTGTGTTTTTAAGACACTTTCAAATGTTCAGCTGCTTCAGTATCAGCAACAGTTTTTCACCCTGGATGTCTAATTCCATGCCTAGATTTGAAATGCATAAGTTAGCCAGTAGTTGCTTTAAAATCAGCATTACCTCCTAGTTTCTTGTTCGTTTCAAGAGCTTTTTCACAAACCAAAGGGCCACTTATTGGTTGTCCTTGGCTACATACCTGCATGAACCATGTGTAAACTGCAGTGTCTAAATTCTGGTTTTCTGCCATTTTCATCATTTTTCTGTGCAAGCTGTGTACTTGACAGTGAAGCTGTCTTCACTGTCAAGTACACTTGCAAATTATTAATGGCATCATTGTTCTTTCTGATGTCTGATATTGTGGCATTTCCAACTCATATTCCCAAGCTATGCTTGATCCACTAACACCACTCTTCAACTGGTCTATTATTTTAAGTTTATCAGAAACACCGAGAACAACACGTTTATGTTTAGTCGCCATTGCAAATGGTACAAAAACTACTGTACATACAGCACAATCTGTCACAAGAGACAAGGTTGATCATATAGACCAGTTGGGAGGGAGAGGGAAAGTACTGCAGCGCCAGAGCACTAGCAGAAATTTGAATTTGCCGACTGGAACACTTTTGGTTGATCAGTATTCAGATAATCAATGCTCTACTGTACTGTACATTCCATTAGGTAGATGAAATATGTTTTAATAAATGCAAAAACTTAAGATGTATCAACAGATTTCATTTATATTTCTCACCAGTATTGGAAGACAATGAACTGACTGATTCTCTGTAGGAAATGTCATATGATAAACGACATCTTTTGATGAAGATGACTAAATATTAAAGAAGCTAGTGAACAACTGTCTTTAAATTACAATACAGCTCAACACATGGTTGCAAAATATAGGAACACTGGATACTTGACAAGAGGCCTACGGCACTAATTCAACATTTTAAAACTATAACATCTACAATAGTCAAGGCTATTGAAAAGAAGATTGAGGAAAATGGACATATAACATTGAAAACTATTGCTAATTTCACATCTGAGAAGAACATCAGTTAAGACATTGCTAGAGACAACTTTAACTATACAGCTATGTATTTCTCTGAAAAGCTATAAAATATTGGATACAATTAATGTTCAAAATGCAATTGATTTGCAATACAAATATGCTTTGCTGAAAATGCACCTAATGATCAACTGAAATTAATATTTATTGATAAATGTGGTTTCAATCATCATCGTAGATGAAACAATAGTT
Source organism: Centruroides vittatus (assembly GCF_030686945.1). Taxonomy (NCBI): domain Eukaryota; kingdom Metazoa; phylum Arthropoda; class Arachnida; order Scorpiones; family Buthidae; genus Centruroides; species Centruroides vittatus. Next base: position 7,937,307 of record NW_027122718.1, read on the forward strand.
ACAATCGGAAAGGACAAAGACATTTTCAAACAGTTCCAACCATAAGAGGACGGATGGAACATCAGTTTCAATTGTTCACTACAAACTGAACTCATACCAGCAATCAATTTAATCCATGGACCAGCAAGTTCTTTTAATTCATTGTTGAACTACTGGAATACCAAGCTCAGGAGTTGCAAATTGGCAGCCCAAATATTGCCTGTTAAGACTTCATATCCAGCCAGTGGCCTTGATTTTTTTTTCTAAAAATCGGCTTTCTAACATCTTGTGGAGATAAAAAGTTCAAACAGTCTAACTGTTTGTGTTTTAAAGTCAAAGGCCTGGCAATAAAAGGGCCTTTTGTTAGAGCCTTTTTTTAAATTACAGTACGTTTTGGTTTACCAAATATTGAATACAGCCCTCGTCTGATATACTGGCCCTTTGTTGCATTTGAGTTTTTAAAATGCACCTACAGTTTGTATTACACAAGACCTTAAATTTATTAAAGCAACATAACTTATGTTCACTATACATATTTTTAAAAGTTACTAATTTTTTCCCCAAAATAATAATAAATTTTATTTATATTTAAAAATAAGTTCATGGCTTTGATAATCTCCATTTGCAAGGGATTAGTGTATAATACTCATACCGTACTTCTTTTAAGCATGATAATCAGTTGGTCTTTGTCATATAGTACAAATGAAAAATGTTTGATTGCAACTGAAAAACATTAACAGGCTTATTTACTGCTTACATTGACATCTAGTTTGCAATTCACATTTCAATGCATTACAATGATGATATGTAATTGCAAATTGTTGGAAGTGTTTCACAGTTGCATGAAATCTAACCAAAAATGCTATAATTCAGGCTCCATTTTAGGTTTTACTGTATAAATTTTGTCTGTTTGAACAATTGAATATTTTGAAAATAATTTTAATATTTTCAAAACGATTAAGCATTTATACATAATCATTATTAATAATGATAATTATTACTTTGTAGGTGAACTTGGCTGGGAGCTTTATCACAAGAAAGAAGATACTAGCAAATTATATTCCGCTTTATTGGAAGCAGGGAAACAACACGGAATAGGAAATTTTGGAACGTATGCTCTAAATTCCTTAAGGTTAGAAAAAGGCTTTAGAATGTGGGGAGCTGAGGTAAGATAATGATCAATATGCAGCAGATAATGAAGTTTTCAGAAGTGAAAACTCTGACTGACTGAAAATATGCCAGTTGCTAATGTAATTCAAATTCTTAAAAGCCAAAAATTTCCTCTCTAAAAAAATCTAAGAGTGCTCTTTAATAATTTGATAATTTTGAAATCACAAGTGAATAACATTAAATGTTCACATATCAGCAAAAGTGAACAGTGATAGAATATTTTTTTACAAGATTTCATATCTACATCTTCAGTAACAATTTGGATATTTTCTGTAGAACATGTCCAAATTGATACTGAAGATGTACTGTACATCCAGAAGGAATTGAGTCTGGTTTTGTGGAAAGATTTTTCTAACAAAACTGGTCTACTACTACAATATACTGTGCATCAAAAAGCCGATCGAAATTCGTCGCCAATTGACGGAAGTGTATGGCGAGTCGTGCATAGATGTCAAAAACGTCCTCGAGTGGTGTAGAGAGTTCACGGCCGATCGTACCAAAATTCACGACGAAGAAAGAAGTGGGAGACCGTCAATTTTTGACGAGACAGTCTCAAAGGTTGAGCAAACCGTGCGTGAAGATCGGCAAATCACTCTGGATGTCTCTGCATTTTGGTTCTTGAGGTTTCCCGAAGCACCATTCGTAGGATTTTAACGGAAAAGTTGCAATATCTGAAGGTGTGCACAAGATAGGATTCCGGTATGTCACGAGCATACAAAAATTGCCACGGCGCATACTAAAATGCATCGACCAAAATGGCGATTATGTAGAAAAATATATAAACATATCATTTTAAAGCTTAAACATTTATTTTCAATGATGTTCATTTCTTTGTATTTAAAAAAAAAAAAAAAAAAAATAGGAGACCTTACTTTTGGGATTACCCTCGTATTTTTGTAAAGAGAGATTTGCATTACTCTAATCTACTTAAGATGTTTTTTACACATTCTGATGCATTCCACTTGAGCTCAGCATATCTATGTGATTCCATAAGTATTAGTTTGGCACAATAATTATTTCCCTATTTTATTACATGCACTTTCTCTGACCATTTGATCACCTCCCCAAAGTCGTCATATATTTTGACAACTTAAAAAGTCACCTTATAGTAAGTATATATTGACAAAATTTAATAATATTTATTCTTGTTAAAGAATGTTAAATATTTATTATTAAATTTATTCTTGTGTTGAGCACAAAAATGTCGGGAATCACATTATTATTATTAGAGAGAGTGTGGCCAACATTTTCAACGTGAACGTCATACGTTCGGCGCTGCCTCCCTGTAAGCCTAGAAGTTAGACAATGGCATTTGGAATCATGCTCGACGTTTCAAATGCCGTTGTCAAACTTCTAGGCTTACAGGGACACGGTGCCAAACGTCAGACGTTCACGTTTTCTCGTCAAACTTTGGTCGCAACCTCTATTAAAAATTTTGATTAGTTGCATATAGCAGCCATTAATCGTGCTTTACGATTCACTTTTATAATTACTTTATAGATGAATATGGATTGCAATCCTTACGAAGCGGGACTGGACTTCTTTATTAAACCACACAAGTCGTCCGATTTTGTCGGCAAAAGGGCACTACACAAAATTATGAGCGACGGTTTAACGAGAAAACTCGCTCTTCTAAAAGTCGATACCGAAGACGTAGATCCAGAAGGAAATGAATCAGTTTGGTTTTGTGGAAAGGTTTGTTTTTAATTCAAACAGTCAGTTATTTTATTAGATTACTAAAACTTTAAAAAATTTTAATTAGATAATTGGAAATACTACTTCTGGAGCATTTGGTTATCAAATCAATCATGGTATTGCTTTTGCTTATCTTCCAATTTACCTCAATATGCCTGGAGCAGAAGTCCAAGTGGAACTTCTTGGAAAATTAAATAATGCCGTCGTACTTTCGGGTCCACCAGTTCAGATAGAAGCTCTTAGAAACAAGAAACAAAAAAAAAAATAGCATTTAGTTTAAAATTTCTTAAGCTGATTATTTTTAATACTTTTGGAATGTATTTGTGTATGTAATAAAGATTATTTTTTAATTAATTAGTTTAGATGCTTTAGTTTGCACTTTATTAGCTAATTTAAATTATTTGGATGCTTTTAAGTTCATAAATGTTCATATAACTAACCACTGTATGTGAGAAATTATTATTGAATGTGTTTGATTGCTCATTTTAAGTCCCAGTGTTCAGGGACAGAAATCTCTTAGCCATTGGTGGGAAAATGGGTGCAAATTGTTTTTGTTCCAAAATATATGTTCCCACCAGAGTTTCTTTGTAACCATTATCAAGTCTTGGAGGAGTGAATTGTATCTACAATGCGCATTGATTTAAATTTAGGGATTATAAAGTTGAAGATAATTTTGCATATCTTCTCTTACTTTACATTCGGGGAATTCTATACATTTTGATTTACCTCAAAAAATAAAATAAAAATAATAGCAATAATGCTAATGACACAGTAAAATAACATTGTGAAGGATTATTTTAGTTTTTTTGTTACATTAACATAATAATTGAATCCATACCCTGTAGCTCTGGTGCCCAGTGCCTTATCTGTGCAGCTATTGCCATTCTGAAATGACCCATAACTTCCAGACTTATATGCTAAACACTCAATTTTCAGAGGCCTGTATTTTGGAAATGCTTAAGAAGTGGGTTATATTATTTGGATAAGGTACTATTTGTTTAGAATAACATGCTCACAAAATCAAACATCCAACCCTCTCCTTTAACTTTCAGCAGACTGAGTAAAACCATATCGTACAAGCTAGATTCTCTCAGCAGATGGTTCTGGCCAGCCTGCCCATTTTGAAGCACACAGGCAGTCAAAGACAAAAGGTTTGCATAGAATATGCCAGATTGTCGGTTGTACCTGCTTAGAATTTCAGATCTTGCAATCTGTCGACTTCTAAGGACTCCGAGCAGACGGTTCCAGCCGGCCTGTCCGTTTTCAAGCACACGGACAACCAGTCTGCCGAAACTTAGCGTACCACACATGAATTTTCTTGTCTGTCTATGCATCTGTGTAATATCTGTTCAGAAATCTTTGTTAAACCGTCACAAAACCCACATTTTATGCAAAATGCAGGTTTGTTCTAAGACACAAAAAGCTTTCTTCTCGCCAGTGAAATCTGAAGTATATCTGATGACAGTTACTACGAATGTTAACTTGGAGATTCCCTACTTTCTGGCAAGTCATATTTACAGAAAATACCAATGTTATTGAAGAAACACATAATAATTATATTTTTTAAACAAACAACATTAAAATAGTACATTAAAAACAAATATTAAACATAAAATTTTAAATTTGCCTAACTTAATTTTAAAATATAATTAAATATTTAAATTCGGTTTAATGTTCTGTATAAGTATGATGTCCGATTTGTAATACAAACACTAATCAAATTAACTCTAACATAGAAACAATATAAACTATTTAAAAAATTATGTAATTAAATTACAAATTAATGTTTTAAATACTTAATTTACTGTTAGTTAAAATAAACAACTGAAGTGCCTTTGACCGGTGTGCTGCTTCTCTCGGTAAATCGAACATTTTCAAACCTCGTCGGGTTCTTCCTCGGGCGTAACGGAATTCTGTGTTCTAAAAATTAAATATACCGTCAAAGTCGACCGTCGATTTAGAAACAACTGCATTCTGGAACGCCGTCGCGTGTAGTCGACGTCGTCATATTAGACTTGAGCGTTGAGAGTATAGTGCTACTTCAGGGATTTGTTAAGAAAGGCTTCCTAAGCTGATGATAGTATAGTGCTACTTCAAGGGATTTGTATCATCAGCTTGAGAAGCCTTTCTTAACAAATCCCTGAAGTAGCACTATACTCTCAACGCTCAAGTCTAATATGACGACATCGACTACACGCGACAGCGTTCCAGAATGCAGTTGTTTCTAAATCGACGGTCGACTTCGACAGGATATTTAATTTTTAGAACACAGAATTCCGTTACGCCCGAGGAAGAACCCGACGAGGTTCGAAAACGTTTGGTGTGCTTCTTCTCTCAGTAAATCAGTCAAAGGCACTTCGGTTGTTTATTTTAATTTCGCTCCGGTGTTTATCCTTTACTGTTAGTTAACGTATTGTTAGAAAAATTTGTTTGATGGAACAATTATATATTTTGTGTACATATTTTAAACAGATCAAAGTCTGCAGTGAAAAATGAAAAAGAAAAAACTTTGGTGTTTCACATAAATTTATTTCCGTAATACGATATTTCAAAAACTAATATTTGTCAAAATTTATGTTCAATAAGAAAACATCAGAATAAACTTTCATGAAAAGTTTTAAAGGTAAAATCTCATGATTTTTTATTTAACTTTATACAATCCATCGTAATTGTTCGTGATGCGGCACACAGAACCGACTTACTTTCTCGGGCTCAACTCGTTAAAATATATACGTCCAACATTAATATTCAATAGATTTTAAATATCAGAATTAACATTAGGATGTACGAAATATTTAACAGTTATTTTTCCACTCTTCCGGAAACCGTCTTAAACACTATCTTACAAGCTATTCTATTTACATATGCTTTATCTTGAAAATATTCTGGTAATTTTTGGGATTTGCTTTTGCTAATTTAACCCAGTCTCCCCCAAAATCGTCCGGGGGTGGATCCTTCTAGTATAATGCTTTCTTAGAAAACATTCTACAAAAAATTCCCAATCTTAATACGTCCAACACAATAGAGTATACTGTTTTTAAATCTATTTTTTCAAAGTTTTAATTAAAAAACGACAAAACACATCGAATGGTAGATTGTAGAAATATCTATAAAAATTATAAGAATCTCTTTAGACAACAATGCGCACGCCGGCTCTCGCACACGTGGAAAATTATTCAAAGGAAGAAAAGTTTGTCGTCTCTCGTTCTACGTTTCGAATCTCTTTGCAGTATAAAAATTACACAAATCAATAAAAACGGACACGTACAAGAATCTACTACAAAATTTCTTGCCGATTTTGACGTTTCTCGGTCTCAAAACTATGTAATTTTCTTTAAAATGGATGACTAGTTACGGACCAGAAATTTCGTCTTTTTTCTATCAAACAGTTGTGTGAGATTATTTTCCACCAAAATATCTAAACACACAGTTACGCACATTTGGCAACAAACTAAAAGAATATAACACGTAATTATATCAAAAAATTTATTATTTATACAATTGTACGTAACAAGACGATTAAAGCAAATTATCAAAAAATACTTTGTTATTAAAAATGAGTGTCCTAAATGCACATTACTAAGATTTACATTAGAAAAAACAAAATTTCTAAAAAGGAAAAAAAAATACGGATTAAAAAATTTTTTTAACGTTTCTGTGCAATACATAACAAGTTGTTAGCGTGGTGAGAAACGGTGCGTCGTGATTCCGTTATGCGGGTGTCGGTGGAATGTTGCATTTTAAATCGAGTATAGTTTATTGTGTAAAAAATGCATGTTTTGTCTTAAAAATTCAGTCTGTGTTTTATTTGCAGCAAGTCTCGCTCAAAGAGAGCCCCTGATTGTCAATATTTTTGCAAGTCCTGAATCGCTTTACGTCGAATCGTCATAAAAAACTGGAATCCGAGAAAGCGAGTGTGCTTTTTATTTTATACGAAAATAGCATTTAGAGTAATAACGAGCTCCTCAAACCGTGCAACTGAGAGCGAGATGCTCCAAATTTTTCGCGTTCAATTTATGTCTCGCGCGTAGAATCTACGCTAGTCGACAATTAAAACTACATTGGACAATGTTTTACATTGGCAATTTTTTCTATTGTGCTAATGCATCTAACTACCTAAATACGGAGATGAGTCACGCCTCGGCCTTACTTTCGGTCCGTCGTTTGGCAAAATACTCATTGTGCAAGTGATGCGGAAGTGACGTCCGTCCTAACTTTTGGCATCGTCGTCTATTTTCCGGACGTCGAAGAACTCCTTTATATTATTTTCTGTAACTTCATACTTTTAATGGAAGCACTAAGGTGTGGAAGAAGACGAGATCATATTTCTAATCTCCATTTTGGATGTGAGAGCAATTTTTTTTTTGTTATGTACAGAGTGGCCAAGTACTTTTCCTTTTATTCTTGCACTAGATTCGACATTCGGATCAACGTGCCGGTCTGTTCCTCCGAATAGCATTGCGAAGAACTAGAGCACTCTCGGCAGAGATGATCGGGAGTCCATTTTCGCTATGGTAATTAATCAGATGACTGACACTTTCAAATGTTCTATCTTTAGTTCTTACCTGAAAAAGTTTCAACAATAAATTAATGATCGAATACATACAGCGTTAATCAATTAGTTGTCAAACAACCTCTATTGATAACAAATAATTCTTCAGTTTTCAGAATAGATCATATATTTATATGAATTTTACATCCTCCATATTTCTAATTAATGAAGTTGTGCCATAACAGTACTGTATAGTGTATTTATTATGATCTTTATTACATTTACTTTTACAGTAGCTAATATTAAATAATTTATTCTATGACAAAAATATTCCTGTAACTTAAAAAAAGGACTAAAAGACGTTTAAAATGTTTCTTTTTGGTGAATTTTTATTTTAAATTTTATTAACATTTTGTAATACAAAATCAGGAATATCCACATCTAAACATTTTTTTTAAGCTAGCAGCAAGCAGATAATGGTGTCGTTAATCATCAAATTCGACGAAATTGCACGTGGAATGATAGGACTTAAAAAATGACCACAGTGTAACATGAATTTTGCATCATGATATTCTTTACCATACCAGAACACATCGTGGCTCGGGATGATATCGATGTTTCCGTACAGCCACAGAATAGTCTGGTTGAGTTTTTTTTTTTTTTGGCTCAATGAGTGTTTTTGTGTGTGTTAGGCTCAAAGGTGTATTAAAAGAAAAATTGTTTGAAATCCCTCAATTTTGATAGATTTTTTAGTTTAATAATTAATAGTTCTTGCTTTTTGAGATTTATTCTGTTACTTCTTATGACTATAAAGTTAAGTTATTGTGATTATAAAAATAATCAAAATAAGTTAAAAATTGAATCTTTCATGGCAGGTTTTTAAACCTGTCGGCTGCGCACTCGATAATCCGAAACAACACCGCTGTTGCGTACAGGTTTTGTGGTTTTTAAAGTGGTTTTTCAATTTGCGATATCTCGCTTAAAAATTGTAGTAGATATAATCTGTTTTCAGTTTTCTATCACGTACATATTACACTTTACGATTGTTAACTTCAAAATATTATGTACGTTTAAAAAAATTAATAAAATTTAAGATTTTAAAATATTTAAAAAATCGTTTTTTTTATAAATTTTCCATTAATTTGTTACATACGTTACTTAGACATGCATATTTTCTGTCAAATAAAAAAAAACTGCAGCTTTCTAAATCAACGTATAGAAATAATATGGCCTATAGATTATAACGCCGATCGGCGTGGGGGGGTGGTGGCCTTTCTAAATCTAGGTTAATACACTTTTATTACTGATGATGTGTATTTGATTCTATTTATACGTTATTTAATTTATTGTACTAATAGTAGACTATAATAAGCGATTATTACTTTATTATATTAACGACTATACATGTATATCTTATGTATTATGAAAGTACCACCATAACCGGAAGTACTTTGTTTTTTGAAAGATTTATGGCTGAATGGTTTAAAAAACAAGCTTATTTGTTAAATAGTATAAATATACATATAAAGTTATTAAATTCATGCTAAAACTAGACAAAAATAACGATTTATAATTGTTTGTTTATGTTTGTAGCTGACAATGTAGTTCGAAGTTGGTATAACTTTTTCCAAGAAAGTTCCCACCCCACAAACCCAAGTCGATGCTTATTGGTCAAAGGATAGTCATTTAGCTATAATATACCAATTAGAACTTAACGGGCATGCTAACTAGGATTTTATTGTCAAATGAACAAAAGAAAGGTTTCCCATAGACTTAACATGGAATGGAGGAGTTTTGTGCCTAAATTTAAAAATACGGGGTGGTAACAAATATCTTATTCGTTGAAACAGAGTTAGTCTATGTAGATAAAAGCCAATCAGTGCTTAAATCGCCACCAACTAGTTAATTACGAAAGAAAATTGACAGTTACTCCAACTGGAGTACTCCGCAACAGTTTAACGAAAACCGGTTACTCCAATAGCAGTACTCCGCAAACAACTGGTTAAACTTGTCTTAAAGGTTTTTATATATTCCTAACTTTGTTGTTTGATTTTGTTTTGACAAGAAAATTTATTATTTTTCAAAACAAACACCTTTTGATATATTTTTAATGACTATGCATTGAATGTAATACAACAATAATAATGTACTTACTACTCCTTCGGGATCCACAAGTAATAAATGTTTGCGAATTCCATTCTGCATGCCAGTCAAGACATACTGTCCCGGAGAACCCTGAGATTCTCTAACTAGAAAATCTCCATCCCTAATCACCAGAGTTTCACTTTCTTTCCGGCTAATGGGGCCGTGAAACCATTCTTCCTGCAACAAAACTGCCTTCTGGTTCAGTCCTTTTCCGGCTAGCGGTGCCTGGGATCCGAGTTTTGTCGCGGTCGTGGCCGAAGATGGAGACGAAGACGATGCGCCCGACGCGTGAGGCGGCGGACTGGGTGTGGATGTCGGAGTACGGTGACGAGGGGGTGGCGGCGGCAAGACTTCTTGCGGTGAGGGCAGACTATTGGCAAAAGGTTCTAGACATTTAAGAATAATTAAAACCGATTGAGTATAATTTACATTATATACTTGTAAAACGTTGAGTATAACGGATTATTACAATTATTGTTCTTAGTCACTATTGCAAAAAAGAAAAATTTGAAATTAAAGGAAAAAAAAGATTTATTTATCATTAATTTTCTATACATCAAATCAACTCAACAAAAACAAGTTCTTTAGTAATTGTAAAGTATAAAAAGGTATTTTGTCATTAGCAATAAGAAATTACAATTCATTAAGATTAAATAGTGGTTATTCTGTAATTATAAATATTCTTATAACTTATTTTAGAATCATTCTTCAATATATCTAAATTCAATTACATTACTTTGCTGAGAACAGATTTTAACAAACAAATTAGAACAAGCCCAAAAATTCATTATTATAAATTTCAAATGATAAAATAAAATACTTACGCATGTCAAAAGGATCTTGCTTTGCATTACTGTCTTCACACAATGTGTCAGATTTGATATCTTGCTGATTGGCTATGCGGGGCATGGTATTAACATATTCTGTTCATGTATACAAAATGAAATTTTGACATATACTTTATTCGCTTCCTAGCCTTTAGTATTAATTTTAAGTTTAAATATATTCAAATTTTTAATTGTTTTCTTGGAAAATGCATTAAACATAAGTAAGGATTAATTTCTTGAAACAAACACACCTTTCTTTTTAAAGTAATTATACAGAAAGTATTTTATTAGTTGCTAGTAATCTATGAAGAGATTTTTGTTCCTAAAATCTACCTAATTTCTTGGCAGATTCGAAACAAGTAGGTGTCAATACATAGAGGTGGGTCTACAGATGTGCAATAAAGCCTTTTGTTTTCAGATCTGATGATCCATTCCCGAGATATTGGGTTTCAAATTTTCTGAAAGTTTCATTCACTTTGTAGAGGGAATCGATAAAAAACTTTGTTACAAAAGCTCAATGTTGCAAAATCAGGTTCTATGAATTGTTAGCCAGAAAAAGTTGGGTTATATTGGATTTCCCACCTTAAATGTGACACACAATTGTTTTGTATAACTCACTTTTGCAGTTGGTGTTAGTGATGTCCAGACTACAAATAACTTTTGAGACATTAAATTTCAATTTTTAATTCTAAATTAAGTTTTTCTATATGACAACTTATTCCACAGATTGTCCACTGCTAATAATAATTCTTATATTAGAATTAATAATTTGATTCACCACAAATATCCTTAATTTTAAGACTAAAAAAAGTGCACTTTAGAATTAAGGAAGTGTAAACTCCTTTTACCTGTTGAAAATAAAAGTGCAGAATCAATGGCATCTTATTAGTTATTATACAAATGGAAGTCAGTACACCAGACACATCTTGATCAAAAAGGTCCATTGTGCAACTATGAAAGATTACTTCAGAAGTTTAATCAGTACTTAACAAAGTGGAATCCAGATGAAGTCCACCTGAGCAGAGATGTGCATACTCGCAATGAGATGCAGAGGAGTTTCCTCAGTAGATCTGAAAAAAGCAGTAGGAGACCGAAGAGGAAACTTTCAGTCAGCACAACACCAATGCAAGCTCGTTGAGGTACAAACAGCACTTCCAAACAAATACCGAAGTAATCCGACAAGCAACGTAGATATTCTTATTAAGAGGACCTCTTACGTAAAATAGCACGAACACACCTAATAATAGCTAGAAACTCTACTTGAAACACAGTGAAGACCTACCCAGCGAGACAAAAGCATCTACCTAACTACTACCCGCACAAATGTCAGCACTTCTACTGCTATCAGTTTTAGACCCATTGTAAAGTAGACAAAATTTATTATTGTCTACTTCACAAATATAATAATTTATAAATTTTAACAGTTGGAAAAGTAATAACAAAAGTAAATAAGTAACGGCATTGTATTGTATGTTTTGTTTATATGTAATAAAAATAATAATTAGTAAAAGAAATTGCATAATTCCAAGAATATAAATGAAATCTAATATCCAGAATTGTTTTTATTTCAAAAGATTAGAATTATTCTTCTGCTTTTAGAAAATGCTTACCTGGCTCGGGTCTTTTTTGAATTCCCGAATTATGAATATCCGTGTTTAAATCTATGAGATTATCGGCATCTCTTCTGATAGCTGTTCTAGCTTGGGGCACAGGTTGTGACGAAGATTTTGATGTTCCTGCTTCTTTAATAGCTGTATATACATCTCTTACCTACAGATGAATAAAGGCAAGACTTATTAAAAAGAATTGTTTGTTTAAAGTTTCAATAAAGTACAAAACATTATATCATCATAACATTTATGAAGAAATTCAATATTTTAGAACTTTTTGCAAGGAATTTTATGTTGTAATGTGAATAGATCTAAAGTAATTTAATAGACTATTTCAAGAACATATTATCAATGTAGTTGTGACATTTGCCTGATAATATAATTATAAAAACAAACAAATGTCAATTTAAAAGAAACGTTGCATCATGAATCATTCAGTATAAACAGCAAAATTTCCATACATATTGATCTAAATAGAAAATTTGACATTTTTGTCAAAATCATATTATTTAATTGTACAAATTAAGCTGTAAAATAATTTATTTATATATTTATTACAAAATTGTATGTTTAAATACAGTTATAATAGGTACACTAACTTGATTAACAAAATTACTATCATCAGATTACATTTAGGTTATTATATGGCTGAAAGGTAAATGATTAGACTGTATTTTCAGCCGAAACAGCTGTAAATTTTTCTTCAAGAAAGTATTAAATTAGCCTATTTAATCTGTGTTAATCTAAATTTCTAATTATTAAATTTAAGTTGTTAGCCAAATTCCCTATCTTTGATCAAACTACTTTGTTTAATCACTAACTAGCCACATTATAGCTTAAGTTCAAGTGTAATCTCGCAATAATTATTTTGTTAATTGAATTATTTGCACTGGTTGAGCATATTTACACACTAATTTAATATGATTCTGTTACAACTGTTAGTTTTAAAATAAAAGCTTAATATTTTAAGCAATGGTTAAAAAAAAGTCCATTAATAATAAATTAAATAAATACTCTTTTAATCCTTTAAATAAAAAATCTAGAGCTTATTCTGGTCAGATTATGTTTATATTAAACATAATCTGACCAGAACTATTTCTATTATAGAAAAACAATACTTCAGTTTATTGAACTTAATAAGCATAATATAGCAACTGTAACATACTTTTTGTGCTAAAATTATGCATAACACCACTTAGGCCTATAAATCAACTAACTTACTGTATGTACTGAGAGTCAGATCACATTGCAATTTTTAAAGGTAAAACTTCAATATCACAATTTGTAATTAGGATAAAATAACTGACGGAATTATTCTAAAAAAATCATTTTTGTCAATTATATAGTGGAATATTAATAAAAATACATTGACTCTCATATAAATGAGAGTCATTTCATATAAACTAATCCTTAAGATTATAGTAATTTTCATAAACTTAAAAATAATAATCTATTCAATACCATATTTTCACAGAATGACTGGAATGTCACATATAAATGGGGAGATCAGCATGCCAGAAACCCTGGGGTTACCGGCATGCCAGTGAAACTGTGACTAAAATATAAAATTAATCACATCTAACTAAACTAGTTGTTAATTAAATATTAAAGAAAGCATTCTTCAAAGTACAATAAAATAATAATAATGTAATTTGACCAACTTAAATCCAGTTTCTGTTTACATTTCCTTCAACATTGTGAAAATTTTCTTCACCTCACACACTTATTGGCTGATAACCGATAAAATAGAATTTGTAAAATTATTATTGCTAAATAATATTGTAGATTCTGTCATTCTGTACAAATCGACACCAATTTCAACATTCTCTCTCTTCATGATCCAAAGTTATACACTGCCAAATGCCGTGTGGCACGGCATGGTCATTTTCAGCGTTCACGTGCAACCACAAACTTCCACATGGCTGCACGCCCCACTACCCACCATTTTAAATAAGAACAAACCCTCTATCCAACAAAATTTTAATTGTAAACTATATGTGAAAATCTAACAAGATATAAGCATGACAAATCTTGCCATTCTTTTGGTCACTCCGGTTTATGTAGACCCCCTATACCAAACCAAATTTAAAGATGTATCCAGGTCAAAAAAGAAGCGAGAACAACAGATGAATTCCCTGATGTTTGATGCCATTCCGTGCTACAAAATCTTATTCCCCGACTTTCCAGGTCTGTACAAACACTGTAAATACTTTAACACCACCACTTAAAAATTTAAACAAGTTAAATTTTGTTAATAACATTTAAAAACAAAATAAAAATCTGAATAATAAGTAACGATTTTTTTATTGACATTTAGCAAATCAAAAACAGAAATAACTTTTTAAATTTAAAATTCATGAATTAAGTATAATAAAAACTCGGATTAAAAAAATAAAACAATATATCAAGTAGTCACAGTTTTGATTCATGAAGGAATTAAAATAAGCATTATTATTATAAAATTTTACAGTTTTTTTCCCTCTGTTAAAAAGAATTTAAATACCTCATCTCCATTAACAGAGTTATGATAATCAGGCAAAGGTGGAACAGGAGGAGATGCTTCTGGGGGAATTTTTCCCGGTAAATCATTATAATATTCAGGATCTTCTCCCCATGCGGAATCATTTCCATTAAAAACAGGATTTTCTAATCTTAAATAAACAAAACTTTTTAGAAATTAAACTATATATTTTTTTAAAAAAAATGTAAAGATGTTAATATTTAAAACTACATTATATACATTATTCCTACTGTCTTATACCATACCATTTATCCAAAAATATTCATCTTTTATTTTGAAATAAAATATTGAAAATAGAAAATTATGTCTTTGTATTTTCTTAAATGAACATCTTACATTTATAAAGTTACATTTATAAAATTATATGGTACACCTGAAACATTTCACACACAAAAGTTCATTAAAATCATAAAAATTGTGCTGTTCATCATCTTCAGCACTGAATAAAGCTTCATAATCATCAGGATCCTCATCATCTTCACTGAATTGGTTATTATTTAGCAATAGTGGATTGGTTATTATTGCTAAATAATAACCTTCAATGGAAAAAATTCTGACAAATGTTGACTTGTTTGTCTGCGAAATACTAGAGTCGACTTTTACACGGGGCCTATGGAAAATTCCAGATTTTTTGGCCGAAAATAGGGAGTCGGCTTTTACACGAAATAAATTATTACTCGAGTATATACAGTAATGTAAAATATATCAATATATAAGTGATGTAAAAGCACCTGTAGACCAAACCAGTTCTATAAACACAAAAAATTTTAATATAACATTTTCATCTGTATCAATTGAACATCCTCTTCAGATTATATAAGCCTATTAAAGAACCGAACACCAAATCTAATGTAGAATTCAAACCGAATTTTTAAAGTGCAGAGTTTCATGCAAGCACCCTGTGTGAGGAATGTATAGATATAGAAAACTTATTTAAAGTTCATTCAGTTACTTTTCTATATGTATACATTCCTAACATAGGGTGCATACCTGAACTCAGCACTTTTAAAAGTTCAAATTAAATTCTGTATTCAATTTGGTGTTCTGTTCTTTAATAGTCTCTTTGGGATGTCAGATTGATATGGACAAAACATTCATTATATTAAATATTTTTTTGTTTATACAACTGGTTCGGTGTACAGATGTGTTTTTATATAATATATACTAGTTCTTGAGACGTTTAATATAAGTGATGATAATGTTATGATGTTATGATTAATAAATTTTGTCTGAAAAAATAAAGATTTCTTTTATTGTACACACTTTCGGTACATTAAAACAATATCTAAACTGCTAAAATATTTGTAATTGACATTTCCTATAAAGTTTCTTAAAATCCTAAGAAACAAGTGTTAACTGAGAAAATGTAATGAGTATTGTAATAGGATAAAATTTTGTTATGGCTAGATAATGATTTCTTTGTAATATTCAATCCTAACAGCACAAAAATCTTATTGGAAAACAGAATGCCTTTGTTGAAACATCTTGTGAGATAGGCCGGGCGAAAATCATCAATAATATATATAAAAAAATTAGAGTTTCTACTTCTACTGTACGCCTCCAAAATATGATAAAAATGTACACATACCAGCACTAATTGACAAAATTAGGAATGTAAGGTACTCTGTCTGAAATTTTATGAAAACTCAAAGTTTACATACTACTTGCAGCTATATTATTATATAGAAATTACCTCTCAATTTCAAGGCAATAATTAATAAACAAATTCATTAAAATGAATGGAGTTGAATGATAATATGGTGATTAAATCACTCCTTTCTTTTTACTATATTAAAAAATAGTAGCCTGTTTTTGCAAAGAAAAACTTATTTCTTCATAAACTTTTATTTCAAAATTTCTACATCCACAATTTATACTAGTGACTGTCACATTACTCTAGTAATGCTTCAACCAACAACACTATGATAATCAGGGTTTTGCCGACGAGATGACAAGTCGACCGCATCAGGCAGAAATTGGAAAATATACTGAAAAGGCATCATAATGTTTATACAAATATAAGTACAGTACATTAGAGATGTAAGTACTTAGGCATGTCTCAGACACCAAAATTATTCATAACAGTCCTGATGATAATTGTGTGAAATGTCAAAATTTTCATCAAATATACTTAATTCAATATTTACTTAATTAAATTAGGCTAAACATCTTACGATCAACAGCTAAACAATTTCAAACGGAATTAATTCTCTAGTCAAAAAAGAAAAATCACAAATTACAGAAATATATAATTTGTGATTCTTACGCTTAATTACTGTAAAAATAAATTCACTTATTGACAATTTTATATTATTTCAAAAATGATTAGTTCAAAAGCGACCAACAAGAATCATTCAATTCCTTCGGTATTTTAAAAAAGATATTTCAATTGATAACATCTCACAGACTATTCATAAATATAAATTAGACATAAGATTTCCTTGTGCATTTCTTTATCTGATGATATGAAGTCTACAGATTTTTAAACAAAGTTTTTAAACTAAATTTTAATAAATAAATTTTTGCTAATTGTATGTATATTTGTATATTTCAAAACAAATTTGAAATTTTAGTTTAATATACACATATTTTGCAATTAAAATAAATAAATAAATAAAAGATAATTTTATTTATATACCTATCAGGAACATTGATTGCTCTTGGTGTTCTCTTCAAGAATTCTTTAAACCTTAATTCAAAAGCCTGCCCTATAGTTGTAATTACATCTTGGGCTAAACCTCCTCCACATTCAAGTACAAAACATGCTCTACCATAATGATGATCCTTGGCAACATAAGCAATAAAATCCAAGGTATCCTGAAATTGTTACAATTAATATATTAAAAAAGTAAAAAGTTAAATTATTATAGCACTAATAATTTATATGTACACAACCTCTTCTTTTTTTGTTTTGTACTTATCATGAATCAGAGAAATATAAAGATTATATATTTTAAAAATAGTTGATATCTTAATCTTTTAAGGAAAAAAAAAATTATTGAAATTAAATATAAATACAAGCAAATGTGAATTTACTTATTTTTATTTCATAATTTGATTTAGAAAACTGAAACAAAATGCATAGGACTCATTTATTTTCTACCGACTAATTATTTACTTAAGTGGCCTTAATATAATACGAAAAATATATTATTTAGCATCTTTAATCATTAATAGAGAGATTCCGTTCTCCGAATAATTTTATTCACGCAACAGAAATAAGTCCAATAAAAATTTTGTTGAATTTTCTATCATCTGACATTCCTATTCTACTAAACCGACATTCTAAAATTTACATATACTAATAATAGAATTTATTGTTCCTAATTAATAGTAATAATACATTATTATTGTTCCTTTATTAATAAGGAATAGTAAACTTCCTTTGCCTAAGATTTTATAAATAAATTTATTATTTTTGAAATTTTACTTGGCTTGAATTTTTTTAAATCATACAATTATCTGTAACTGAAATAATTTCTTGTACTTTTTTTTTTGTTTTAAACAGAAAGTGCAACATTACAATTTCAAATAATTTGGACAATTCCAAAACAAACTATGTCTGGCCAAAAGACAAATGAATAGATAACAGTAAATATTAAGATATACCTCTAAAGATACAGCTTAAGATATTATAACAGTCCAATCAGTTCAAAATTGGAAATCATATTACAGAAATTTATATACTTATTTTCAATATTTTATGTATGTAACTCATAATATATGCTGTATATATTAAAAATTTATCATATGTTTTTTTTATTTATGTGTTATTACATTATATTGTGATAGCTACAGCTCAAATAGCCTTTTAGAAGTCCACATCAAAAAGTTTTATAATAGTGAAATTCTTAAATACAGATGCATATACAAACAGCAATGAAACAAAATAATAACTTGTTCTGCAGGATTATGCAACAACATATAAACAGAGTAGGATACAATCCAGCACCACCACTACAATAATATTTATAGATGAGTTTATACATTGTAAAATTACATTGCATTGCATTTATTTTTATTGCAATGAGTAAAGGTAAAAATAATTAAGTAATAAAAAAATATATAAATAAAAACCCAAAATAAACATGTAACATAATCTGTAATTTTTATTTATTTATTTCTTCTTTAATATATAACACAGTGGTGCTCAAACTATGGGCCTGAGCCAAATATGACCTCTGACATGTTAATCCAGACCAGAAATATATTTGATGCATCACTTACGATAGAAATAAACCTAATTTTGGTTATATATAGAATATACAAAATATTTGCAACTTGCCTATCTACAACTTATGTGCAATTTGGCCTGTCAATTTAAAAGTTTAGGTACCATTGGCATAGAGAATCAGAACACTATTCATTACACAACATAATCTAGAGAAGTTAACCCATGCTAGCTAACTCAACAATGGGTTAGCTAGCATGAGTGAAAAGATGATCTAAATAATTATTTTTGGAAAAATAAAATTACTTGTGTAACAACACATGGAAATAAAGATATTTACATTGGAATTTTTAATTTCAATAAATCTTAAAAGTAGTTTATAGTTGAAGACAGTTCTGCAAAATGCTAAAAGCATTACAGGTACTCCTCACTTTACGACCTATCTGCTTAACGACCAATCGAGTTTCGACCTGCAATTCGGGGAATCCACTTTCTCAGCTTGAGTGTCGGTCAGTGGCAAATGGTTGACATGCGCACTAAGCGTACTGTAATAGTCTTGAGCATACTATAATAGTCTTTTTATGAATAAATTTGAAGTTTGTTGCGTAATTTGTATAATTCTACAACGATCTTATATTCCCGGTGCAAGCTCCTCGCTTATTGACCAATTCGCTTAACGACGTAGTCGTCGGAACAGAACTCGGTCGTAAAGTGAGGAGTACCTGTATTTAAAAAACAGTTAGGTTACTTAAATATAATAGATTATTTAATGTTGCTACAGAATTAAAAATAATAGTATATCTGTATCCTAAAGATTCAATTCACAATAGTAAACTTAACTGTACAATTATTTGCAACGATAAAATTACAAAACTTACAGCATCTCCACCAGAAGCAAATGATATGTTTGGCATTTCATGGTTAGCAATAATCTGAAATCATAACAGGAAAAATGTTTATTAAAATTAATTAAAAGTTCTTCAATGTTTAATCTTAAAAAAAAAAATAATAATAATAATAATAATAAAACATATACATTCATAAACTTACTTCACCAGACTCCATAACTGTGAGATTTAGATAGGAACTAGTAATTGTTAAATTAATATTTGATCCAGCATAATCCATATTTGGTTTATCTGCCAGCATTCGTGTTACACGTTTCTCCACCTGTAAAGTATAGAAGTTTAAACGGCTAATTATGATGATTGTACTGACTAATATATAAATTAATAAGATTATCAATATCAAATAACAGTTACGTTAATGGTTTCTCAAAAAATTATTAAAACACTTTATTAATTTATTCAAAATGAATGTATATTTGAGTATAAAATAATAAATGAGTTACAAATTAATTTTTATTTTAATCCACATAAATACACTAATTTGTCGACAAATTAAACAAACCAACTTTTAAAAAAATTCTATGTAATTTTCTTAACAAAAAATCAATGTACACTTTAAATTTATTTTTAGACATTTGGAAATTAAGCTGATATATATTACATGATTTAACTTGAATTAAATTATTTGTCTTATTCAAAATAAAACAACAAACTTAAAAAATTTTGCATTAATTTGCAGCATCTGCATCAGGGATGGGCAACCTTTTTCTATGTAAGGGCCACATTTTAAAACTTTTGAACTGACCTGGGCTGCATACAAGAGAAAAGAGGGGGGAAATGTCGGTAAATCACAATTCTTTATTCATATATAATTATAAATTAGCTCAAGCCTACTTAATTTAGTTTCTGGCACAGATGTAACCTAATATATCAGAAATATTTGGTTAAACATTATTCACTGCTAGTTTTAAATTAGATTTGGTGTATCTGTCAGCCAGTTTCTTGTTTTAATTTTTACTAGATTTATTGCGGAAAAACTATTCACATACGTAAGTTGTAGAAAATAACATTTGAATTTTTGCTGCATACTTCCTTAAGCTGGAAAATTGATATATTTATTCATATTTTATGTGACGTGGGCCGTAAAAAATATTACTGCGAGCCGCATTTGGCCCAAAGGCACGGGTTGCCCATCCCTGATCTACATGCAGCCCTCAAATAAAATAAGAATCATCATCAGCATTTTTTGAGTATTCAGACATCGTAATTTCTATAAAGTTTATTTGTTTTGATTGAATATTTGATAAGAAAAACTTCCTTGCTTTATGATTTTAGATTTCAATTTTTAATGTAACTGGAATGTCTATATATATACATTCAATAAACATTTAATTTTCCAACATTTGTCCTTTATTGTGAATTAGAACTTTTAATTCTTTGATGAATTATCTTCTGTTTCAACTTATATTAGTATAAATTGTTATTTCAGATTTCAAATGTGAACATGAAAAAAACAAAATAAGAAAATAATTACTAAAAATTTACACAACAACAAATTAGAATTAAGTTAAACAAGAAGTATTGATAATGTTTATTTGGTTGGTTAATAAATAAAAATTTTAGTCACTGAAGTATTTGAATTAATTTATACTTGAATATTACTTCTGAATTATAAAACTAAAGGTTCAATAAAACTATAATTCATAAAAAGGATTAATTGTATTCTTTATATATTAAAAAAAATACGTTTTTTAGATTTTGATTATAACATTAAAAAAAGTTACTTCAAGTTTATTGAATTTTTAAGGAGAGAAACTATATAACATTTATTAAATATGACTGGTGTATGAATTTTCTTGAATTATCAAAGACTGTTAGTGGAATCATTTATCATTCTGTACATTTGTAATATAGATAAAACTGAATACTGCTCT
The DNA here is from genome assembly GCF_030686945.1 of Centruroides vittatus. Lineage (NCBI taxonomy): Eukaryota > Metazoa > Arthropoda > Arachnida > Scorpiones > Buthidae > Centruroides > Centruroides vittatus. The sequence goes on from NW_027122718.1 coordinate 7,958,699, forward strand.
TAGATGAAACAATTGAATCAACTTGAATTTGAATAAGAATAATCTTCAACTGTTCCCATAAATTAATTATACAGGTATACCTCGCCTTACGTCAGTAATTGATTCCAGGAGAGGAGACGTAAGTCAAATTTACTTGTGTAGTTACGACGCAAGTCGAAACTACGGTGGAAAACGCCAATAACGAGCATTTAAAAATCGCTAAATAAGACGCAAACACAGAAACACAGATGTTTTCGTGTTTCGTTCTCTACACTTTACGATGATTATATTAACATTTACTGTAATTGTACATATTTTAATATGATTTTACGTGCTTTTAACGCTTTTCTAGTGATATTACAACTTCAATATTTGTGGCGGACGGATGTAAAGTCGAATAAAATGACTTAAACTTGATTTTTATTTCTCCATATACTTTTTTGACAAACGACGTATAATCGAGAATGACGTAACTCGAGGTATACCTGTACTTTATTTTTTTTGAATTAGCTTATTTCTACTTCTATTATATAAAAAGTAAATGACTGATTTTGAAGACATTTATAGTGTCTGAATTCTTGCTTATGCAAGAACCCAAACATTAAAAAGATATCTTCAAAATAAATTTCAATTAAATATAGTAACTTATGTGACCTGTATTACTATTTTATCAAGTTTTAGCAAAAGAAATCCATTCTTAAATAAATAGCAATTCATATTATTTCTAAACTTTAATTAATACTTTTATCATTTGGTCCATTAAATTTCTAAAGATTTTCCAATTTAATATAATTTAATTACAGATTTTAGAAAGACTTGTCTGTTCAATTTATTAAGCATCTTAAGTTTACCTCAAATTTTCACAAAACATTTTAAAATTCTTAAATAATCAAACTACATGGAAATTTTAATTAAATGAGTGACAGATAGTAAGAGCCTATTTTGTAATAAAATAAACTATAAAAATAATAAAATTATAGTATAATTTTCTGTATAAAAACAATATAACAATTCGTTTACATATAGAAATATTTCAAAATTGACAAAGATTCTAACAGAATAAATATAATTATGAAAAGTAAATTTAATAACAAACAAAATAAGAAATTAAATATTCCGAGCAAACAAACTGACCGAAATTATAAACATTACAAAAATATATTTGCGTAAAGCTTAAAATAATTGACATTTTGATTCTTTAGATCCAAATAAAACTATTTACCTTTCTCTTCTTATCCACTGTTTTAAGACCAGCTGACTCACAAACTCTGTTAATACATTCTCTAAAAAAATTATTATGAAGTAAATTAAACGAGTGAATTCAAACAAATTACAATATTTGATATCAAAATCAATAATTTATTATGGAAAAAGTACTTGTATGTATATTTAAAATGATTTAGCATAAAAATACAAAAGGACAGCAACTAACTATATGATGAAATCCTTAATTACATTTAAATTCAAATCTATTTAGGCTGTATGTATAAAATTAACAACAAACAACATTCGTAAACTGTTATTTAATTTATAACTAAAATTATTGTTGTAATATAGTAATATAAAAAATGAAACTAGGAATTGAATAGTAATTTTTATAATTCATTAATGTATAAGTTACGGTTCATGTGATAAATCCAGTTAGTATTAATAACAACCAGCTAATAATAATAATAATAGTAACTGCGTCTTTCGGTCAATGTGATTAATAACACACAATAATTACAATTACTGGTAAATATTAATAATTACCAATAAAACCTGGGGAATTTAATAAAAATATGTTTTATAATATTTATTGCTTTTATTTATAAGAAGATACATTCGTTATTTATTACATAAAGAAGTTCTTAATATGCATAATACCTGTTTACTTGTTTTTAACTGTTTAATAAGACATATGTATGTCTTATTAAACAGTTAAAAACAACTTTAACATATGGTCTTATTTTTCATAAATTGAATGAATTTTGTTCCTTCTGACCATTTTGTTGTATTATTTGTTTCAAGCCAGGTGGATAACATTTTTCAAATGTCCTGGTTTGCTCTTTCAATCCCATATTCCAGAAACTTCAATAATTTTGTTAATGAATTCCCAGCCATTTTCACTTTGCAAGATGCATGGTGTTCTAAATATTGTGAACACATTCAATAGATGGTAAGCAACTTCTTTGGCATGTTTTGTTTTTATCGCTCTTAATTAAATTTGTTAGATGGTCTTGATAAACAGTTATAAATTTATAATCTCCATTTGCTTGTGACTGCATGTCAATGAGATCAATCTGACATCTCAATTTGAATGCACTGCTTTTAATTGATTTAACAATGAGACCTTTTTGGAATGCTTTGTTTCTTTTGACAAGGTTCACAAAGATTTAAATATGTCATAACAATTTCTACTGTAATGTTTTTATACTTTGTCTTAAGCTCTTTCATCATTCTGTTTCATCCTCCTTGTCTAACTGCAATATGGATCTAATGGATTATTTGAAAATTCTTCTCCATAAAATTGTAATATATAATCAAGTTTTTTCATTTTTAACTGGTAACATTTTTATAATGATTTTTCAACACTTCCAATTCTTATAAATAAATAACGACTAACCCGTTACAAAGCTATACATCCACAAAAGCCAAATTATCGGGCTAGAGTCGGCTATAATAAATAAATAATTAATATGACAATTTGGCATTAGAGCTTGGCGTTAGGCGCCATCTCTTACTAAACTTAATAATTAAAATTTAATTAAATAATTAATTTTAATAATTTGGAACTGGAGGAAAAGAAATCGGCCCGAAGCGGGACTCGAACCCGCAACTTCTGCTATCCGTGCAGACACGTTACCAGTTACGCTACCCAGACCTTTGGTCCGATCGCCTCCTCCAGTATATAACAAGACGACCATCGACGGCCATCACAATGCCGGCTGGGGACACATCAAGTGCCCACATCCTCCCAAGGCACTCAACAGGCCATCGCAACCCCGGCAAGGCGTATAAATATAAATAAATAACGACTAACCCATTACAAAGCTATACATCCACTAAAAGCGGTGTAGCGGGTTAGTCGTTATTTATTTATATTTATACGCCTTGCCGGGGTTGCGATGGCCGGTTGAGTGCCTTGGGAGGACGTGGGCACTTGATGTGTCCCCAGCCGGCATTGTGATGGCCGTCGATGGTCGTCGTGTTATATACTGGAGGAGGCGATCGGACCGAAGGTCCGGGTAGCGTAACTGGTAACGTGTCTGCACGGATAGCAGAAGTTGCGGGTTCGAGTCCGCTTTCTTTTCCTCCAGGCCAATTTCTTTTCCTCCAGTTCCAAATTATTAAAATTAATTATTTAATTTAATTTTAATTATTAAGTTTAGTAAGAGATGGCACCTAACACCAAGCTCTAATGCCAAATTGTCATATTAATTATTTATTTATTATAGCCGACTCTAGCCCGATAATTCGGCTTTTGTGGATGTATAGCTTCCAATTCTTATAATATTGTACCTTGATAGTTGTTAGTCATCTTCTGGTAATTTGCCAGAAATCTTCTCTTTGTCCTGCAACTTTCACAAAAAATAAATAATACTCTTCTCTTGTAAATAACTGATAAATGTTTCTTTTTTTTTATTTTAGCTTGTTAACATGATTGTTACATTGTCGTCATTACTTCTAAATCACCCATTATGCTTATGGGTAACATATAATTAGTAAAAATGTAAAAACAATTTATACATATTAGCAAGTAATAATGAAAGCAACATGAAGTTGACAACTCAGAGCATCTAGAATAATCTAAATTGTAGAATGCACCAATGCAGTAGTATTTACTTTCATACGAACATGCAATGGCAAGTCTCAAGCTAAATGCATTGAAAATTATTATACTTACTTTTCATAGTTGCAAACTATTAATAATCACCAATTCATATGATAAATTCTTATAAATAAATTATTCAATTTAACATTTTTATTTGGTTATTGTTAATATTAGCTGGTTATTATTAATATAAGCCAATTAATCACCAACCATAACACACATACTATTAAGTTTGTTTTTCAATAACTCAATTTTCATATTTAAATAATATTTAAGACAAAAATACCTCTTTAACATCATAATAAAATTATTATATTTGTTTATTTTTCAAATAATTCATTGAATACTTCCTGATTATGACAAACAAAAATCTAATAAAGAAAAACAAACAATATATTATGGTATTACGAGGGTTATTTTTTCCAACCTCCACTAATGCATGAAAAAAAATTGGAAGCATGTGAGACAGGGTGCACAACTACTGAGTAGTATATTCCCTCACCACTTAGCATTGTGCCAAGCTATTTTAGACATTTGCTACTCTGCAGTAAACATGATGCCGCCAATCCAGTCTCCCGCCAACTGTGAAGTACGAGCAGTAATTCAATTTCTACAGGCCGAAGGACTGAATGGAGGCAAAATTCATCAAAGGATGTGTAATGTGTATGGTGAGAACCTCATGAACTATGGATGTGTACGTAAATGGTGCAGGGAGTTCAAACAAGGACATGACAACATTCATGATGAGGGCAATCAAGGGAGGAAGTGTGTGATGACCGACAATTTGGTGCGAGAAAGGAGTCTGTTCATGATTTCTGAGCTCAGTGAGGAGTTTCCTCAAATTTCGAGGGTCCACACTGTATACCGCTGACTGACAGTGTTAAATGTTGGCTGAATGGCCTAGCAGCAACGTTCTTTGACATGGGTATACAAAAGCTGGTGTCACAGTACATCTGCCTGAATCGATAAGGCAATTATGTGGAAAAATAGGTGAAGAATGTAACTACCTTCTACAAATAAAGTGGTTTTGTTCTTCATTCTGGGTCGGTAAAGGTTGAAAAAAAAACCCACTCATATAAAAAGAGTTATCATAATTTAATATTCCAAAAAGGATATAAAAATATATTTAATAATGTTTAATTGTTTAATGAATATTATATTCATTAAACAATTACACATCATTATATTTGTGAAACATTATAAAATATCAAAAAGTTTTTAAAATAATTGGTTTTATCATCTTGATTTCAGAATTATTTATAAAATAAAAATTATATTAAGGATATAACACACATTCTTTATAAAAATAAAAGATATGTATTAAAGTAGCTAATTGTCTTATGTTAAAGCTAGTTTTAATGTCTTAAAACAAGTAAGCACATGATATAGCTAACCCTCACTTAACAACTTTAATTCATTCCTAAAAATTCTGTTGCAAAGCAAGAAGTCATTAAATGAATAAGTAAATCCCATTAATCTCAATGGGAAAAATTCTACGGGTTTTTCAACTTACTGGGTTTGTTCCTGGGTCCTCCGAAGAAATAGCTGATACCTTAACTGCTTGGTCATTCAGCTGTCCATACATCTTGAAGAGTATTGAAACATATGAGAGCATTTTTGAAACTACATTATAATTAGCTATAAAATCATGAACAAAGCTTCTTGTTTACATTGTCCATAGTTTATTTCATCTTAATAATGTCCAAAGTTTTCTTTGCCCTTTCTTCTTCATCAGACAACCTATTTTTATATTCAAGTTCAACTAATATGTTCAAAATCATGGTATTGCAAAATTCATTGATGCCATCTGCATTAACTTTCTGAAACAGTCTCTCTTGCAAGAACCAAAATCTTTGCTTTTGCATCAGCCATTTCATTAAAGTTTCTAACATCTGTGACAAATTAAACATGGTTTTTTCCATACAGAATTTGTTGTGGACTCCCTTTTCAAATTATTGCAAATTTTTCATTATCTCTTCTTCTTTCAGCATCATTTTCATCTTTATTTTTTCAACTTATTTTCCGCTCACCATTATAACACTCAAAATTTGTTTTAAAAATTCCTTTGTAACAAAATAAAGACTAAATACAACACTTTAAAACATAGAAATTACACATACACACAACAGACAGAAGATCACCTTGTTGCCAATTTCAGAATAAATCAGTGAATATATTCTTTATTAAAAGCTTTTTGGTTAAAAAAATAAAACATTATTATGCTGAAAAAAATGGAGTCATTGCCCAAAAAGTAATATAACTTTTCAAAAGCAGTTACAGCAAAAAGTCATTAAATGAGGGCTAGCCATAATTAATATCAAATTATTTAGCAATATTCAAAATATAATCAAATGTAAAAATTAAATATTCAATAGAAACATTACACAATAACAAAAATATTAGCATTATCAAATTTAAATTACTTTCAAACATATAAATTTAAATATATATGCATACATATTATATATTAACTGATATGAATTAGTAACTTTGAAAAAATGTATCATTCTTTTGGAATAAATCTTGCTAAATGTTAGCAAAATTTTGCCAAATATTTTAGGCTTTAATTCTACGATTTTATAAATTTATATAAATAAAAATGTAATTTTGCTTGTTCCTAATAGCTAATCTCCGAAAGTTCTTCACCGATTGCTTTGAAATTTTCGCACAGCATTCAATTCGAATATGGGCGTGTTTTTATATAATTTAGATGTCGAAATTCCCCCGGGGGAAGAGGGACAGGATTAAGTATTTTATGTCCAACAGATGGCGCTAACTCCGCAAGTATGACGACCTAAGTTTGCTTTTCTGTGAGGCATTATTTAGATGAACTAAAGCAGATCATCAACAGAATATACAGTAAAAAGGGATTTTTCGATTTTCCCCGCGGGGGAGAGGAACAGGATTATGGTTTACCGTGAAAAACTAGGCTTCTATTATACTATTTTAGATGCAGTTTTTTTGCATTTTTGATTGTGTTTTAATAGGGTGCGTGAAGAGAATGTACACTAAGAAGGGATTTTTCGAAATCCCCCGCGGGGAAAGTGTTATACATTTATAATAGATACATTCTGAGTCACAGCAACGGGTGGCTGGGTCCACTAGTTATTAATATAATTTAAAAGCTAGAGATAAACAAAGCTGTTTTATTTTATTAAATTTAATAATTAAAATTAATTTAATCAATTAATAAATTAATTTAAACATCTAGAAATGAAACTGACCTGGAATAGGATTCAAACTACAAAACTATAAACTATGCGTACTGGACAGGTAGAGACCAATCATGCCATCCAGATCATTCTGATGATGCAATTGGTAACATACCTGTCTACTATATCTGCATAGTTAGAATCTCATTCAGGTTCAAGCTTTATTTCTAAATGTATTAATATTTTAATTAATTAAATTATTATTGTTATTGTGCAAGTGCTAGCAGACTAAATGTGCACCTCAATCTAAAAAAATCTAGCAACGAGAGTTGCGTAACTTTCCCGGCTGTTATAAAAGATATTTTTAAATAAAAACTCATATTATTAAGCAAAAATTAAAAAAATAAAATTGTGGGGGGCACCATCTGTTATCAGATTTTGTTATAAAAAAAACTTTTTATATTTTTAATACCATAAAATGGCAAAAAGCTTAATTTTGAGAGTAGGGATGAGTTTTATTAAAAATTGTAAATGTTAATAACAAAAAATCTTTATTAAGGCCTACCATTCTCAAGATACATGACCTCCCCTCTATCTCCCCACCCTCTTGACCTTTCACCACCAAAATTTAATAACATCAATACCCCGCATATAAAAGTAACCATGCCATATTTCGTTTCTTAATATTTACCCCATCCTAAGATATTAAGAGAAATACATGCCAACACACACACACGGAATTTTTTTGACTTTTTGAATTCAGGAAGTCTCAAAATATGGAGATTAGTAAAAATTCAAATAGTCAAATTTGACACAATTCCAATGCATAACAACCAGGAAATTAAAAGTCCATCATACACCCCATATAAGATTACTTCAAAGAAGTCTCCTCATTTTTTTTTTAAGAGAAGAGAGCAAGACTAGACCTCTGAAGGAAAACTGAGGAATGTCACCAAGGCTCAACAAAGGGAAACCCAGATGAACAAATCTGTCTGCACAAAGATCTGCACACTTACAAATGAGGTGCAGAAGAGTCACAGATCAGAAAAACAGAAAAAAGCTGAGGAGAAAAAAAGTTTTAGTCAGCACTGATGTTTAGAAGTGACAAATCCAGTCACAACACCAATCATGATTCTTCTTGAAAGTGAAAAGATCCTTAGTTTGCCCACAAAGCAGGCTAGGGCAAAAAAAAAATCTTGCTCTGTTTTAAACCAAGGGTTGATCACTGCTTAGAATAATTAAAAATAATTATTAAATTTAATACAAGATGCTGTTACCATCTGTAGTTTTCACATTACAATAGTAATTTATAAGATCACAGAATTATAACTGAAAGAACATTCATCCAGTGATATTTGGCTTATATTATTGCAAGCACTTAACTAAACTTTAATTTAGTCTAAATAAAAAGATAAATAAATTTAATTACTATTGCCACAATATTAATTGTACATCTTTTTGTTATATTTAATTTGTAAAGTTTTTGATTTTAAACTACTTCAAATAAATGATTCTAAATTAAATTTACTAAATCTACAATAAGACAATTTCAAAGTACAAAAAAAGGAGAGAACATATTTTAATGTCTTAAATGACACTGGATAATTAAATTATTTAAATAGTTTAATCCAGTTGTTCATGTACAATAAGAGAGAAATAACTAATATACGTAAAGCTTCCAAAACATAATTAAAATAAATTACAATGACAAATTTAAAACAAACAATATCAAAACTGATTTTTAAAAATTATAAATCATACCAGTAAAATAATTTTAACTAAAAATTAATTCTATATTTATTAATTAAATTGTTATAATAAAATTTGGAAAAAACCAATTTACAAATCCATATTCATATAAACATCTTGTTTTGCCAATTACTAATATTCCCATCATAAAAAATAATTATAACTCACTCTATAACTGATTAAAAATTGAGTTATAAGTTATTAATAATCACAAAATTATCATGTTTCATTATGTATATTTAATATTTATTAAGTAATAAATTTATTCAATATTCAATTATTAAATAAATTTAGAAACGAAGAAAAAGAATAAAGAATAACCACTCAATAAAAAGACGTGTCTTTTTTTGAAATATTGTTGTTTTTTAATAGTTTTATTTACTTGAAAAATAAGTTTATAATGTATAGTACTTCCTGCTTTGAGATGTCTACAAAGAATATACAAACGGAATAAAATATCAGACTTGGACCATTTCAAAATTATATTTATAAATCCAAAATGGTGTAGACAGTAAAACACTATTTGCATACAAGAATAATGATTTTAATTAGGATGGATACAAATACTAGAATATATTTCAGATCTCAAATATCGCATTGATAAAAGATAAATCTGAATACTTCTAATACCTCCAATATCATGCCATACAGACAGTCGCATCAGTAGTTCCAGAAGTACCCAAAGAGGAACTAACCGAAAAATTTAAAATATTTGAATGATTAAGTACTTTTCATTAACACGTGTACAACAATTGTATTGCAGATGGTCCAATAAACCGTATTTGCCATTATAGATGTTTTTAAAAGCAACCTTTCGAAGTTCAAACAAATAAAGTTTAATTTTTTTGTGTCAACAACATTCCTCCTATCCCACTGCCGGTGCCTCTTCGGTATCTTTGGGGTGCCTCTTCGGTATCTCTGGTTTAATTTGTGACAAGAAAAGAAGCAAACTAAATCCCGAATGTTTTCCCAATTCTTGTTTTCTTAAATAAATAAATATCTGAAGTGAGAATCACAACAATTACTTGTAAATCTATTGTAGTTGAGACAAGAGTACCTAAAAAAAGCTACTTTAAAACCCCAAGTCAAAATTAAAAAGTTTGAACTGAACTTTCATTTCTTAAACTTTAATGTATTGTTTTTTCTTTTTCGTTTTATTTTATTAATTGATTAATATACCGAAATAAATAAATCAAGCTAAATAATAAATATTAAATAAATTATATAAGGTAATTAGTGAACTTAAGTATTTGGGGTGTGAGTATTCAAGATATTCTAACGTTCATGATCTGGTTAACATTTGAATTTAAGAAATATGATATTTGTCCATCTCTAAACTTTATTCTAAATTTTTGCCTAGCTTTCTATAAATTGGATGATTAAATGCTAAATTAAGAATTATTGTAAAATCTCATAAATTTATTAATAAAGTTAACAAGAAACATTTAATCAACATTCAAAATATAAAAATGCGTAACTCATTCGAGTCAAATTTTTGATTAAAAAAAATTCTCACGTTAAGTGCTAAATTAATTAAAATGTTTAATTACCGTTTAACATTTTCAATTCAAACAGCATATTTAACTTGAAAGTCATGTAACGTAATATATCATATAAAGCTTAATATTAACTATAAATAAATATTAAATAAAAAAACTAAGGTTTGTCTTACTTTGCTATAACCGATCTTGTTTCGAAATCCAATGTTTTCATAGAAGTATTAACTTCTAAACATCCAACGTACTGAAAGAAAATACAAAATTTATGTTAAGAAAATTATACATAATTACAGAATTATTTTATTACATTATTATTTTGTACTTTTATTCATTTTTGTCATTTATAAAAAAAAAAAAAATAATTATATTAAAAATATTTTATTAAATAAAATCTACAGTTATTATTATTATTATCATCATCATCATCTAAATAGTTTTTAAATTAAGCATTATTTTATTGAATAATTATAATTCTTGATGAAAATATTAAGATCATTAATTTATATTTAATCACTTTTAAGCAGCTGATTTAAGAATGAAAAAACAATTAAATAATGTAAATCATTTATTGCAATACTTTAAAAGACATTAACAATAAATCATTTACTATTAAAATCATATATTTTATTTACATTAATTATTCAGATCATTGATTAATTATTATATTTATTGATTTCATAATATATACAGTATTTTCAAAAGAAAATAAAATACCTCAAGATTATATAGAAAACCAAGTCTATTATTTTTATTATTATATAATTCAATATGGATTTATCATTTTATTATAAAAAGATTTTCAAAATTTCATGTTTCAATTATTCTCTCCAATAACAAATTTCACTTTCATCATCTCAAAACTCAAGCTTAGGCATCTTAATTAACCATTTATCACATGTAAAACTAACTATAAAAAGCTTTACATTAATATAAATAGAGAATTTATTTTCGAAAGATACAATGTGCCATAACTAAAGCTTTATTAATGTTTAGTTATGATAAATATACTTCAGACAATAAATAAAGGTGTTTTTACCATATATATTAATATGTTTGGGGAAAAACCTTTCTATATATATATATATATATATATATATATATAATATATTGAATTGGAAATGTGTCACTGTGGGCATTGTGCAATTAGATGGAAGTCATGAAATAACTTCAAAGAAAAAAATATTTGAATGATAAATACACTTGTTACAATTCAATTTTAGAGTTCTCCTGACGGACTGTTTGAGCCAGCAATTTATATTTCTTGTTCTTAGTAGTAATTTGTTTTAGTTAATTTTAGTTATTCTAGTTTATTCTGTTACTTTTCTGTATAATAATATCTGTAAATCGCATTTACGTCTGAACTCTGTCCTGTTGCCTTTCCATGACAACATGTGTATGTATTTTCTGTAATTATTAAATATTTCTTTTCCTAATATCAGTAGTTTGTAAATTTTGTAATAGTTTGTGAAATCCAAGAACAGTTTATGAATACAATAAACAACTTCTTCTAATAACACTGTAGTGTGTAACACAGACACACAGACTAAAACCTTTCATAGTGTTGTATACGATCGTATACAACACTGTGAAAAATTTTAATCTGTGTCTCTGTGTTACAGTTTATGAAATTTAGTAAAAATATTACTGCTTTAACTGTACAATTCTAACACCATCTTTCAGGGGGGAAATTTTCAAACTGAAATAACATTACTTCAGGTTTGCATCAGAAGTTCTTATATAGTTAATCGGACCGCCTGCCCCTAAGATTTCCATATCTGATCTTGTCTTTCATCTAACTCTGTTCTCCAAGATTAAGGAAAAACAGCAGATGGATGGATGGATGGATGACAATGGAAATTTATAAGTCTACAAGTTTTTCAAATTGCAACCCAATAAAATTAATCACATAGAATAATATAATAAATATAAATATAAAAATTAAAGTTTTATTTACAAACTTGGTAGAAATTTTGTGTATAGTGCACATCTCAAAAATTCTTAATATTAATAAACCAATGAACGCCTAAATAATCGAGCTATAATATTAGCCATATTATAGCCCGATTATTTAGGCATTTGTTGCTTTATTAATATATCGTCGGACTTTGAGATGTATTATATTTGATTCTTAATATTTTTATATAATTAAATATTTTAACATGAAAAGTAAAAATACTCTGTTACAAGATATATATTATTACAGTGGCAGTTAAAATAATAACATTAAATAATATATTTTAACAGTCTAATTTACTTAATGAATCATTCGCACTTCCAAACGGCATTTACGAAAACTCTTATTCTGCTATTAACAATATTCCAAATAATATAAACTTTAAAAAAGACTGAAAGAGTAATATTCTACAATTTCATTGTTAAAAACATTTCTTTGATCTTGTCTTTTTTTTTTATAAAAACATTTGCAAAACTCTCAACTTAAAGCACGCTTGTTTTCTTTATACAGCATATAATTTGTAGTGTTAAAATTCGCTTTCGTTACTAACGTTCATTTCATGAAAAATTTCAAATTTATGGAAAAGTTCCACGCAAAATACTCTTAAAAATATATACACTTTTATAAAAATAATCTAAGGAATTCTGGACGCTTCTCAAGGGGTTGGAAGAAGAAGGGGAAAAAAAAAGTTCATCCCATATGGTTACTTTTATATCGCTGGAAAGATAACGAAAACAGAGCGTAACACTACACAGATGGGAACGTCCGGAATATAACGTATCTGTGACACAGTTAAAAGAATCTCAAGGCCAATTTCTCCTGTAAATATATATATATTTCAAGAAACCTGGTTAAAAATTTTTTTTTTTAGGTCGATTAATATAATTCTCGAAAAACTGGAACTAAGAGGAGTCCCAGTTATTAGGGGGAAAAAATTTAGAAACTAAACCTAGAATTTAGTATATTTAATCAAAAGCTGCGCTCTCAAGATATTTAAAAACGGTTTTTTTAATGCTACTTTTTGTAAATGTGTGTGTAAGAATCTAAAATTATTTTAAGTTGACCTCTTTATGAGCGCAAAAACAACAAACAAAAAAAAAATCGCATTCAAACGCGACGACGATCATAAAACTTCTTAATTGAAGAGATGCATTGCACGTTTGATTTTTATAATTATTTCATTGATTTAAGTACTCCAGACAATATTTTACATAAAGAAAATCTACTTGCAATTTCTACATTTTGTAAATTATTCGATTAAATATATTTTTTAAACCGCAAAACACTCGCGTAAAAAAAAACAATTCACGTGACGCGAAAGAATTAAAAATGTGAATAATAAATTTTAATTGCATCCAATACCAGATTCGATTTTGACAGAATTTATCAGGAAATCCATTACCTGACACGCATCAGAACGGGACAAAACGATTTTCGAAATAGAATATTTTTTAATGATTTGAATGAAGCGATTACCTATAATCGACTTTTATATATTTATATATATATTCTAATTCAAAATTTAAAAGGAAAAAGGAAAAAAAAATCCATAAAACTTCTTAAATTCCCGGAGAAATGTGTTATTTAATTGACGCGTTACTGCTTCGAAATCCTCTTACCATCATTAAATATTAAATTCGATAAACACGCCAAAGCGCTCGTTACGTTGTTACACGCGTTTATCGCTTTACTAAAACATCGATTGCTTCTAATTTTGGCACTTCCAACGCCAACTTCTATTTCTAAACTGTCTCCAGTTTAAACAAACTTCTTAACATTAATAGCGTGAGAAAACGCCGTGATTTAGGCTCGTTACGTTAAATTATAAACGCGTCTATCTGTGGCTCGACACTTTTTTTTTTCCGCACGGAGTAACGAACGTGCGACACGTTTTCGAGGAAACTCGCCCACAAACGTTTTAAATTCGGGTGATTTACCATTCGATTCCCACGGCCGTCGTTACAAAATCGTTAAGGTCAAAGGTTAATGGGGGTGCAAAGGGCGGCGGCCGGAGGCCGTCTCTCAAAAGAGGGTTCGGCCCGACACCCACCCACTCGTTTCGACGGTGGTCTCTCCCCCTCGTACCGCGTGCACGTACGGGGAGACAAAACGACAGGAAGTAATGTTATATCGTATCAATGAGAGAAGTGGAGCCGGAAGGAAAACGAATATCCTGTGGCAGGCACAACTGTCGTGGCAGGATATATTTGGTCTCACAACTGTTGTCCACTTCGGCGACTATTGTGGAGTTTCCTGACTGTCGCGTTGTCGTTTACTATTTCCTGGAAATACGTACTGTACGAACGTACAAGTAAACGGACAGTACATGACATTCCATAGAGAACACTAGGAAAATTCGTGTCATAATTCAGCCAGATTATTAAATACGCCAGTTCTTCATAAATTTATTTTGGGTAACTCAAACTCGTTAAATTTTTATAAACTTCGACATATCCCACGATTAAAATATCTCGAAATTTGAACCGAACCGACAGCGCGTCGCGAGTCTTAAACGACAAAAATAGCTCTTTTACAGAATAAAATCACTTAATATGATGTCGAACAATTATGTATAATGTGAAAGAGAGTTTTTAAATGTTTAAAAATAAATAAAAATCGCTGAAGATTGAGCTGGCGTCAAGATTTGCTTTGCTAAGAGGATCTATGATTGACAGAACAAAACTTGGTACCACCACAAAACTAAGTTAACACGATTGTTAATATTTATAAATATTGGCGTATTAGAATTTGTGTTTTCATATACATAGTTTTCTCGTACATATATAATAAATTTTTTTCATAAAAAAAGCAGGAATAAAGGGAGAAGAACGGTTACAAGCGTTAGAGGAAGCGATCATCATTTCGAACAATCGGGTTTTGAACGTAACAGAAGTATTCGAACGCGTTTAATTCTCTTTGATTTCCTTTTTTCTGCGAATCGTAACACAATCTCTACCATTATTATTATTATTAAAAATAACAATAACAACAAACAGATACTCACCCTGACGCCATAGCAGATTCCTCCATCGGAGATTTGAGTATCGGGGTGAAGCCATCCTCGAGGTGGTTTATTAATAAAAGTACCATTTTTGGACCAGTCGGAAGGGACGGCCGTTACGTAACCGGACTGTCCGGAACCGGTGGCACCGCTACTACCGTCACCACTCGCAGTAGACGATGTCCAATGGATCTTCGCCCTTGGCATCTCCCGATTAACCGTCTGACTCTGATACTTGACGTATCGTTCGGACTGTGCGACGAATACTACTTTGCTCAATATTCCTTCGTCTTTCCTTGGGGGTGGTGCGGAAGGTTTCGGAGATACACCGGGCTTCAGAAACGTCCTCGGCGTGCTGCTCCTTCTCGGAAGATTCGTCCGTGATCCGGTTTCGTCATCCTTCAAGTTGTGATAACCGGAAGAGAGACAACTCAGCATTATTATAACATCACTACAAACACATAGCAATTAAAGTTAACATTTAAAGTGATCGATAGGGAGAGAGAAGGGGATGGAGTCGTAGCTGCCACGCGCGAACTCGAGCCACATGAATGGGGAAAAACTACGACGGGCAGGAAACCGGTGGGAGTGTACCGGATCTACGTCACTATCCCGTTCCCTCTTTTCATAGGACACCGTTTATAATAAATTCGACGTCCTTACACACTAGTTACAAATTTTGCCACCATAAAGAAAATATTACTCTTTTTTTTATAAACTGCAGACTGGGAAATAACCGTTTATATGCGAATCAATGCGAGAACGAAATCCTATAGAGAAAAGCACCGCGGGGTCATTGTAGATGAGGAGGACAATGACGCTAGACATGGCAAGACGACCGACATCATAAATTCGAATGAACGTGTCTGGAATCGAGCTGCATATGTAACTTAAATGAAAGAAAATAAAAGTTATATCGATCGATGGTCGACTAAACACTCGCTCCTCCATCGATAAAATGATGTTCTAAATGATAAATTTTTATATGCATTTTATAAATTACTTACAATTAACTTAGACGTTATTAATTAAATGTAACTTAGTCTGTAAATTATATACAATATAATAAATTTTAAATAATTATATTTAATATCAGTCAATATATCAATCGAACCAATTATTATATACGGTATTAATTAATTATATTTAAATCTTAAATTTTACACACACACACAAAAGTATTAATCAGAAAAGATGGTACAGTATTTTGAATACAATACAGTAACTCGATTTAAGAATACATAATGAGACATTTAATTCGTGAGTATACGCAATTTATGTCAAATTTATCCCCGTTTACGAATGAGCGATTTAAAGAAATTAGCCATTCAGAGCGAAATATCCAGAGAGCTTCAGAAAATGAAGATGTGTTCTTCAATTCTATTGTGTATATACACTCGCGCCCATAGGATCTATTACAGAGAAAAGTCGAATTTAAAATTTTCATCATCCCTTTTGCAGTTTTTATTTATTTATATTCATAAAATGGAAGATACCTCGAGTATCTAAGTGTTTGCTCACAAACGCTCATATATGTATGTGTGTATGCATATATATGTAGGCAGAAACGATTCGTAACACACAGAAACGTACAAAAGGAAGAAAATGACAAAAAAAAATAAAAGCTTAAAAAATATCGGAATAAAACAATTGATACGAGGGAGCAGAGGATGTCACAAACGAACAATCGACAAAAGAGAATAATAAAAAGCAGAGTCTTGTACAAAAATAAAACAACTCTCGGGGGACAATAAAACAGCATTTTCTCGGGCGGGACTTTACACGCGCATTCCAATGGATAATTGTCCAGGTGCGACCGGGAACCTCTTCAACGCGTCGCTACTCCTACTTTTCGAACTGTAAATGGATTAAAGGAAGCCGAATACTTGGAAAGCGAGGTTATCGAATATTATGGACGATTACAAATTAACAAGTTCGTTCGGCATCGTCTCTTTCGCTTCAAAGGGGAAGGCCGCCGCACAGTAATCTTTTGCGCTCGCGGGATTACGAATCATGCGACGATAATTCGATTACTTTGGAAAGTTCTCTACCGAACTATTCGCTCTTGGGTAAGAATGATAAAGATAATACATCTTTTTCAGCCAAAAAGAACATAGATACTCGCCCTCGGGACATGTCATGTTCGAACTATCTGCCCGTGCGAGAGGATAAGGTTGAAGTTACATGAATTGTTTCTTTCATTCGAGACAACTTAAAATATGCGTACAAAGAAAGTGAAATTTCAAACTAGGATCACGCTTCCATACTTGACTGTTCTTGCTATAAATCTACAAGTATGCGTTTATTTTGAACTGTCAATGTAGGGTTCGTATAACATAATTTATGTAATACATAGCGTACAGTACTGTTTTTTTTTTTTTTAGGAACTGTATTAGTAAACAAACCATCGTCGATCATTCTTCTAGAGAAAGTCTATTCTCGAAACACTATTTAACTTGTCTATAACCACGCCAGACATCAGCTTATAATGATATCATCATAAATAACACTGCATTTCATATATCTAAAACTAGGTTCAATTCTGGCCACATTACGGAACTGACACGCTATTAGAGAAATAAATGGAAACTTCTCACAAGGAAACATTGTGTCAAATTTCATCAAAATTTCTCAGCTAATTTTTGAAGTTCATCTACATAAAATAAACTTCAAATTAGCTGAAAGATTTTGATGAAATTTGTCGTTGTCATCATTGCTTTGTGTCATTGCAAGCATTACCATCTTTCATTATATAGAGGAACAGTGAACACTGCCCAATGACAAAAGGCAGTGATGCTGACAATAATTCAATTATAATTACATAAAATAGTTCAGATGTAAACGAGTTTTCCAGCTACAAACGAAAAACTCAATCGCAGTAGTATCTAATTCGAAGCGGAAACCCGCAATTAAAAATATTTATATGTGAAAGCTTAAAAGTATTTTTGTAAAAAAAAAAACCCAATTTCAATTCAATTATGGAACTACAGATTTTATTTATTAATACAGTGTAATGAAATATGCATCCATAGTTTTTCTATAAGGATTTATTTATACTGTATATAAACAATAGCACACGTCATTCTTTTGTAGAATTCAATGAATAATTCGAAAACTATTTGAGATAGTGACTAAACTTTCAACACACGTTTTAAGTGTTGAACATGCAATCACTCACATTACAGATAAGACTAAGTTCGAGGATTTAAAATTACAATATTCGCGTTTTTATTCTAAAAAAAAAGAAAAAAAAATCGATAAAGACTCGATTATAATAATTTCATATATTTTGAATATCACTGATTAGGAATCGTTTATTTCTGAGAAAAACTTTCTTCGTAATTAAAAGTGACTTTATCTACAGTTTTCTACACAACATTTATTAATTAAACATTATAATGGTGCGGAAAATCCTTTTAAAATAACATCAAATAATTATAGTCTCGCGAAATGCATGAATGACACTCATTTCTCGTAAAATTGTATTATTTAGATAAAGTAATTTCGTAAATACACTAATCATTCATCAGTGAATAATCAAATTGTGTAATCAGATACAGCAATATCAAACGACGAATTACGAAATAAACACTCTCACTGACAAAAAAAAAAAAAAAAAAAATACTGAGAAAACCACAGCAGATCCCATAAATATAATTTCGCAAATAATAAAAATTAGTTTCAATGCAAACGTATAATTAGTACATTTAAAATTATGTATATAAAAACTATATTTTGTGCATTAAATCATATATATCGGGATATTTTTCAGTAAAATTTTTAACTTAAATATTTATCAATTATTTCTTACATTTCAATTTAAATTGTGAAACTTTATTCTCCGCGTACTTTTAATAACAATGGGAATAAAATTCCAATGCTTCTAAAAGATTATATATATTTAAAATATCTTCAAACAGAATTTCAGATTTCTAATTTTTCGCTCAAGATCTCATTACATATAACAGAATATTCATACTGTATTTATATACTACTAGTTGCGTATGCCAGGCGTTGCTCTGGCTTTTGAGGGACGGGGAAGGGTTATAAAAACAATAGTCTTGGTAACTAAAAATGTACACTTATTGGCCTAAGTATTTATAATAATAAAACTACAAAACATAAAAAAATTTCTTGGACTTGACAGTATTTTTCTAGGGTGTCGAATTGGTGCGAAATACATCGAACGGGTATAGAATCTTTACCTAATATATGTAATGATAAGAAAAAAATCTGTAGTTTTAAACAAAAATAAAACGCAAATCACTAAGTTTTCTCGTAAACACGAAACAAAATCTGAATTTCCTCTGAAAGATTATCCGTTTACAGAACAATCGATCTCGCGTTACTTTTTATTGTCATAGATTCTACGATAATACAATGTAACTTCAGCCGTGATTAAAATTAACCGAATGACTCTACTGTATAATTATCATTACAAAACAAGTATTTGATTACAATAGTAGTCTCGGTTAGCGATCGTGCGAAGCAAAAGAATAAAAATTCATCTAATGTAATTGTTATGCTCTTGGGAGGAAAAGATGTACCAAAATTCAACGATTAATTATAATTTACTACAATGGAGTATGCAAAACACCGCATCTGTATCTTATTGTTAAAACACAGAATAATTGTCAAATACGGAAACTTTTGTAAATACATAAGACTGATTTTTGTTTTTACAATCATTAAAAAAAAATAATAATTGCTGTTGATTTTATCACCAAGAAAAGTTGCCTAAATAACAACTTAGATGAGTCACGTTTAAGAATTCAGTAGCAGCAAATCAACCGAGCAACGACCATAATGACGTCACGCACTAGGAAATTTTATAATGACAATTTGTGAAGTCGATATACAGTAAAATCTTAAATAACACTTCGATTCGAAGAAAATATGTTAGATAAACACGTTATCGATAATTTATTTCCATTTCTTACTCGTCCACGCGTGCTAAGCACTCGTTTCTCGACTATTTTAATGCGTTTCGAAAACATTTTATCACCGTCAAAACATACTTTAAACACGTAATAGCATCGCAAAATATTATACTACTGTTAACAACAACAAAACCTACCGTAATTTAAACGAGACACACACACAAAAAAAAGGGGATACCAAAACGTCAAACACAATCTGAACATTTTGAAGTGTCAATCTTCAATAGGAAATTGAATCATACAACTTTATGGCGAAAGATCATTTTAAGTTGATCGTGCAACAGGATGTATTAACCACGTATCAGAGGAAATATCGTTATCTACGTGGTTCTACTTAACTCCAACTTCAAGTTAAATACTTTTAACTAGCTGAAGGAACTTAGACTGATCTTTATAATGCCAATTTGTACTTTTTTTTCCTATTTAAATAGTTCACGAATTGATCGATCCTTCTACTACCCGTTTGTCTGTCTGAAGAAACGTAGGGGGAAAAAAAATAATCACATATTTTGATCAAACTTAAATTAAGTTATTGAAAAGAGGTCTTGATAGACATATTTTATCTTAATGCACCACATGATGAGTAAAATTTACACATTAAAACAGTTTAATAATATTGGATAATTTTTTTTAAATATTAAGTCAAATATTCTAATTATTAAAAAGAATTTTTTTCATTTTATAATTAAGTATAGTTCTAATATTTTTAAACAAACAAAATTTCTTATATTTCTATTAAAATTTCATTCCTGAGAGAGAGAGAATCTCAGAATCAGTGCCGTAACTAGCCATTCCTGTGCCCTGTGCAAGAATTAGCATTTAGGCCCTTTAATTAATAAGGTTTGGTAAAATAATAAAACAAATGCATGCATTTTGGGCCCCCCTTCCAAGTGGGCCCTGTGCGGGTGCACCTGTTTCGCCTGCCTAGTTACGGCACTGCTCAGAATGGTCCAATAGTTTAACATTTTTCACATATCTAAATCGATAATATATAATGATTATTCTTTATCCACAATATGAAAAAAACATAACATAAAAAAATACTTTATCTTGGACAGAATGAAAATTGTGCATATCTAGATATAGAACATTATAAACTTAACACCTCCTCAAAGGAATTAAACCAATCCGAAGTTTATGTCTTAAGCAGTTATTAAATACGACGGAACTATGTTCAATTCGGAAAAGAAAAACAAAGTTAATGGAAATTCTAATAAATTCATATTAATAATTGCATATAACTTGTATTACTTTTTAAAGTCACGATCCAAAAAAGATGGAATTTTCTTCTTTCGAATGATTACAGTACAAAAGTAACTTTCGTACACTGATATATAAATTACATTTAAATTGTAAATGTAAATAGGTGCTCTTTTGAGTATACCTTTGAGAAATATATACTCTAAAAAAAGCTCATTGAAGAAATGTGCTTCATAATGTATATATAATTTACTATAACAATAAATCTTCCAATCATCTAAATTCTAAAACATTCTTGTCTAAATTTAGATTATGATAATGATAAATTGGATATTCTAAACTTGAGATGTATAAATAATTAAAAAGTTCAATTTGACAACTGGTAAATTTTTAAAGTTCATAAATGTAGGATATCTAGAAATGAAAATAAATTGTTATAAATATAATTTAAAAAATTGTATTTCATTGATAATTTTGTATTCTTCTATTGTAAAAATATACTTAAAAAAATTAAATATTTTATATTTAAAAATTAAAAACAAAAATTTAAACTTTAGATAGATATCTTTTTCAAAATTAAAATAGATAAATAACTTTTGTATAAAAACAATAGTGAATACAATTGCTAACAACCAATATTTATTGTTGTTACCATTATAAAAATAATATATTCTGTATGTTATTCTAAAGAATATTTAATAAGGAGTCACATCTTTGGTTTATTTTAAAACTTAAGAAAAATATCTTAACGTTTTGTTATATTCCTTCGTTTCATCCCATTCAGTCGACATTTTATAACAGTGCACGTCTGTATGCAGTCAGAATTTCAAATCAATATCTCTAAAGTTACTAAATACTAACAAATGAGATAATTTTAAAGCATTTCTCTTGAATGTCACTAATCAATACTTAATATTTTTAATTAAAATTGAATGTCATCAATTATAGTAGTAAAATAAGACTAATCAATGTCCAAATATAATTTTGACCATCATTAAGATAATGTTGCTCTTTGAAAGTTTGACATTATCAAAAAATAAATATTTGACAATAGAATTTATTCAATCTCAAAAATAATGAACTGAAGAAAAAAGTCAAATAAATAAGAATAATTTTTATTAACAAAAATGCACATAAACTTACTATTGAAAACATCAAGTTTTGATATACTTAATTTGATTTTTATTGATGTTAAAAAATGTAAATTATTATTATTTTAAATTTTGAAGTTTTAAATTAAAATTATCAATTATTAAATACTGTATATTATTAAATTTATGTTATATTCTTTGAGCAGGAGCCCCCATACAATGGAAAACATGCCTCTTTTTCATTTTGGTTGCACTTTTCCTAATCCCCATGGGTTTTCAAGGCCAAGTTAGCCTTGAGTGCAACTAGCATCACCTTGTGGGAGCACTGATATAATGTTGAATCAGAGTTTGAAGCTTCTTGCATAATACACTATGTTCTTTTTTTATACCTTATGCCCCCTTTTATAGTCTGCAGACACTGTTGTAAATGAGCTATAAGTTCTGCCAAGAAACATGATAGGAATGATTAATATATAGTGGCATCCATATTTAACACATTCTCAGGGACTAACAAATTGCAGCCTAAATTTGAGACAAACTTAAAATAGGGGTTTAAGAAAACAATGATAAAAACCAACCATAATCAATGAAATCAATAGCTGTGCATAGTAATCAGAAGAATATTATTACCAAACTTATCTAATATGAAAATTTAATGTTAATTTCTTTATCATGTTAAATTCATATTACGCTAGATGATGAAAATGATATTATTAGTCACAAACAAAACAATAATTTTTTATTATGCAAATATAGTGTGTTTTGATTAAATGTATATACATTAATACAGCAATATCAATTATTGAATAAAATAAATACGTAATTACCGAGAAACCAGCAAAAATCAATTATTGATATTCATTGTATACTAATTTCAGCATATGAATGTATAATGTGAACCCATATTTAATACATTTCCTTTTTTGTTTGTGCAACAGTGCAGCAAGCAAAACAATTTGAGATACAAAAATCATCCAATACACTTATCCTGTGAATGTTAAATCAAAAAATCAAAATATATATTTATATATATACACGGGTATACCTCGAGTTACGTCGTTCTCGATTATACGTCGATTGTCAAAAAAGTATATGGAAAAATAAAAATCAAGTTTAAGTTATTTTATTCGACTTTACATCTGTCTGCCACAAATATTGAAGTCGTAATGTCACTAGAAAAGTGTTAAAATCACGTAAAATCATATTAAAATGTGTACATTTACAGTAAATGTTAATATAATCATAATAAATCCTAGAGAACAAAACATGAAAACATCTGTGTTTCTGTGTTGTTGTCTTATTTAGCAGCATTTAAGTGCTCATTATTGGCATTTTCCACCGTAGTTACGACGTAAGTCGAAACTACACAAGTAAATTTGACTTGCGTCATTTTTCGACTTATGTTGCCTCTCCTGGAACCAATTACCGACGTAAGGCAAGGTATGCCTGTATATATATTTGGATTAATACAGGTTAGAACAATTAAAAATAAACATATAATTGGGGTAAACATTAAAACACTATAGTAACAAATCATTACAAATAAAAATCTATATCGAACAGATATAATCATAAAAGAAATCCAGAAACTTCGTAAAGGATTAACCAAATTATCCTATTATTATTTATGCAAACTGTTATTTTATTCATTTATAATTTAATACATTTTTAAATCAAGTGCTCCCATTTTGAATTTCCTGTCAGTATATTTAAACACTATAATTTATTTCTAATTTTGAACAAGCATAATGCCACAAACTGTTATGACTACATTGTTCCCTAAACAATTTGTCATTAATATTCGCTAATTACAAATACAGTATTCATACACTAAGCACAATTCAAATCTGCAATTTGGTAAATTAGGCACAGCACTAACAAATTCTATTACCAAATTAGTATTTTGACATTCAACTTATAGATTTAATTTATTTTGAAGAGAAATAAATCATTTGCTTTTTTAACAAATTATTAAATGTACGACTGTTTAATTTTTGCAATTAATAGCTTCTTATCCTGCATTAGTTATATATAATTCCTTACATTATGTTTACTTTTTTTTTATACTTTTCTTAACAGTGACCATAAATACATAAAAATAAATGTTGGAACCCTGTAGATATCAATTAATTGATATCTACAGGGTTCCAACATTTTTTATTAAGGTGAAAAGGATTCCATGATAAAATTAAGTTGAGAACCTCTGGAATAGAGCAATTTTATTAACACGTCAATGTATTATCACTAATTTATAGATCAATAAATAAATTTTAAAAAATAACCAAAGTTCAATCAGTTTTAGGCCCTCATCTTCACTGATTCTAAATATGTGACTAGTTGGGTTGTAAATGGAAAGGTTCACTTATGTTTAGTAAAAGCACATGTTTATTTTTAAAAGAGAAATTTCATATCAGTTTTATACTGCATATATGTGAATCTGATTCACTGTCATCTGAATGAGCATATTTGATACCGACGGAAATCAAATCTACTGAAAATTAATACATTTTTAATTCATAATTTAAAATATGTATATTAGGTATTTTTTGTAATTACAAGTACAGATATCCCTCATACAACACGGTTTTGCTCTAACATGGTTTAAAAATTGGGGATATTCCCCGTACAACACAACTTCCAGTTTTGTTCTAGCACGGTTTTGGAAATCCTCCATACAAAATTTCATAATTTTTAAGTGTAAACTTTGTTACTCAATATATATTTTTTAAAATTCAAGTAAGCATGTGTGTCATCTCAAATTCGTTCGTGGATTTTAGAATATTGAAATTTTCAAATTATTTTGTGCTATTTCATCAGGTTTACTTTAATGAATACTGACAGGACAAGGAAGAAAAAAATTGCACTAACTTTCCTATCAACCAGGTGTCATTGTCACTTTCAGACTTTAGCTCTTAAGACTGTTACTATGTTTTCTTTTTATAGATTAATCTTCATATTTAGTAAAGTTTATTTAAACATTTTTAGATAAGTGTTATTAAAGTTTTTTTTTTAACTGTAGGTATTACTTACCTACGAATGGTTACTTCATTCATAAAAATGATGAACTAAATACATCAGCATCTCAGTACTCAAACAATTCAGGATTCGAACACAAATTCTGCAAAAAAAGTTGCTTCGTACTCGACTGAACAAATGCAACCCACTAGAACAAATTTCTGATTAACAACATATTTTTATTTCATCATCCATAAAAGTTTTTTTTATGATAAAAATAAAAAAAATATGAAAATGTTGCCGATATTTCTGATCAAGATCAACAAAAATGTTGAGATGATGACAATATTTTGTAAAAAGAAAACACCCTCTATATATCATAGCTAGCATTGCTTACAGAGTTCTAAATCTTCCCACAGGTGGTTATATATATTTAACACCAACAAAACCTTCAAAATTTACTTATATATATTGTAATTATACTAATATATGACCAGCTGTGGGAAGATTTAGAACTCTAAGCAATGCCAACTAAGATATATAGAAGATTAAGTGGTAGTCCTAACGAGAAAACACCCTCTTTTAACTAAAATTAATATTAATGCGTAATAAAGTACTTTAATTGTGATTGTTAGTTAATTATTGGTTGTAAATAAATAATTGAATGCTTTTATGAACATATTTCTCTTAGTGACAAAAAAGAATAGTATACTTTTGTTAACTCCTGGAACGTAACCCTGTGTTTTGGATTAGTCCTTTGTTTCGTGTAGCACAGATTTGCATAAAACAACACTTTTTCAGAACGTAACTACCGTGTTATATGAGGGACACCTGTACAGTACATACAATATTATTATTTTTTATGTATAATTAGCATTTAAGAATAAATTATTATTATTATTAATTAACAATACATTTTATCTTTAAATAATTTTATTATTATAAACTTTACAAATCAATGTATCCTGATCATTTTAAAATATACTTAAAAAAATGGCTTTTCAATCTACAGGTATACCTTGCCTTATGTAGGTAATTGGTTCCAGGAGAAGCGACATAAGTCGAAACTACGGTGGAAAATGCCAATAATGAGCAATTAAAGACTGCTAAATAAGACGACAACACAGAAACACAGATGTTTTCATGTTTTGTTATCTAGGATTTATGATAATTATATTAACATTTACTGTAAATGTACATATTTTAACATGATTTTATGTGCTTTTAACGCTTTTCTAGTGATACTACGACTTCAATATTTGCGGCAGACAGATGTAAAGTCGAATAAAATGACTTAAACTTGATTTTTATTTTTCCATATACTTTTCTGACAAACGACGTATAATCGAGAACGACATAACTTGAGGTATACCTGTAGTCTAAAAAACTGTTATGCTTTTACTAATTCTACTTCACTAAACAGGTAAAAAAAAAATTAACTGTTTATTGGTAGCTGTCTCTTTTCTACATATCCTCTTTTACAACTGGATGGAAAGTGGTTTAGTATATTCTAATTGCCAAGTTCAGTTATAAAAATTATGCTTTGTACAGTACAATTCATTTCCAGAATTAAAAGTACAATAGTTTTAAAAAATAGTTCAACAAAGAAAACAGCAAAATAAAAGCAGAATTGAAGTTTCTAATGAGTACTAGGCAGATATATATATATATATTTCTTTTTTTTTTTTTTTGATGAAATCAACAAAAAATTGATTTGCTTGATTTTCCAGGAACTTTGTTAAATTAAGGAATACAACATATAGCATCATTACACAGCAAATCATACAAAAGCTAACTTGATTTATTGCATGCTAAGAATATTAAAAATCTGAAGTTTGCTTGCCTCTCAGAACATATCTGAAGTGAAACCAGTATTCAGGCTAGTTACAAAGTTATTAATTTAATAGCTAAAAGCTGATTGCATTTTAGTGATACCGAGTTTGTAAAAGCAAGCATATTTGTATTAGCTGAGGAAGTGTGTCCTGATAAAATTATTTTTAGATATTAGGCTAGTCTTTCAGCTTGCATAGTCAAAGAATAAACAGAAGAACTTGTAGTCGTTTACAGAAGTAATTGAAAAACAAAAGTGCTTCCTTTGTATAGTTTTTGTTGACCATGGCATGGATGAGAATATCGACATCTCTGATATTATTCAATTTTTAAAATTCATTCCTAGCATAGATGTACATTTTGACAATTATGAAGAAACTGCTGCCCTTTCAAGTCTTACTTCAAATTACAAATGAAAACGATTATTTGCTACTTTTAAATTTTGTCAATTCTTTAGATCTTGACTGGAAAAAGCTAAAAAGTGTGAAAACTGACAGAAGGCATTTGTAAAGTCATAAGACTGATGTTTATGAACTGATAAAAAAAATATACAATAACAACTTAATACAGAAAGATGATGATACTCTACATTGCTGGCAGAGTAGCTATTTCATTGCATTATTCATTAGAAATCCCTATGATGTAAAGTGTTGTTTACAAGACCAGTTCAAGCAATTTCTTAAAGATATGAAATTGTAATGCAGAAATCTGGTTTATTACATGAAGCCATCTGACTTCCGTGAGATTAGTTGGAGTGAGATACTAAAGAGATTCTTTGCATTAGAGAAGGAAATCAAAAGATTTTTGGAAATGAAAAACAAAAATATTACAGCTCATTTCACAAATCTTAAAATGTTTTAGATTTGTATATTTAAATAATTTGTTCTTTAATTAACAGCAGAAGATAAAATATCAAACAACAAATATAATAAAAGCTAGACCTTAACAAGTAATATAAAATATCGCATATATAATAAGCATTAGTCTTATTAAAAAGAATACTTTTAAAAATTGCTTACTTAAAATTAAATATTTTCGTATTTATTTTATATTATTAAAGTCTATTCTGTCTATTGATATCTATGTCGTAAAATGCTTATTTTTCTGCTGTTATTTACATTTGCATGTTTAAATTGTTCTTTATTTTTAATATTTTAAATTTATATTCTTCTATTTAGAAGATTAACTGGAATATCCTAGCTAATTAAAGATGAAAATATTTTTTTGAATATAATTTCCCTTAATATTTTTATTATAAAATTTTCATTGTTTACTGGATTAAGTTTTTTAAATTTTTAATAATCAAAATGTATAGGTCTACAAAAATAAAATGTTATTCATAGTTTTATATATATATATATAAAAGCATTTCATAAACAAATACTAGTTCTTATTTCAACATTTTTGAATGCAATTGGCCTTGACTCTAGCCTTGCTACAGTTCATTAGAAGAAATGTAATTATAACTAAAACTAAAGTAGAATAATGCCTTGTTTTTTTTAAGGACAATTAAAAATTTAATTTATTATTATTAAAAACCTATTACTTTCTTAGATTTTAAATTTCTGCATTATAAAACATAGCAAATAAACATTCTGAAACTAACAGATTCTCTTATTAACAAAAATTTACTTTATATCTCATTAAATTATACAGGTTATATAGATTGATACTGACATATTTTAAATAGCCAAAATTCAGTGTATAAATAGAAACATTTAACAAATTACATTAGAAAAAGCAACTGTAAGTTTTCCCTAGAATTAACTGAAGTTCATGGAGTAAATAGTTGTGATGCTAGAGTTGCAATTGTCAAAATGGCATCAACCAAGAAGAAAGTGCAAATTGTTATCTTTCAGCTGGATAGTGCTCCTCCACACAAGTTGTTAAATGAGGAATAAGCCTACCTGGACAGATTCCTGACCATTGAATAAGATGATGTGATGGTCCCTTTCTTTGGCCTCCCCAATCTCTTGACATTATGCATCTAGACTTCTTCCCCAGGAGATATGTGAAGGACAGGTTTTTGCTAGCACCAAAAAATGACCTCAATGAACTGTGTATACACAAACAAAATATGTTGCTTCTGTTACACCAGAATGTATAGCAGAAAATTTACTATTGTTTAGATATTCTCCATGCATGTGGAAATTTTATACAGCGGAACCTCGCTTAATGAGCATAATTCGTTCCAGTACCTTACTCGTAATGTGAAATACTCGTTATGCAAAACAATTTTTCCCATAAAAATTAATGTAAAATACAATAATGTGTTCCACACCAAAAAAATTCTCAAATATTTTATGTATAACATTTATTCAAAGACAATTTACTGTTAAGGAGCGCAAATTATCTTCACTTTTTCTTCTAGCGCCGAATAAACCAACCTGGAATGCAAATTCGATTTACAGAAAACAAAAAAAAAATCGAAATAATTAGTTTATTGTTTATGATATAGTACATACTTAATTCTTTTTTACTAGAAAGCTGTCTAAAGACATTTGTTTTTGCCGACGCTTCAAAACTTGGTGAAAAT
This sequence comes from Centruroides vittatus, assembly GCF_030686945.1. Lineage (NCBI taxonomy): Eukaryota > Metazoa > Arthropoda > Arachnida > Scorpiones > Buthidae > Centruroides > Centruroides vittatus. The sequence continues at coordinate 7,988,399 of NW_027122718.1, forward strand.
GAGACACAACATTATCATTAAATAAATTTGTAGCACACTTAGCCACTGCCTTATTCGGGTGATGATTCTCAATGAACGATGCAACAGTTTCCCATGCTTTCAGCATTTCTCTTATTTTGCCAGGAGATTGTTGCTTTGCAGTCACTTCTTCCTCTGACAAACTCTCCTCCACGACTTCTTGCTGTGAAACACAATGCAATTCCTTAAGCTCTTCAGTAGTCAGCTCTTGACTGTGCTCTTCCACAAGCTCATCAATATCATTGTTATCCACTTCCAGTCTCATGATCTTGGCCAAAAACACAATCTTGTTGACTACAGGGTCCACAAGCACTGTCTCAAACTTCTCAAAGTCACATTGGACAACGCTCTCTGGCCAAAGCTTCTTCCAGGCAGAAGTGAGGGTTCTCTTGGTAACACCTTCCCATGCCTTTTTGATCATCTTGAGGCAAGCAACGATGTGGAAGTGATATTTCCAAAATTCTCTGAGAGTGAGATTGGTCCCTTCAATCACCTCAAAACAATACTTGAAAAGTGCTTTAGTGTATAGCTTCTTAAAGTTAGAAATAACCTGCTGGTCCACAGGCTGGAGTAACGGAGTAGTGTTGGGAGGCAGAAACTGGATCTTGATAAATTTAAATTCTTCAAGGAGGTCATCTTGTAGGCCTGGAGATAATCCTGATACCCCTCCTGCCTACAATCTTATTCCTAAGTCAAGACTTAAATACCTTATCTGGGACAATGCCTTGGAGACCTGGCAACTGGATTGGGACAAGATCCCAGAACAACACATAACAAGACGTTTTATCCCAAAGGTCAAGGAACGTATTCAAAGCAAATGGATTCAACCCACACATGATTTAGTCCAATTTTTGACTGAACACGGGCGCTTTCGTGCTTACCTGAAAAGGTTTCACCATTCTAATTCTGACTGCTGTCAGCTCTGTGGGGTGCGGGACGGTGTCATGCACTATTTATACAACTGTCCTATGCTGGATGACATTAGGCATCAGTGCATGCAGCATGCCAATATAAGCAATCTAGACTGGCCAGTAAAGCCTGATTTTTTTCTACAAAACAACAGCAACTTTAACTTGTTAAAGAAATTTGTTGCACTCTACTCCATTAGATGTGGGATCCGTTGACCTGCTCTCTTGTGATCCGATTCACTCTAGCCTTGATGCCAATGTTTTTACATGCCTTGCTCTGCTATTACAGCATTTAGACTTTGATGTACAGTAATTTTATTTTAGTTATAGTGCACTTTTATTTTTTTTAATCATTTATTTAATTTTTATTCTTTTTTATTTTAATTCATTTATGTTATTTATTTTATTTTATTTTATTTCCCTTTTCTCTGCCATTTTATTGTATCCCTTGTATGACTAACGGCATGTATCTACTATGTACTTTTTGTATTTCTGCCTGGCTGTGCTCAGCGGTGCCAGAGAATAAAGATTATTTGACTGACTGTAGGCCTGGAGAATGGGCAGGAGCGTTGTCTATAACAAGCAAGACATGGAGTGGCAGATTCATCTCAAGCAAATATTTTTTTACAGAAGGACCAAACACTTCATTCATCCAATCAGTAAAAAGGTCACGTGTCACCCAAGCCTTGTTGTTGGACCTCCACATCACATTTAGCCTGCTCTTCTGGACTTTACACTTCTTGAAGGCTCATGGAGTTTCCGAATGGTAAACAAGCAGCAGTTTAATTTTCAAATCGCCACTTGCATTAGCGCAAAATAGCAGCGTAAGACGGTCTTTAATTGGCTTGTGGCCAGGCAATGCGTTTTCTTCTGCTCTTATATAGGTTTGCTTCGGCATCTTTTTCCAGAAGAGACCTGTTTCGTCGCAATTAAAAACCAGTTGCGGCAGGTAACCCTCAGAATCTACGAGCTTCTTGAAGTCGCCAATGAAGTTCTCTGCTGCCTTACAACATTATGAATGCCAGTTCTTCTCTTAAACTTCTCGAACCACCCATGGCTTCCCTTAAATATTTCTTCTTCGGCCACTGATGATCCTGGCATCTTAACAAAGTCAGCAAAAACATTTTGCCTTCTCACAAATGATGTTCTCGTTAATAGTGTCGCCTTGCAATTGCTTTTTGTTTATCCACATGAGAAGTAACCTTTCAACATTGTCAAGAATACGTAACCGTTGCCTAGATATTCTTGTCACACCCTTTAAAGCATCTATCTTCTTAATCTTGTCCTTGTTCTTGAGGATAGTGCAAATCGTTGATGTAGATCGATTGTATGTGCGTGCTAGATCAGCCACGCTCACACCTTCTTCTCGCTTTTCAATAATTTTACGTTTCATTTCTATGGTTATTTTTACTCTCTGATGGATCTCTTCTTGCAGCTTTTTCTTTGGGGACATCTTTGCAATAATAATTAAAACGATGCACAAAAAATCCCAAATAATATGTCTGATAAACAGGCATTTCCCGCTTCCATGTCAACCGTATATAGTCGTCGACAGCCATCCGCTGACCAATCAGCGACTATACTAGCCATAGCCGTATTCTAGGTCCACCACATCACATGATATGTCAGCCAACAGTTTCTTCCTTGAGAGACATGCGCTACCAATTCAAATTTGACTGATTCATTACCAGTTCAAATCGACCAATCCTGTTCATTACATGATATCACCATCCGTACGTTTCTATATTCAAGGGTTGACTTAACAGTGAGAAAACGGCATTTCTGAATGGACGGTTACGTTTCCATTGAGACTAGTGACGTCACCGCTGTTTCACCATTGAGTATTCAACAAACTAACATATTAATTTCTAATATTTAATTATGGCCTTCGCATAGCGCAAGAATTTGGCATATCGTTTAGTGTTTATTATATACTGCAAAAGGCTATGGTTGTTGATATTTATATGTAATATGTCTGAACGCAAGTTTGGAAAAATGTGTTATCACAAGCAACATTAAGATGCTAGCAGAACGAGTGCTAAACACAGACTGATGGTAAATGCGCACGATTCGGGACTTCCCCTCTCCTCATCACTCGTTAAGCAAGGTAAATTTTTTACAATTTTTTTGCTCGTTATGCGAAATACTCGTTGTGCGAGGTGCTCGTTAAGCGAGGTTCCACTGTAATTTTATATAAAAAGGAGTGAAGGTAGAACTGTATTAATTTTGCAATAAAACGGGTAATTTGTCTTCAAATTTCATACCTTACTTTTAATGTAGTTCTTATCCTTACCTAATTTTACTTATAACCTCTCAGTGTGTCAATCTCAATCTGAACATATGTAGAAACAACAAAAAAATCCAGCAACAATTTGCATAACTTTCCTGGCTGTTAACAGATTTTATTTTAAAAAATAACTTTTATATTATTAATTATTATAAAATTGCTAAAAGCGTAATTTTGAGAGTAAAATGAGTTTTATATTAAAAAAAATGTATATACTAATAATGAGAAAATTCTTCATTAAGTTCAACTCCTCAAGATATGACACGTGATCACCTACTGTCTCCCCATCCCCCTTGACCTTTAATCACCAAAATTTAATAGCATCAATGTCCCTTATACACAAGCTCTACCATGCCAAATTCTCTCTCTTAATCTTTACTTTATCATGAGATATTAAATAAAATACAGTTTTTCATAGAAAAACTCCTGCAGTGTCAGAATTTGTTTCTAGTGCAGGTTAACTATACAGGGTGGGCCAGCGAAAACGAAATGGCAGAGTGTTCATGTTCGTCCAAGCAAATCGCTCGAACAGGTCGATTTTATTCTCGAGGGGACATCTTTTGCAGTAAAGTTTTTGCGATTCTGAATACAACAGACAACAAAAAATTTTAAAAACTCATTTATTTTGTATTAACTAAACAAACATTTATTTCGAAAAAAATGTTTGTTTAGTTAATACTCAGATTCGCAAAAACTTTATTGCATAAGATGTCCCCTCGAGAGTAAAATCGACCTGTCCGAGCGATTTGCTTGGACGAACACGAACACTCTGCCGTTTCGTTTTCGCTGGCCCACCCTGTATTAGTCAGACCATGGCCACCTTCTTTATGAGGAAGAATTAGTCTTTCTATGGATGATTTTCAGTATATTGCTTATGCGTAGTAAGTGTTCTTGTTTCTTTGGAAATGCTCGAGATCTGTGCCTGTCCAATGTATAACTCCAAAAGAATGAGTACAGAGACAACATATGTATTAATAACTTTAATAGTATATTTTGCATTTAGGTGGGTTTTTAGTACTGCATGTAATCTGTTCTGGCATATAAGTATTAACCTTTGTTTTATCTGTGTATGTTCTGCAAGTTTGGCCTATTGTAATCCTAAATATTTGTAAAACTCACCCTCTTCCATGGACTCAATCTCTCTACTTCTGAAATTTCTCTACATATTGAAAAAGGAGTTCAAAGAAAAGTCTTTTCTTCAGAACTCTATTTTCAATTCATAGTGTTTTGCATTTGTCTAGACCAAACTCCATTTGTATATCATTTGTACATGTGTAGTTTGTAAGAGTTGATTCTGTGTGGATGCATAAAGTTTGATATCGTCCATGTACAGTACACGAGGTGTGATAATGTGAACAGTGTTGTTTTGTTGGGTCTGATATTATGACCACATTGTGTTTTGTTCAGTGTGCTAAATAAAGGGTTAAGTGCAAGGCAGAACCAAAGAGGACTCAAGGAATCTCCTTGAAAAATTCTTCATTCATGTATATTTGATTTGTTTTTATGTGAATGTTATGGAGCTTAAGATGTAATGTTGTTCTCCAATGGAGGATGATAGAACCAAGGAAATTAATGAGTTGAGGATGGATTTTATAGATACAGTGTGTGCAGCAGCCAAGTGTGTGGGACACTGTCGAATGCTTTTCTGTAATCAATGTATGCCACGTGTATGTTTCTGTGTTGCTTATGAATTGGCCATAGGATAACAGAATCAATGAGTAGTTGTTCTTTGCAACCTTTGTGATTTCTACAGCAGCCTTTTTGTTGTTTTGTAAGAATGTTGTGTTCATCAAATGATTGTATATTTTGTTTGCAATGCAAGAGGCAAGAATCTTGTAAACTGTTGGAAGACATGTAATTGATCTGTATTGTGCAGGGTCTTTGGTGTTGGTGTTTTTTTAGTTTCATGTAGATGATGCCCTGCATGAGAAGAATTGGCATGAATTGTGGATTGTTGATGATATGAGTCAAATGTTTAGCTAGTTCCTGGTGCAGGGATATGAACATTTTGTACCAGAAATTGTGAATGTTGTCTACACCATATTGTCCAGTTGTGTGATTTCGGCATTGTGCAATGGATGTCTTGTGTATTTTTTTTCAACATAATGCATACTAGGTGTGTCCTGCATGTCTTTTCTCCTCTCTTCAATCCAGTCTGCTTTAGCATTCTGCATGACAGTAATTGACAAAAGAGAAGATCAATAATTTGTGAGTTGTTCTTCAGTTGGCATGCCATTGTTGATAATCAGTAGTGGATTTGGTATTAATTTGCATGTAGAAGAGTTTTTCATTGTTTGTGAATAATTTATTTTGTTGTTTCTATACAGAGCAAATTTTATATTGTTTGAGTCACCAAACTTTGGCTACAAGTTTTTGCTTCAGTGTGTCAATGTATTCTGCAAAGTGGACATTGTGTTGTTTGTGCTTTGTGTGTTTTAATTTTCTTGAAAAGTTTTTTTAGTTATTTCATTAGTTTAGGTGTTGTTTTGTTATTAGCATATTGTGTCAGCCTGCCTAGCTGCTGTCTAATATTGTTTATTTGTGTTCCTATTTTTCTTTACCAGGCAGGCTTCTGAGTTGTTTTTCATTTGTGCGTTGTCTGCAAATGCAGTTTTATTCCATGATAGGTCACTACTGTAAGACTGCACCTGTATAAACTAGTATGTGAATGTCTGAGAGTGTAGAAATAGAATGAGTGCAATTTGATAATATGTAAGTATTCACATAGTGTAGAGTTTTCCCTACTAGTTTAGAAGTGCTGGTTTTGGGAATGTGTGACCATTGTGCAGGTTCAGTGCATGTAAATTTAGTAAGTGCTTCCTGGAAAAGAACAGAGAGAGTGAGAGTATGAATTAAACCTGAATCTATTTCAGCTAATGAAATGTTGATGCTGTCACTGTCAGTGAAAATAGGACAGTGTTGTCTATGCATGTATCTTGATGATCCTGAAGGATTATGTTGAGGTTGATGTTGAGAGTATTTGTTTATTGGTGTAATTGTTCCGTAATCTGTTGTTCGATATATTCTAGTGTTGTTTGTGGAATAAGATTGTTATGTATAATTGTTCTATTTTGATCAACAACCCTTTGTACAGTGACAGTGAGATGAGGATATTGTTGTGAGAACAACTGATGATCACATATAAACAGTAGTTACATGTCTGTTTAGAGTTTTGTGATAGTGTAGTAAGTACAGATAATAAATTCATTCATTTCTGATGTAACATAATTTAGAGAATTATCTTCCTGGTTTAATATTTTTTGCATGATACACCTATATCAAGTAAATGACTAATGCATGCACTATCATCATTATGATGTTTAGTCATCATTTTCTTTCTAAATTTATTGCTACTTCATTCTTATATTACCACACTCATCATTTCCATTTTTCTGTTATTATTCACTATAATTCAACAAATAAAACTTAATTATCCAGCATTGTAATTATCTGTCAAAAACAACATAGAAACAATTGGCATAGCAGAGCTATTGATGTTATAATACAATGTAAAGCTTAACAAATTTGTATATATTTATATTTGTTATTATAAAGCAGACATGAAAACTGACTATAACAAAGTAAAGTGTTGTGGGTCAGCATGATAGATTAAAAAACATCTGTATACTGTGTATTTCCAAAATATAAAATGACACATTTATTGTAATTTCAGATGGATAAACCATGTGGCATGTGCCCTGAGAAAATGGAAAGAACAAAAATAAAACCTTCATATAAGCAACCCTAACACATATCCCACACTAACAGCAATTATTTTAAATTAATTACTAAATAATTTGTCTCTAGAGGGAGGCATTAGGTGCCATCTCAAGAGCTGGTGCCTAACACCTCCCTCTACTAATAGCAAGTTAAGTTCTAATACAACAAATTTTAAAAACACTACGTTCATATTACATAACATATCTGTCATGAGGAATATTGGATTACAAAGTGTTTTTTTTTTTTTTAAAGAAAAATTGATTACAAATATTACTTTCTGTATAATTCTTTCATTCTTCATTTTTCTAATTTAAAATTAATATTTTTTAATTAAAAAAATTTTCAAACTTATATGATTAATTACATGATAATATCAATATATTATATTATTACTAGCTGAAGCTTTTTCAATCATAAGTAATTATTGTATAAATGTTTAATTCTTTTTGACATCTTGTATTTTGTATTAGACTTAAGGTTAATCTGTATCTTAATTGGAAGTATTTATTACAAATTAAATTTTAATCCATCAGAATAGGTCAGAGTTGTAAAAACAGTGGGAAATAGGGTAAAACAAAGTGATGGCACCCAGATAGTATTAATAATTAAACACTATAAACATCCATTCTTAAAGTAAGAAAAATATTACAAATGGCTCAGATCTATAAATCAAAGACAAACTGTATCTGTTCTTCATCTCTTTTTAGATCTAAAAAAGAAAACAAAGAACAGCTATTCATAGCAACAATATGAGGTGATTGATTCAGCAAATAAGTTGAATGTTAAAAATTCATTTTCTTATTTTTTTTAAAAGTTAGTGTCATAAATAAGCTAAAGTTTTTATTATAAGCTCAGTTTTAATTTAAGATCCCAATTATGCCATCATATTTAACCCAAATAATCATATATTTGTATAATTAAGGTTTTTTCATAGGCCTACTTTGTACTTGCCATTTTTAGGGGAGCCAATCACTGCATTTTGTAAATGGATTTTGGTAATAATTGGCATCCCATGCCAATCACTGTATAATCATATATTAAAAAATATATGATTTATACAGTGTATAGTAATATAATATATTCACTTGTTTATGAGAAGAGGAATTAAAAAGTTCCTGATAAACAAAGGAATAATTTTATCCAATTATTAAAATCTTGGAATTCAAGATCTTTTTTCATGCATTTCATTAAATACTTTGACCCATCTGTTAGCTACAATGATTTTTTTCTTCATTCAATTTCTTCAAGTGTTTGCATATTATTGTCTTTATTAGTGTCCATTGTCAAATTTCATCTGTTTCTGTTCATGTAATACATTCCTTAACTTCATTGAAACTATTCTGTAGGTTATACTTCATGTTATTCTATATCAGTATTATCCATTCAAATTTATGAGATTATCAATGTAGGAATGAACATTTTCTAACATATCACAAGTTCAGAATACAATATATAAATATGTTTAATACACAAACTAGAGAGCTACAATATAGTTTGATTTTCACACCAGATATCAGATAAGAGGAAGTAAAGATACACTGAATGTGGCATTAACAGTTTTTTATTTTCTCTAGCACTTTCAACAAACTTATGTTCATCATCATCAGGTGAACTAAACTTTAAAAATAGAATAATTTTTACACTTAAAATGTTCTAATGTAAGTGAAATGCATTATTCAAATTAAAATTAAAAAACTGTTATGAACATGCTACAAAGTTTGATTACACTAGATGTTGTGACATCTTGCAGCGCACGTTTGGATAGAGATCCATGTTAAAGATGTGATAACAGACGTATATCACTATATAACCACTTATATAGGGCAACCCACACACTGGGCAGGTCAAGTGTTGGAATGTTGCATGGTTCCAAGTTTGTTGTAAGGAGAGAGTCCCATATAAACAGGAGTTTCCAATCACTGCATTATCTGAATAGCATTGTTTGTGCTCATAACAGGTTGTAGTTCTGTTTGAGCATCTTTTTTTGCAAGCTCTGTGGTACACTTTCCTTTCATCATGTCTTCCTTATGTTCTTTTTAAAGTTTTGTTCACCTGATGATGATGAACATAAGTTCATTGAAAGCGATAGAGGAAAACTGTTAACACTGCACTCAGTATATCTTTACTTCCTCTTAGAGAGCTAAGGTTTTTGACTTTCAAAAATGAGACAAATTGAAAATTTTACTAAAATGAAAGGATGGCTGAGTTAGAGTAAGAAACACCGTATTGTCTCATTCTAAACAGTACAGTACATGTAGTCAACCTAGATACATTGTTAATGTATATGCATTTTTGTTTATAAGATAGAGATTATCTTCTAAAAGTAAAGTTGTGTTTTGCTATATCATACATGTGTTCCTACATACTCCTTATTTGCAATCTTCCTGTAATCCTATCATCCTATTCCTGTATCCTATTTCATTCCCATAAAATAGAAAATATCGCAAAACTGACATAATTATATTTTTTGTAATGAAACTGGAATCCAAGCTTGGTATTTTAACAAATAAATTTCACAAATATATATAGAAAACACACTAGACAGGATTCTAAAGTTTCCCGACTATAAAATATCCAAATCTGACATCACAGACTTCTGACTGTCAATGAAAGTTGATAGAAAAATAATTTATTTTTTAAATTATTAAATCAAATATAAGAAAAAAAAATTACATAGTTTTGTTTATTTATTGTTTTAAAAAATTTTTAATTTTAAACAATTTTATAAAGGAATCACAAGAAATAAAAACATTATGATGCTTACATTTCTAATTTAAAAATACAGTAATAGAAACAGGTTTCTGAAAACATACCTACATGTCAAAGGACGAGATGTTTACAAATCCACTATGACCTCATGGAAGCAACATATCAAGTGTCAATTTATGGTATAAAAAACATCACAGTAATACTAGTGTCAAAAATGCATTTGGATCTCACAAAGCAAATTAAAATTTAATATTTGACATAATAATATAGCAACTACCAAATAAAATATAAAGTTACATTTAAATTATATCCATTCAATGTTTTCAGTTATCTATATAATTCATAATTATGTTATTTTTATTTTTATGCACTTTTATTAAAATTTACTATGAATCTTCATATAAGATTAAAATAAATAAATATATTTGCATTGTGAAAAAAATAAATACTTTATTACATTATTCATAATGTCTTGATAATTAGGAAAAAACAAAATAACAACAAAACAGATTTAATTATAAATTTCAGACAGAATACATCAATTTAAACAGGAATGATGAATGTGTAGAATATACTATCAGAATAGAAAAATATGACAGTTATAATACATGAAATAAATAAAAATTTTAATAATAAAAACAAAAGAAAATATCAAACAGTCTGATAAACAAATTAAAAAAATTAAGAACAAAAATAAAAAATGGCAATATAGACAATAAACCAAAGATAAGTGACAATAATAAGATATTAATACATTTTAGCAAAAGGTAACCGTTAAAATCAATGAAACACAGTCAATACGTTTTTTTTAAATCTACGAATACATAAAACCTGTAAAATCCAATTCCAATAATATAATTAAAATTTTTAAAGTATAGATTGAATACATATTATTCGACATTAACTGAGAAACAACTTTGACTAATTATTACATTTATATTAGTAGCTAGGTGAATCTTGGTGATATCTTAAGTATAAGAAACTTACCAAATGTATGCATGTAACATAAAATAATCCACATTTGTAAGACAGTTAACTTTTTCAAAACTAAGTTGAAAATATCAGCTGACAATACTTATAAATTAATTACTGACATTATTGTACTGTACATTAGTACAGTAATGTCAGACTCTTTAGTTACAGTGCATATATTGATTTCTAATTCTTACAACAAAAGTGTCAACTTGTCAGAATGCTGATTAAGCAAGATTCTCAGCAAATTATATTGCAAAACTTTCAGTTAATTAGATGTCGCATTAAAATAAAGAAATAATACTAAATCTACTGATAGAGTTGTTTATATTTGTTTCATTGATGATATAAGGTCAAATAAATTTATGAATGACTAACCTATCATTACTGTTTAAACCTTTCAAATTATAGACCTTGAGAAAAATCTAATTAATAATTTTTTAAACTCAGAGTTATAAAGACTAATTTTATTATATTTTTTTCAAAACAATTAAAAAATAAATCTATATTATATACTGACCACATTTTTTTCTATCAAAATAAACTATTTGAACATAATTATATTTTAGTATTTTCTAAAATATACAACAAATATTTAAGTATTTGCTAAAAATTGCAGTATTTCAAATCTTTATTACTTTTTATTAATCTAGAAGAGTTTACATAGACTCAAAAGTAAACTATTTGCAAACTTTTATATTATTGTTTAAGGTATACCATTGTCATGTTTTTAATTCCATTTTATTTGAACTAGCACTGATGAGGGGTTGCAAATACACTGTGCCAAACCAAAATGCATTTGTAGTCCGTTCGGAAAAATAAAAATAGTTTGCTGACCAGTCTGCTGTGAGATAAGTCTACCAGTCTACAAGGTTTACAGAGATTAATCCACATTGTGAACTTACTTTAAGTTTAAAGACTGGGAAAGTCTAAAAAGTTAAAAAGCCAAGCGTGAAAAGAATATTTGTAATGGCCTTTATTTACACAACTATTCAATGACAAAAAATAGGGAAAAGATAGTAAGTACAGTTGATACTGATAAAGATTTAAGTAAAGATAACATAATTGACAAAATAAGAAAGTTTTGGAAAAATCAAAACTTATTTATTTTCATAGTAAACACGTAAAGATATTCTTTATGACATTAAATCAAACAAGCGTTTTTTACCTAGCATTAATAGCATATACGTACAGTACTATACACGTACAAACAGTAAACGGATATAATTATAATTATTCTACAAAAATATAATAAATATGAAACTTATATTGAAATAAGCAAAAGAATATTTATACTACCTTACAAAATGCTTCTAAAATACTTACCAGCACTTTAATGTACATTTTTAAATAAAAGTGCTAATACTATTAATTAACATTAGTAAAACCACTTGTTTGATTCAATCTTACAATCAATACCTTTTCAAGTTTACAATGAAAAATCAACAAGTTTCGACGTTTTATTTTATTAGCAAATACGTTTTAGAACGTATCAGTAGATTAAAAGATTTACTTTTATGTTTATTTAAGCTGCAAAATCTACTTTAAATTTATGACACTAGCCAAAATAACATATTAATTAAGTGTACAAAGTATGAAAGTAAAGTCAATGATTATTTTACTCGAAAATAAATAATCTGGATAACAAAATAAGATGTTTTCAACAAATATTCTCTTATTAATGTCTTGTAATACATAGAAAATATTCAAATATAACAAATTTTCACATTTTACTCAAATATAATTCTATAAAACTGATTAATTTTTATTCAAAAAATTTCATTAAAAAATATTTTTTTAAAAAAATCAATTTGTTGACTGTTTACAAATTTTTAGTGAGCAAAAAAAAAAAACCAATTGAAATTGACAAGTTTATCTGAAATTGATGATTTTTTTAAATTACACGTGACTAATTTAAAAATTCAATCAATTTCTTCTTAAACATATTTTAACTTAAAAATAAATTGAAAAAATTTTAAAAAAACCACCATTATATTGCCATTATTAAAACAATAAGCTTAATAATATATATATTGACTAGGTGTAAATGAAACATTATTTTCTCAATTATCTGAGAATTAATTTAAAATAATTTATTTTTAAATATTTTATTTTATTAAAGCATTTTAAAGCTTACCTTTCTCCCTTCAAAACCTAAGCCTTGCCTTAGGCATTAACTACAGTAGAAAACTTCTAAACTATTTCTTTGGTTAAATAATATATTATACTTTAAAAATCGATATATATATATCGATACCAGAGCTTAAAATTTCGCTCGGATATTATCTTAAACGTAAAAACAAATTTATTACAAAAACCTTTCAAACGAAAATGCCAACAGTTTACTTCTTTCTGCCTGTTTCCCTCCCGATCGAAAAATGGTACGTTCCGGCGCGTGCAACTTTCCCGATGACGTCATGGTCATTAACCTTTTAAAATAATTATTAACGATGAATATTTAATATAAATTAATTTTATAAATTAAAATTTATATATTTTTATATACTTTAATTTTGTGTTTAATAAAATTTTAATATGATCGGAAAAATTCTTTAATACAATTGACGTCATAGAGGGGGATATTCAAACTGTACACGTGAAGATTATTGTATTTGTGTGAAGATTTCGTTTTCGTTTTAATTTATAAAAATGTCCTCTATCAGAAATATTTTTTATTCCGATAAATATTATGATGATAAATACGAATATAGGTATGTATTTTTAATTGTAATTTTAAATATATGATGTATTAACTGTATTCACGTGTTTTTAAAATGGCTGGAGACAGCAATTTTCAAATATTAATACAAACAGAAGTAGAAATAAATAGTTTATCTGATTATATGCCAACATAATCTGTTTAGGTGTCTTCCTTTTCATTTATATTTCTTTTTTACATAAATCCATGAGAAAATTATTGTAAAATTGGTAAAATTAATCAATAAACTTGCTAATCTAATCATGTACAACACACTACAAAGATGTAAAGACCTGAAGAGTAAGCTGCTATATACTTAAGTTTACCCTTTGCCTTACCTTATCTCTGCTGTGGTTTTCGACCCGCGTTCTACGTAATAGATGTTTTGCAAACTTGCCTCGAGTGTTTTGAAAAAAATGATTTTATTGCAAATTTATTCTAATGTACTACAACATATTACTTTATTTGTAGATAATTCCACGTTTACTATTTTATTCGATACAGTAAAGTTAAATTAGATTATTCGTGAGAGTGGTAAACACGGAATTGCTTAAAGATTTTTTTAATGTACAGGTATACCTCGAGTTACTTCGTTCTCGATTATACATCATTTGTCAAAAAAAAGCATATGGAAAAATAAAAATCAAGTTTAAGTCATTTTATTCGACTTTACATCTGTTCCTATTAATATGCTCTACAGCCCTGTTAAGGTCCCAACCCCCTCACACAGATCTAGAATTGTACCTACAGTAAATGTTAACATAATCATCATAAATCCTAGAGAACGAAACACGAAAACATCTGTGTTTCTGTGTTGTCTTATTTAGCGGTCTTTAAGTGCTCGTTATTGGCGTTTTCCACCGTAGTTTCGACTTATGTCGTAACTACACAAGTAAATTCGACTTACGTTGCCTCTCCTGGAACCAATTACTGACGTAAGGCAAGGTATACCTGTACTGGTGTTAATGTTCCATGTAATGAAAAGTATATAAATGGTGTTCTGTTGCCTCAAAATGGTTGAGAAATTACTTAAAGAATTAGCATCTCAAATTTAGAGTTTGTCTTAATTTTTAACTGTGGATATATATTTATTTTAAAATGGAAATTTCTATGTTTCTGTCCGAAAAATTTTGAGACATTTATAATTAGAATGTGTAAATTTTGATACGAAATTAACTTTATGTAACTGGATTGATAACTATAGCCAAGTACTCCTGATATGCTTGCTCTTGGTTCTACCAAGCCTCATCCAGAGCATGTCATGTCTATTATCAAAAGATTCTTTTTAGGGAAGAAAGACACAGAGTATTATTACCAATGGAAAGCCTTCGTCAGAATCAGTTCTGTGAACAAGCTCAAAATAATGAGTTTTGGTTCAACTTTGCAAAAACACAGAAACCAACAACTTCCCATAAGCCCATTGTAGATAAAGCAAGATCATCTGCACAACAGTTAGAAAATATGTTATTACACAACCTGTCATCAGAAAATTTAAGTTATTATATATTCAGTATCAAAAATTTCACTGAACTGATAGATACTGTATTTTATGGACTATAAGACGCACTTTTTTCTTCAAAAAATTGCCTCCAAAATTCGGGTGCGTCTTATAGGTATTTTTTTAAAAAATTGCTTAAAAATTACGGCGCGTCTTATAGTCCCTAAAATACGGTATCTTAGAACAGGTAAAATTGACAAATAGCACATGTGATAGGGTTAAATTTTGTTTCCTTATGCCCTTCAGTAACAGCTGTGCTGCTGTCCTTTTATGGATCATTTACTACAGAAAACAAAGCTGGATTTAGATGTGTTTTTTGCAACTCGTGAACAAAAACCCATATGGATTGTCCCTTAAGCTATTCAATAGATCAGATAAGTGATACAAGTGCACACTTCTAAGAAATGATATCATTTATTTCAGCAAAAGTCACATAGAAATGAACATCTATTACAAACCCAGCTATTTACCATTATTTATGATAAAAACATGACAGATACTTTAAAAGAACTAAAGCATTTAGAGGTCATAGCTGAAAGGCATGAGTATAGAAAAATGTGAAAGAAAGTAAAAATGTGATCTCTGCGTGCTGGGACATATTTTGTATTAGATGGCACCATGTACTGTTGACACACTTTATATTTTTTTGGTCATAGGTCGCACTTTTTTGTCCACTACATGTATGGCATGTTGTCTTCTTGCATTTAGCTTTTCTTTGTGTTACCTGTAGCCGTATATTTCAGTGTACAGAATTTAAAATGTCTATACATGGAAGATTCATTCATCCAAACAAAAACATCTGAGATGTAAAACATTTTGCCAAGTAAAAACTTGTGAAAATTTAGACAACAGTCAAATTTTTTTTTTATGAGTTTTCCTTTGGTTAGAATAAACTTGACACTTGGAAGCGATATGTAGAAAAGAATAATACAGGTAAAATCTTGTGGATACCACTTTCAGGCATCAAACTTATCTTTACCAAAGGAAAATGCCTAAAAATAATTTTTCTAACTATTGTCTAAATTGTCATGAGCTGGCAAAATTTTTTACATCTCAGATGTTTTTGTTTGGATATTAATTGCTTTTTGTTTGATAATTGTATTATTATGTGAATACATAAGACGATGACACAATTTGGTCAGCACTCGGCAACCGCCAACCAAATGCTTTCAATATTCATTTCGGTTGATGCTGACTGACACTTTTGATACGCTGTTTAGAAAAATCCTTATAAAAAGTTTTAATTGGCATATATTTTAGCCTTTGTTATTCTGAGTAACATTTTGAATAAAATTAATTTGTTTCGGTGCAATTTTATCTTTATGAGCATAAAATTAAGCTGTAAAACTGAATTAGCTCTATGGGAAACCCCATGAACTCTGACTTATCTTATCGACCCAGAAATTTCGCAACATTTCACTGACAATGAGAAAGGTTTAAGTTTAAAATCTGAGCTTTCTAGACCCAGTAGTTTTTTTTGTAAGAACATCTGCAATGTCAGATGAAGAAGAAAATACAGTTTTTTGGTGATCTTTGCACTTTTCAATTGCTTATATTTCAGCAACTGCTTTATAGAAAATCTTGAAATTTTGTTTGGGATGGAGAAATTGAAAATCAGCTACTCTGATTCCTGTATATAGAGTCAGTGACTTTTTTACTTGGCAGGGAGTCACTGCTGTGACTCCTGATTTGCTTAACTTTAATTTCTGACCCAAAGAAAAAAAAACTTGATTTGTGATTTGACTTACACTTACTCCAACCAACACTCCCTGTGTCCAACAACCACTAACAACCAAGGAGGCTCCGAACATGCATCCCTAACCCTAGGCACGCTGTGGCAGACTATAATGACTATAATTTGCATACTTTGTACAGGGAAATAGCTGATGGGTATGCTAGCTTACAAGTGAATTGCTGTGTTATATAAGCTGCTGTGCAACAGAAAAGATAAGGCCAACAAATATAGAGCTCCAGGGATATACAATGTTTCAGTGAGGCACAACAGGTTCCAAACAGATCTGGTGTATGTTGTGTTCACCAAGTTCTCCATATGCAAAAGCTTACAAGAACATTATTACATATAGGTAACAATTTTCTTGTAAGTTTTTGCATATGGAGCACTTGAACAAAAAATACACCACTGCCCTGCCCATTACACCACAGATACAAATGTTCAAGACACTCTTCAAAATACCACACTGATCAAACAATCCTGGCTTAGGAGTTTTAGAAAACTGGCAGGATGGGCAATTACATTAATTTTAAAGATGAGAAAAGCATGTCATAAGCTTTACAATGTTTTTATGAAAAACCAAGCAGTACCAACATGCATTAGTTGATAATACAGGGTGTCCGAGAAAGATCTTTATCATTTTAAACATTAATAACAAAAATACTAATAGGTGAAATGAAATGCAGTTTGCTGCAAGAAATCTAAGAGTTTTTTTTACGGTACCTTCAATGTAGCTGTACGTGAGCTCCGTTAGTAGCACGAACAATGTCGAGTCTGTACTCGATTTCCCTGCAATTGTTTTTTAACATTTGTGGTGTAACAGTGAGGATTGCTAATTGTATCCTGTCAACATTTCCTGTCTCTTTGAAGGCACACTTGGTGGGTCTTTATGGTACACATCCGGCAAAAATTTCTTTGCAGTTATCGGTGATTTTTTTTCGACTAACCACAATACACACTGCGCTTTCTCTTGTGCAGTCACCATTTTCTTTCCTTATCACAACTGGTAATTGATACCAGAAAAAACTCTTAGATTTCTTCATTCTTTTGCAGCAAACTGCATTTCATTTCACCTGTTAGTATTTTTGTTATTAATGTTTAGAATGATAAAGATCTTTCTCAGACACCCTGTATTTTTGTGGTATATTTATATTTAATTAATTCTTATATTTTTATCTGTTTTAATTTAGTACTGTACATGTTAGAGAATGGCTACCTAATTCTTATTCATTCAATTTATATTTTATCTGAAAATTTGAAATTTCTTCTGTGCATTCCAATTTAGAATGTTGTTGACTTGAAGTTGATTTTGTTGCAAGATAAAAAGCTTTTATCAAATTTATATTAAATTATATACTGGGATTATCAAGGTTTTGTTTTGAGTACTTGGTTATAAATTTTAATAGCAGTGAAAAAATACATCATCTGAAATTCCAGCAATTCAGATTTATAGAAAATAATAAAAGTTAACTCACGCCAAAGTTGTATATACTTCTGATAAGTAGCACTGAGTTCAGCGTTAACGTAGAACTCAGTGCTACTTATCAGAAGTAAATTCAGATTTAGTCATAACAAACATTTGTAATTCTGTTCATTTGAAGAAAAAAATCTAATTTATGTAAAGAATAAAAAGTCAGTTGCATTTTAAATCCAAATTTATGGACACATATATGGACAAAAATCAACATCTAAAATAATAATTTATTGGAACTAAGAAAAATTTGAGTTTCTAAGATTTTTTTTTACCAAAGTTTTTATTCTTTTGTTAAATTTACATATTTTTTAGCTATTAAAATTTATTTTTAGGCATGTGATGTTGCCAAAAGAAATAGCCCAGTTAGTACCAAAAACTCATCTCATGTCAGAAGAAGAGTGGAGAAAGTTGGGCGTTCAGCAAAGTCCTGGATGGATCCATTACATGATTCATGGACCAGGTACATAATTTTTGTTATACTTTATAATAGGTTGTTATTAATTTGTATCTACAGTGGTGCCTTGTATTTTGAATTTAAATTCATTTCGGGTGCCGTTTGAATTCCAAATCATTCGAAGTCCGAATCAAATGTTTCATTAGAAATAATGGAAAATCAATTAATCCATAAACAATATCCATTTTAATATACTTAATTAAAACACAAACAATAAATAGAATATATAAATACCATATAATAAAATAAAATTTGCATTTACTGATCGTTTTGGCATTTTAAAAATGGCCATCAGATCCGTCACACAAGTACCACTTTCATGCTTCACAAGTAGTTCCTTTTTAATCTCTATCATTGGTATTACAGCCATCATCTTATCTTAGTTAGACTTCGTTGCTTCCACACACTTTTTGGATGCCGTAATTAATCAATAAAATGCGAACCTGTAGATGATGGCTACATGGACACGTTACAAGCCTGTGTACATGTTTCACACACACAACCCCTGTCAAGAAGCCAAAGTTGAACAAGGCAGTTGTTGCTTAATCAGATGGCCTTTGCAAAAGCACAGAAACTGACAACTTTCTGTAAGATAAACTTTCTGTAAGACAACTTTCTTTCCACTGTAGATAAAGCAAAATCGTCTACACAATGATTAGAAAATGTTACACAACCTGTCATCAGAACATTTAAATTATTATACATTCACTATTAAAAACTCCACCGAACTGATTGGTATGGGTTGAACAGAAAGTTTCTTGCATATTTTTAACAGCTGTCATTACTTAACATAAATGTGTGCTTTAATTATAACAGTTGTGAAAGTTAATACATTATTGCTAATTTGAAATTGTATTCTTTGTTCAGAAGCGCATTGTATACTTCAAGTGTGTTTCTCACTGCTCATGTTTGAAGCATCATTCAAAGTATAAGGTACCACTGTATACTAAAACATTTGATATAATAATTTTGTAATACAATTTTTTTTATAAATTATATTCACTTAAATTATTTTAATTTTTTTTTTTTTTTTAACCATTTCGCTTACTTTAACACATTTGTTGCCTGTTGCTAGTTGATGCAATTCCGCATCACATGATTTAAAATGCTGCAGAATTGCATGTTAATTGGCAACAAAAGTGTTTATTGATTTTTTCACATTTAAAATAAATGCATTTACGATATTTATCTCAAAGAGAGAGGCTAAAATATTTTATTAAGTGTAAAAATTTTATTGCAATTGGATATATTAAATACTGAGGAATGCTAAATTTTATATTCAATTTTTCAGAACCTCATATTTTATTGTTCAGAAGGCCAATTCAAGGAAAACCACCATCTCAAATAGAACAAGTGCAAAAAGATGATGATGATGATGATGATGATGGTTTATAATTTAAACTGTAGACTGTAAATATTGTACAATCTCTAAATTTTCTTGATTCAGTTAGAAATGTGTTTTCACTATTTTTTTAGAGGTTTTTTTTTTGTATATTTTTAATATAATTTTTGACTGGAATTTAGTAATAGTTTGCTACCTAAACTCAGAATGTAATTAATTTTTCTTGAATACATTTATTAATAAAATTCATAATTAAAACTGAATTAGTCTTGTCTTGTGTAAAATACGTGAGTTTTTTATTGTTATCAAATTCTTTGCGTGTGTGTAAAATAGTGTGGAGCTTATTTTCACGATTTGTATATGTAGGAAAAAATTGTGCCAAAAATCTACTCTATTGGTGAATATTTACTGGTAGTTCAATGTCACTGAAGTTTTATAGATTCCAAATAGTAAAGATGAGTATATGACAATCACAAGCTTGAACCAGTTTGTAAAACTAGTTTGTCATCTCAATAAATAAACCATTGAATTAATCACACATTAGTTACATGACATTCTCACAAAATTAATTTCTATCGTAACTCGTGATCATTATTTTGCTGATACCATCAAGTCTTGCCGCAAATGTTTTTCCCTCTTTCTAGTTGAGGCTGACTCGGTGACTCGTACTCTCGAAGGTAGTTTACAATTTGAAGGTGTGGATGTTTACAGGCCAGTTCCACTTAACAAAAAACAAAGAGAAGGAACTACAAGATGTGTGTCTTTGCTGCACTTGTGTACTTGAAGGCCTGGATTTCAGCTCCATTGGCAGCCAGTGCTCCTAACAATGACCTTCATCTTCTGAAATCACTTCTTGAATACTCTGCAATCAACACGACAATATCCAAGGCAGCATCTCTTGAATTTTCTAAACACTTAGTATTTGTCATCAGATTTGGTTGCTTTAGCTTTTTTCAACAACCATGTAAGTTCTGCTACAAAGAGGCTAATAATTACGGTGATGCAAAATGATGACTACACTGAACAGGGTCACACTAAGAAATCAGTGTTGACCTGGACACATTCGTGGGAAAAATCTTGAGGACTTTATTTGCAAAGTCGTGGACTCTGTTTGAATTAATGGAACTTCCAGATACATTTCTCGCTGTAGATCCTGACCTGTGGAAAGACAGAAGGCTGCAGAGTCAGTACATGCCATTAAAGTTGTTAACAACCATGCAGAATCGCACGGTCGCACTCATCCAGGAATTCAGTGGCCTAATGACTCGTGATGAATTACAACTTCAGTATTTGCTGCAAGTTGTTCAACAGCACTGTCAGGCTTATCCAGACAGCAAGAAAGAGAAACTCTCTGCCTCTACCAAAATAAACTGATAAAGTTGCATTGAATGTTGTACTGAAAATTTCAAATTGTGTGAATTGTGACGTTTAAAAACTTTTTGTTGCATTTTTGGTTTGTAATCCATTAAGTTTTTGAATATTGTAGAGTTTACATGACTATACTATTTAATTTGCCTGTAATTGTCTAAAAAAGTGAAACAACTCTGGTTTATCAAAACAGGTCTTGTAGGTTTTCATTTGTCATAAACTTGAGCTACCTCTAAATATTAATATATCAAGTTTAAATTTCTTCTGTAGTAATTTGAGACCAGTTGAAATAGTTCTGGAGGGTAGGACAAACTTCCAATTTGCTCTAGAAGTCACATTATTTCAATTTTAAAGTTTTCCCCCAAAAAGTGTTAATGACTAGCACAACTCTATTTCCTGTTAGTAATAGATCAGACTTCAATAAACTGAATTTTTATCTTAACTATCCAATTATTTGAAACTAGAAGATATTTTAGGAATTGCTCTCAACCATAATACGGTTATAAAGAATTATAAGGCTGAGAAAGTTTTACGCTTAAAACTGAAGTTTAAGTGTAAGTATTAAATATACCAGGTATTGTGTAATGCTACTAAAAAACATATTTGTTTTTTAATTGAATTGCATTGCACAATAATTTGTGACCTAGATTTTGTCTTAGTTGATTATGCCTACGACGGATATTGGAGAGGAAGTCAATTTTAACGATTTCCTTTTATATAATGATAATTTATCATATATATAATAAAAATTATGATAATGCAATACTATAAGTGTCTTATTATTTGTATTATTTGATTTAGTGGACTACTAAATCATTCTGGTAGTTAAATGTGTCATATATCATTTATAGTGTATATTATTTAATTAATTTCAAAATTCATGATTTTTGAACATTTCTGTTAGTTTTTTCAAAAATATAATTTAATTGCAAATATTTATTTAAATTAGAAAAATAAGTTTTTTATTTGCAATATTAACTTCGGAATTTAGAGAACCAGAGAAAACTTTTTAAAATGCTTTTGCTCCTAAATTTGCGAATTGAGTTTCTATATCTTAAAACTGAACAGAATAACAACTTACAAAATAATTTCTCTGGCAGGTATTTGAAGCATTGAACAATATAACAATAATGAAGCCCAATATTGCTCAAGTTACTAAAAAGTAAATAAATTTATACTTATGATGGTTGTATTTTCAAATATTAAGAAAATTGCAAAATCAAAATGATTACTATTAAAACTTGAATCCAGATCACAAGCAATTGTATTGTACATAAACAAAATTTAGGATTTATATCAAACAAGATGTGTATGGATTTCATGCTAAACATAAAAAGTTCAAAATAGTGCACAAACACTTGGGCATACAGTGATGGATAAAAGTATTGGTGCATAACAACTTAAATTTTCTTGTATAAATTTATTAGTAAAAAAAAAAATTGTAGCTCTGTGAAATTTCCACATAATAGAAGTTATTCCTCACATAATAACACTAAATAAAAACACTATTTATGTAATTTTGGCTTTGAAAACTTAGAAAGTATATTTATGTACATGATTTGAACAGACAAAAGTATTGGACAGTGATGATATTTAAGCAAATCAGTTGTATCCGTGTCATTTTTTATGTCCAGTTTAGTGGATGTATGAAATCCAATGTTTCTTTTAATCTTATCAGGTATGAAAATTATTGTTATTTCAATCTAGTTGTTGTTAGAGGCTGTCCATAAATTACGTAAGGTATTTTGGGGTGGGTGGAAGTCAAGGATTTCTTACTCGGGTAGGGGGTAATAGATCTCGTCTTACGTAATATTCTTATTTTTATTTTTTGATCTCGTTGAGTGGTGGAGTTTTGAATTTGGCTTTAATTTGGCGATTTCTATTAAGAATGCTCATTGTACTAACGCCATCAGGTGTGACGTGATAGAATAATCACACTAGCAGACTCACTCTCTACACATTTTTTATCATGGGAGAAAGGCTGTGTAGTTGTTTCTCTCTCATTTTTTTTATTATTTGAATAACCACTCCTATGGGTGTATAACACTAAGAATACATAAACCAAAATACATGATACAAAGTAAACATAAAATTAGTATTTGGTTTTTAGTGAAAACTAAAATGTAAAATTAGAAATTTTAAATAGTCTTATCTTCCATATTTTTTGAATATAATTGTAAAAAGCATCAAACAGTGGCTTCTGCACAAGCTTATCGAGTGGATTTGGCCACCTGAAACCAAGCGTAAAGATTTCTAATTTCAGAATAAGTCTATCTTGATCGTAAATTGGACAATAATAGATCATATGGTCGATGGTGTCTAGGTTTTCTGTAGAGCAAAAGCAAGAGGCAGAGACTGCCTCTTGCTTTTGCTCTACAGGTTATACATGCTCAGTAAGTAGTTGAGCAGTAGCAAATGTTAAATCTCTAAGTGGTGATAAGAACCTGCATTCAACAGTAGGAAAATAAAGTCTTCTTATTCTACCAGTTTTACTGCTCAACTATTGTTGATTCCACTTTTGCATAGCATTGTCATAAACATAATTTTTAAGGCTGCTGCGTGAGAGAGGGTTGTGAGTGTAGTCCAAGTCAGTGTCCTTTGCAGCTGACAGCCTCAAAGTTGGCTTTTTTATTTCCTAGTATGCCAGTATGGCCATGAACAAACATAAAAGTTATCTTATTTACAAAATTTTTAATATAGTGCTGGATATATGTGATTTTATTGCTATTGCAATTGGGATTTAATAGAGCTTTTAGGACAGACTAAGAATCACTGTAAATGTTGATAGAAAGAGTTTTGTTAGGCAATGAAATGTCCCACTGAACAGCTTGGTAGACAGCATCTTCGTCAGCTTGATAGATGGAGGTATGTGGGAGTATCTGTACATTCTAACATATTTTGGGCAAAATATGTCAGTTTGGAGGAAGATACAGATACTTGAGCAGACATGAAGAGGGCTTTTGGACCCATCTGTGTAGATATTAATGTCTGCATGGTTATCCATGGAGGAAGCAGATGACACCAAATGTACCTTAGGGATAACCTTGTTTACAGGGTGATGATCAGAGATAGAGTAATTGCAATATGGTAGCATTTGAACAGCCATAGATAGGAGTAGAGACTGTTGTTGAGCCTTGATGTTTGTAGTTCTGATGTATAGTTTAGAACCTTCTACAATACATAGTGGCAAAGGAAGGAGCTCTGCTAGTATCAGAGAGGCATTAGTAGAAACAGTTCTGCAGCACTTTGAAATTCTGATGGCAAACTGTCTTTGAAGAGAGATTAATTTACTTGCTACTGAATTTTTACTAGTTACATGACCCCAGCTAGAGGCCGTGTAAAGTAGCATTGGTTGTATTGCCCCATTATATAGAGTTTTATAAGCTTTGTGATTTAGTCCCCCGGTGCACCTAGCACATTTTAGCAGCATGTAGTTTATTTTCTTGGCCTTAGCCAAGACGCAACCAATATGGCAACAGAATGTGGTTTCTATTCTCTCTTGTTTTATTTTGTATGAAGTTTCTGTTTACATGTGCACTAGCTGGTGATCTGTCAAAGTTTTTTGCGTCCTTTTGTGAAAATTAATATAAAAATGAATATTATGAGTTGATTAATGATAATAATAAAAAGATTGTTAATAATTAAAAAATAAAGTTCTTAAAATAAATTTTTCATCCGAATTTATTTAATTTTTATATTTTTAAATTTGTTCACATAAAGTCTTTTATAAATAATAGTACATATTAATTAACTAATTAATAATTATATATTTTGGACCTAAGGTTTTTAGGGTTTCATTAAAAATTATTTTTGTTAAAATCTTTCTATAAAATTACGCCTAAATATTATGTAAGATAGGGAAGGAGAGGGGATCAGAGAAAATATTACGATTTCTTACGGGGTGGGTGGGGGTCTAGAATGGCCGAAATCGCCCTTACGTAATTTATGGACAGCCCCTTATTACCAAAATGAATAGCAGAGGTATTGAAACAACAATAGAAGAAAGAAAAATCATCTCACATTTGTGTAGTCTTAAGAAATCATATTCAGAAATTGGGAAAATAGTTAAAAAGAGTAGGTTTACTGTAAGAAATATAATTAAACGTTTTAAATTGATTTAGTTTGGAAAATTAACCAAAATATGGCCACCCATGAAAGCTTACTCCCAGAGAAAAGAGAAATGAAGTCTGTTCAGTCAAGAAGCAGCCAAAAATATCTTCGACTAAAGTTGCAATGATGCTTTGATGCTAACGGAAGATTTCAAGGTGGTTCATTCGAAAACTGCCGAATCCATCATTGTGCTGGTTACAGAGCAAGAGTAGCCAGAAGTAAAATGAATTGAAAAAAGAGGCTTGCTTTCTCAAAAGATTGTATAAATATATGTGAGGAAGTACTCGATCTTTAGAGTATTTCCCGTGCAGGAACAAAACAAAAAAGAAACTTCAAAGAAATAAATTGCACACACTATGACTCCAATACAAGAAATTTAAAGTTTATTTTAGTCCTTCCGATCACTTCTCTGTCCTTTCGCTAAAACAGACTCTAAAACAAAGGAAACAACACATACAAATGACAAACTCGCAATTCTCTCGTCTACATGTCTTCTTTCTTCCTAAAACCCGCTTCCTCCGTTAAGCATGTGCGATATCCCCCCTCTCCCTCCTTGATCCGGGTGTTTTGGTCGTCATCGAGAATGCCCATCCCTTCTTTTTCCTGTAGCTCACCCAAGGAGCTGGTTATGCAACAGAACACCTGGTCTTCAGACCACACACAATTCATTTTGATCTAAAGTGTTGTTTTCAGATGAAAGTAAATTCATTTTAATTCGTAACAATAGAAAGAATTTACTTTGCTGGAGAAAACCCAACACAAAGCTTGCAAAAAAAGAATATTCAAGCCACAGTAAAACATGGGAGTTGTATGTCAGTTACTGATGTATGAAAACTTCTATTCATAGACAGTACAATGGATAAAATGATGTATTTAAATATCCTCAAAGAAAATTTTCAGTAAAGTGCAAATAAACTAAACTTGGAGGATGGCTTTTACTTTCAGCAGGACAATGACCATAAACATATGACTTGTATTGTTTGTCAATGACTACTTTATCACACACCTCACACACTGAAACATCCCCACAAACTCCAGATTTAAATCCTATTGAACATTTATAGAAAAATCTTGATGATAAAGTAAGAAAATAAGAAGTATTGAACTTAAATCATTTCAAAGACTTCAGAAGAAAAAGTTTCTTCTGAAATTGTGCAAAAACTAGTTCATTCAATGCCAGAGAGCAGTGGCGTGGCGTAGTGGGGGCGGCACTTTTAGGGGGCAGCAAAATTTCACAATAAATAATAATATCTTGTAAAAATTTGAACCTGTACAATACACAATAATGATGATTGTTCTTGCTAAAAAGTTCTTTAGAATTACTGTATATTTTAGTCTTTTAAATTGAGATACCTAAATAAGGGGTCGGCGAAATTTTCTTCCGCCCCGGGCGGCTGACACCCACGCTACGCCACTGCTAGAGAGAGTAAAAACTATTAAGAACCAGGGATTCACTACAAAATATAAATTGTAATATATTTTTAGCATTATCTTCAACTGTGCCAATACTTTTGCCCTTTGTTTTGATGAATAGGAAACTTCATTATTTTTTTAAAAATATATCATTATGTAATTTTAGTTTAAAATTTTGTAATATACTTTATATTATTCTTATAGTTAATATACTTTATATTAACTATGTGTGTATGATTTTTATTTTTAAAACACTTACTTCAATTTAACTATATTTCACTGTAAATTCAAAATACCGACTGTGCCAATACCTTTGTCCACCACTGTATCTGGCCATGGTCCAGCAGCTTTGTTTTTTTAAACTTATCTCACTTCTCACTACTAATATTTTTATTCTGTATCTATAAAATGTCTGTAAGGAAATTGTGCCAGAGATCTGAAAGCTGCTCAGCCCCGATTTATGTTTGAAGTCAATCTGCATTTTATTATTTACCAGTAATTGGGTCAGGACAAACAGAAATTAACCGAATCTAATATTGTCAAATGAATTTTCAAAATTGACACCAGCACAGAAACGACTACACTTTCTTTCACTATTAAAAAAAAGTTGAGTAACTTTCCCGGTGAAAACACTCAAAATTGCGTGTGGCACCATCTGTTATGATTTTTATTTATTATTTTTTAATTATTAATTATAAAATGGCAAAAAGTTTAATTTTGAGGATAGAGATGAGTTTTAACCGTCAAAATTTAATAGCATTAATCTCTCTAATACCCAAAATTTCAGAAATTTTCGAAAAAAGCACAGCTTTAACCGCCTCGTCGTCATTTTCTACGATTTTATAGATGCATCATCACATTAAATCATTAACTTTTGGTTGTTTGCTGTGTGATTTGTTCTCAACAACAACCTTGTGCTAATTCCGAGGGAAATTATATATTTATCTATTTTTCCAAACATTTACAACACTGGCCTTTATTAGATTATTTTAAATTTTTAGAAATTAAAAGAATCACTAAGCCTATGGAAAATTAGAATTCCATTTACAGTGGAATTATACTATACATATATATTACCATTTGTTTAAAATTTTTGATCTAAATATCACTTTTTCTTCTAGCTTTAAAATTAAAGTAAAAACAATTATAATTAAAATTTAACTTATCAAATTCTGTATAAAAGGCGGAACAAAAAGGCTGACAAGCAGCCTTTCGCTCCTAGTAAAGGTTTTAACGAATCAGAATCCACGTTAAATTTATATAGTCGGCCTCGTTTTCTGATTGATCATAAACGGTAAATTCTAACATTCTTATTGGACGATTATTTTGAGAAAAGACGAGATTTTCGCTTATGAACGTGCGTTGAATTCCTCCTTTAATCCATTTTATATTGTTTCTTATGGGAAAATTTGTTTCGGTTTAAGAACAACTTTTACGAACGAGTTAAGTTCGAAACCCGAGGTTTGACTGTAAATAAAAATTTGAAACGAATTATATTTAGAATCGTTATTAATTAACAAATATTTTCAAAACAAAATCCAACTTTGAATTGAAAATAGCTTTGACATAAAAATTCAGTGATTCCGGGATCGAATCTGAGCGGTCGAAAAATGCCAGGAATTTTTTTAGGGTGATTTGTCCCGGTTATATCGGCTCCGTTCCTCATCAGGACGCCCGAACCCACAATAGGTTTTTTTTTCATTTTTGAATCTCTGTCTTGTAACACTACGTATCGCGATCGCGTTTTCCATGTACGGTACAATATTCTCAGGGCCGTTCCGACCCGGGGTGCAGCGGGTGCGGGGCACCCGGGCGGCAAGCCTAGGGGGCGGCGCGAGCCGCCTTAAAAAAAAAGGGAAAAATTAATTTATCATTAAATTAATATAATACATAAATATTATTCTAAATATTATCATTAAAATACTACTATTCTAATATTATTTGAATATATGTACTATTCTAAATATTATTAATTATATTTCAAATTCAAATTTTATATACACAACTTATTCAGGCCACAACAAGTGGCAAGTATAACAGTTTCTTGTTTTAACTCGTCTTAAGCTATTTTTCACGTCGGTCGCGAGGAAGATTTTACAGGAAAATACTCGTCTGTGGTCAAAGCATAGAAATGCACGCACCGGGATAATTTCTTTTATTTTAATTTTAAACGTGTAATCGTGTAAATCGCAACAGCTTAAAATGTTTTTGTTTGATATCGTGGTTAGAGAGACAGTAAAAATTAAAGGTGAGTACATACATTAATTTGATTATATTTTGCTTTTGCGCGGTTAAATAAAATCTAAATAATATTTGTAAATTTTTAACAACTTTGGGGAAGGGGCGGCAAAATTATTCTCGCACCCGGGCGGCAGATACCCTTTTTTTTTTTTTTTTTTTTTTTAAACTCTTTCCGCCCTGTGGGCACTAAGAGGGCCTCTTTTAGAAGGCCCATTATGGGTTCGGCCAGGCCCACAATGGGGCGACCGGGTGGTGAAGGACGGGGCCCGACATATCCGAACGGACCACCCCCGAAAAATTCCTGGGGATTTTCGACCCGTTCGGATTCGATCCCGGGTCCCCCAGAGCGGTAGGCTGCCACCTTGACCGCTCGGCCATCCGGCCGTGCGGCAGATACCCTAGGAACGGCCCTGAATATTCTATTTTATACATTCTATTCATAACTCGTATTCATAATTATATGTGACTCGTATTCGGTATCCATGTACTGTACCATACAATGTAATAAATATCCTTTGTAATATTACTCAGTGATGTCTAGCGGTATTGAAGCAGTTTCAATAAAGATTTATAAAAAATGCAGTGAAAAAGTGAAGTGTCCTGTGGCACTAAGATGACTTTTTAATCATGTCTACAATGCAGCGGCGGTCGGGTGGTGAGGCACAGAGTCCGACGTATCTGGGATAGATTTGATTACCCATGAAAACTTCTTGGAGATTATCGTTTCCTGGTCCACCCAAAACGGTAGACTGGAGCCTTAACCTCCTCGGTTTTCTGGCAGGTTACTGTAAAGTTTAAATTGCAATCGATATTAGCGAGGTTGAGGCCGAAGTTTTAAACGCGAAAACGTGTACGTCGGACGTTCGGCGCCACTTTCCTGTAAGCCTAGAAGTTTGACAATGGCGTTTGGAATGTCGAGCATGATTCCACCGACTTTCCAAACGCCATTGTCAAACTTCTAGGTTTATAGGAAAGCGGCGCCGAACGTCCGACGTACACGTTTCCGCGTTTAAAACTTCGGCCTCAACCTCGTTATTAACGGCTGGATGATTGACGGTTAAGATGTTAGAAACTCCAGGAATTTTTCACGGACGATCTGTTCCGAATATGTTGGGTCCAGTGTCGTATTACTAAAAATAATTATTTATTTATTTTTCCAATAAAATTAATTTTCGTTAGATACGAAGTATGACGCTTCGCTTTGTATAGTATGGAGTAGGCCACGTTTATTAATATTTATTTACGCACCCAGAGGGCGTAAGTAATATATTGAAAATGGCGGGCGACGTAACTTACGTGTAATATAAAACTAAAAGTTGACCCCTTTAAATTTACAATTTAATTTTTAATAAATACGAGAAAAAAATGTCTCATTACGGATCTCAAGAATACAGTGGAGCGATATTACCGGCTCCCGTGGCTTTTATTCAAACTTTATCGCATCAGGTTAATGAACACGACGTAGAGACGTTGATTCAGGCTCAACAACAGATGTAAGATTCTGTTTTTTCATTAAATAAAATAAACAAAATTATTGCAATAAAATAAAATAAATTTACGAAACGAAAGACGTGAAGATTTCTCATAAAGCGAGGTTTTACAAAAGTTATACGCACTTTGGGAATGTGCAGTAAAGTAATTCTCGGTAGAAGTTACTTTTAGGTTAATGTTTATATATTTACATATGTAGTAATTAACTAAAAGTAACTACGTAATTTTTAAACTTAAAACTACTGTGTAATTAGTTTTTCTGTTATTTAATATAATCTAGTATTGATATCATAATAAAATTATATTGAAATTTTTTATTATTATGTAATAATCATAATATGAATATACAGTATTACTTTTATAAATGATAAAATTAGGATAATTGAATATGTGAGGGCTCTATGGAAGACTTATCGCACACTACCAATGCAGCCAGAGATTATACAGAAATGGGTGAACGCTGGTTATTGTGTTTGCCCATTTCTGTGATTTCTCTGGCTGTCAGTAGTGCGTGATGGTACAATTCAAGCTTTGAATGAGTATGCAAGCTTATCACAGTTTTAGAGCATACCTGTGGAAGCAAAAAAGTCAAAGGAATCATACCCCTACAAGTGACCCTTAGTGATTGTTGTTCTTATATATGAATATTATTAAATTTGCTAAAGTATAAAAAGAGACTTAAAAATGCTATTGTGTAAATCTTTTGTTTGTAATTTTTAAGTCAAAATGATTGTGACCATCCATATTATCCGAGTTTTCGGTTATTCAATGTATCGGCAGTCCACGTTATCTTGAATAATTGAGATTCTACTGTTCTACTGTAATATCAACTAATGTGTGAAATAAAATGAATATGAAATGAAATGACTAATATAACAAATTTTATTAGCAAATTAATTAATTTTTTTACAGGCTTCTCAGATTTGAAAAAACAAATGAGATGCTAATTAACTGTAATGCATTGTCGGCATCGAGGTTTGAAGTGGCAAGCCGAGAAATAAAACGGCACATACAATTACTAACAGAAATGAAAAAAGACCTGGATTCAGTTTTTCGAAGAATTAGGTATTTATTAATTTAAACTGCGATATTTTTGGTGTTTCAATGTGAGTTTGTTAAAATGATTTAAGATTGTAGTAACTAATATAAAAAATTATTTAAGATATTAGTAGAAGTGTTTTGATTTTCTAAAACATTAATGTTTAATGATGTATTTAATTGTAAAATAAAACAGAATTTTCAGTATTTTTCAGATGGTAATGCATATATATGTGTAGAAACATTAGATTGCATAACAAATTAGATTTTTGGATTGGCAAGCACCAAATCTGACAGAGGGCGCTCAAAATGGCTGCCGAAACAGGTAAGGAACCGACAGGAAACGTTGTCTTGTAGAAGGTGAAATCGTTTTGGATGCTGGACACATTGTATTTTGTGGATTAAACTCTAACAACAACACTGAACATAGTTTTATTTATCATAATAGTTATGTTTTTATATTGGCACATGGTGTATACTGCTTAAAATATTTAAACACTTCTCACCTGTTAACGTGTAACAGGTGAGAAGTGTTTTAATTCTACACACGATAGTCTTTTATTTTATTTTTAAATAATAATTTTTATGTAGTCATGACGTAGCGGTAATATTCCAATTCAAGTTTGAAAGTTATTCTTTTGAAAATCTGAAGCCATCCACATAAAAAGAAAAAAAAATGTCTAAATTTTTTTTGTAAATGGACATGCCCGTCGAAAAATTGTTTTTGTATGCAGATTGGAAAGAAAATTTACCTATATCGAGATAACTTTCCAGTCAAATTTTTAAAAATATTCTTAATTGAAAATATAAGTTAATTTACGTTTTTTGTTTTCATTTTAGTATTATGCTCGGCTATCACATGTTTACGAAAACCAGACAGTCCCGCTTTGCACGTGCATTCTCCCCGTAATTGAGATGTATTAAAATGACAATATCTGAGATTGCAACACTAAAGCAACAATGTGAACTTTCAGTGTTGTTGTTAGAGTTTAATCCACAAAATATGATGTGTCCAGCATCCAAAACAGCTTCACTTTCTACAAGACAACGTCTCCTGTCACCGATACTGTCTAGAATTTGACATAAATTCAATGATTTGTTCTCCATTTGGTCATCGCAGTAGTCGTCACCAATGGAAACTGAATCGGCTCAGGCATTGAACAAACACATGGTCGGTTCCTTACCTGTTTCGGCAGCCATCTTGAGCGCCCTCTGTCGGATTTGGCGCTTGCCAATAATAAGTTTACAATGAGAAATAATGTTACCTGATTTAAGAATTGACTGGTTTTATATACAAATAACTTTTCTGGTAACTATAATTCAATATATATAATCATAGAAAATCAAGCTTAAATTATATATACATGATTCCTACTCAACTTTGTACAAATTTCCTGACTCTCATGTCCCTTACAGTATGGCACATTGACAAAATAAAACAGCATTTGACTTTTTATGCACATATGATATTGCTTCTCCGACTTTTTAATTAGTTATTTTTTCTAAATAACAGTTATATATTTTTCACAATTGCCAAATTATTAAAACTAAAAATAAATGTTTTATTAAATTAAGGTAGTTTATTCTATTACTAATCCACAATCATACATCTGCATTGTTTTGAAGAAAAGGAAAAGCAATTATTTATTAACAAATCCTGTATAATCCATGTACAAAAGTATATATTTATGAAATTTATCCCTTAATAAATTTCCTGAACTTTATAAAATAATAATAAACTGGGAAAAAAATCAGAAATTGTTTTGTTAAGCAATGAAAATGACTTTCCAAACACCCTGTATAAGCAAGCAAAAATGACAAAAAAAAAAAAAAAAAAAAAAAAGATAAAGGAGCAACCCTTCCCAAGATATTGTAAAATTTGCATCCTGTAGTGTTGAATTATTTGCAAAAATTGATGAAAATTTACCAAAGAAATTGGAATAGTATCCTAAAACAATGTTAAAAATTTGTGTTGTTTTTCATATTGAATAACTTCATTGTGGATTAGGACCATTCATAATTACATAAATTGTAGTCATTAGATAGTTTTTAATGAGTGACATATTTAGAAAACAATCATTTGAAGTGAAAATTTAAATTGCTTCTATAACATGAGGTGTATTGCTAATGTGACATTACTTGCTTACTATTGACTTATTTATAGTATATAAATTTGAAACTATATGAATAAGATAGAAGTCTGTCTTTAGCTTAATTAATAAACTATATTAATGTTACATATTATTTTCATATGTTCATTTCTATGCTACATGGCATATCATAATAAAATTGAACTGTTTACAAAGTAGATATAAAATGCAGATTATGAAATTTCTTCTTGCAAACAGTTAAGAGAAATATTTTAAAAAAGGGCCATTTTTCCATATGTTTTACTATAACAGAAGGGATAGAAAAAAACTTGGAAATAATTGTTTTTAGATCTAAAAGTTCCTTTTGTTATTTTTCTTATATAAGAATGGCCAACAATTCCAGCAAAGTGTCAATTGTGTTTGGCAGAGAGAAGATCTTTCCATATATTATTTTTAATATCATGATCAGTATGAACAGGCAATCATTTATAATTACTTAATTGAAAATGGAGACAAAATTATTTTTAAGTGTCATTAGTTAGTAACAATGGATAGGTAATTTGATAATAGACACATAAGAACATTAACCCAGCCCTTCTCAATCTAATTTTTTTCAAGTTGACTGTCCAAAAGCTTTAATTTTTTTATCATTGATATTTGATATAAAATTAATTTTTTATAAAAAAATATGCAAAAAATTAGCTTCTACGTGTGTTTTTGCTAAAAATAAAATTATTTTATTTTTTGAAAGAGAAACTATCAAAAACAATTTACATAGATACTTTCAGATTCTGAAACTAAATTTTTCCCCCAAAAATCTAAAATAATTTCTGTAACATAATGCTGTCTATTGGATAAATGGTGAAATAAATATATAACAACAGTGAACACATCATAGAAATTAAAATAAAAATTTATGGAGCGGTTTTCACAACAGATGTATGACGTGTCAAAGTCAAAAAAGCCAATCACTGCGTATAGACGTATGGGACATGACAGTGACTGAGAAGGGGTTAATTACTTATGGCAAAATTATAAAATATATTTCTTATAACAAATGTTTTTATAAAATTAACATAATTAAATCATTTGAGAAGTAAAACTGAGGAAAATTAAAATTTTTATTTATGCTTTTAAGACAGATCAGTACAATATATTCCTGATTAGAAAAATTTTTTTTTATACAGGTATTAATTTACTTCATGTTGGCACATATATACACTTGTTAATATATTTATATTACAGTAGAGAGTCGAAAATTGGAATCAATTGGGGACTGGGGTGGTTCAGATTAGTCATTTGTTCCGATTACCAATTATGTACGAAAAAATATATTAACCTGTCCGATGTTCAAATTTTTCTCCGTTGCGTGTTGCTTCGTGTTGAATTTTCGTCGATTTTAAGCCTAACGAAAATTTTTATAATAATCATCGAGGCTATCGTATCGTTAAAAATTATTTCTGCATTTTGTACAAACAAAATAAATATATTGAAGAATATAAAAACATGAAAATTATACTTTAGAAGTAAATTTAGTATCAAAAACGTTCGATTCAGCACGATACAGTCCGACTGAAAATCGTGCCGATTACCGGCGTTCTGATTAACGACTCTCTACTGTACTTACAATAATGCAATACTTAATATGAAATGAAATCATTTTTCAACTAAATGCACGCTTTTGAATCAGTAAATAAACTACATTAAATTTATTTATAAAGTAAATTTTATTTTAATTGTTGTAGAAAATATATTCAAATATTGCATTTATTTTTAGGTTTTTGAAAATGAAGCTTTCTCAACAATATCCAACGGCATTTTCAGGTATTTACCTTTGTTAGTTGGAAAATAATCGTAGCATTAGTAATGAATCTTTCAAACTTTGTTTATATTAATGTAAACAGATAAATTAAAAAAATTCAAAATTTAGCATGAAAATCTATTTTTAGCTAATTATGATAATTAATCAAGTAAACCATATGAAAATATAAATCTAGAAATGTTAATAGCTTAAGAATTTAAGGTAATTTTTAAAATTTTATTAATTTAAATTAAAGTTAATTATATTTTTCTGGACTTTTTGTAGTATATGTAGAGATTTAATAAATAACTTGATATAATCATTAAAATTTATTTATAGAAACGGCCAGTGATCGCCTAAATGATCGGGCCACAATTTGGCTAATTAAATAATTAATACAAAGTAATTTGTTACTAGAGGGAGGCATTAGGTGCTATCTCTTAACTAAATTAATAATTTTAAAAAATAATTTAGAACATTCTGGAAGAAAAGAACTGATCCATGGCGCCCTGCCCTGGATCAGTTCCTTTCTTCCAGAATGTTCTTCCGGGGCTTGCTCAGGGTCCAGATGACACAACTGGCAAGCACACCACACAGCAAGTGGAGGTTGAGGGTTCAAGCCCTGCCCTGGGTCAGTTCTTTTCTTCTAGAATGTTCTAAATTATTTTTAAAAATTAAAATTATAATTATTAATTTAGTTAAGAGATGGCACCTAATTTCGCCCTCTAGTGACAAATTACTTTGTATTAATTATTTAATTAGCCAAATTGTGGCCCGATCATTTAGGTGATCATTGGATGTTTCTATATATACTCATATATAGAAACATATATATAGGCTTTGTGATGTTTGTTACATTTATAAAAATTTTTTAGTTTGTTTCTTGCTTTCTATGTATCATGAACACTAAGAACAATTATTTGGATTATGATATTGAGATTTTTAAAAAGTGATTTCTTCAAGAATATAACATCATTATTTTATTAATTTCTCGCATCTTCATAATAGAAAAAAAATTTTGAAAACTAATGATTACCAAACAGAGATTTTTTTTACTAATTTTCGATCATTTTTAAATGACTTCAAAATACATTTGAATGCTAATAAATAGATATTTGTTTGATAAAATTTTGATGATAATTAGTTTAAACAAATTTATTGTCATTATGAGGATTCCCCAAAGAAAGTATGATAATGATTTTTAACATCTTAGCATGCAACAGGAGTTGCATATTATTAGATTTATCAAGTTAATATTTTATATTTGAACATTTATAATTATAGAAAAAAGAAACAAATTTTCAACCACTGAATTGTCAATTTTGAAAAAAAAAAAATTAATTTGGTAAAGAAAATTAAAAAATACTCAAAATTCCATCAATATTTTATAAAATTCATGTTATCAGATTGTCATGCCAACTGCAAAGGGTGTATCGATTCATAAAGAAATTGAAAATTTCTTTTGAATCATCAAAGAAAATTTGAAATTTCAGATATAGCCAGTAATATGTCTATAGATGAACAAGAATTGAATTTTATTTTCATTTAGCATAGTTTTTTTTCTAGATTCTTATGAAATTAATTTAATTAGGTTTTTATTCTGTTATAGCTGCATATTTTTTGGCTATTAATCCAGACTTATCATACCACTTGGTATAAATCCAGATTAATAGCCAAAAAATACATAGCTATAAAAGGAAAAAGGACTAGAAGCTATATAAATAAAGAATTAATTTAATTATTAATATAACCAGTAGATTACAAATAAGCCTATCTTAATGCATAACTCAGATTATTGTTAATTAATTTATTAAGTCAATATTATTTATGTAGTATATAACTTAGTAAATTTTGGCAGAATTATTAATACATTTATGATTACATCTAGGTAAAGAAAAGAATTTGTATTAAAATAAAAAGTTTTTTTATAGCATACTGAATTGAATTTTTTTAATGTAATTTTACTTGACCTAAACTTATGTTTGATGAAAAATAATATTAGTTTTAATAGATAAATAGAAATAAATTGAATGTGTTTTAGGTTTATGTTTGCATCTTTAGTAGATATAATTTTATGATTCTAAAATTTCACAAATGTCAGAAATAAAAAGTTTGAAGTCATTGCCATGCAAAATAGTGGCAAGTAAAATCTGAATCCCTGTCTTAAAAAATGTCATTTTTAATTATTCTGAAAATTTTTTCAGAACAATGATTTATACCAGGGATGAGCAACACGCGGCCCGTTAAACATGTTTATGCGGCCCGCCAAGCATTTCTATAATTGAATTTATTTTATCGACTTTCTCCCATCAATATATTGTTATAAAATTAATTATAAAATGGTAGTACATACTAAACCGAAACAATTTTTTGTGACGAGTTACTCACTTGTCGGCGACTTGTTCAAACATGCAATACGAACGTGCCGCGTCTGTGCTTGTTTGTGTTTGCTTCTGTCACACAATCAGTCAGACTGGTAAGCTGTTAACTAGCAATTTTAGCAATTCTTGTGTTTCTTGAAAGGCGTGAGTACAATATTATTGTCAAAAAGGTAATATTAGAGTTTTTTTTATTCAAAATTAAGTTTTCCTACAAATTTTTTTAACTTTCAAATTTTTAATCCATAATAGCATGTCGGAAAAGCAAACAAAAAAACGGAACGTTGCGGATGAGCACAGGCATTTCCAAGAAAAGTGGAAATTTGATTATTTTTTCACTTTCGTCAAAGATAAAGCTGTATGCTTAATATGCTCAGAGACTGTGTCGACATTAAAAGAATATAACATAAAAAGGCATTACGATACAAAACATGAACAACAATATAAAAACTTAACAGGACAACTCCGGATAGATAAGTTTAATCAAATGGAGAAAAACTTGGGAAACCAACAGGCTTTTTAAAAATCAAGCTATTTTATCAAATACGGCAGTAAAGGCTAGTTTTGTTGTCAGTCAAATACTGGAAAAAAAAATGAAACCCTTTGCGGATGGAGAGATGATAAAAGCATGTCTGACTGCTGTTGCAGAAATAGCATTTCCTGATAAAATAAATATTATTTCAAACATTAGTTTATCAAGGTTCACCATTGCGAGAAGAATTGAAGACTTGTCCGAGAACATAGCAACAACGCTTCGTGAACGCATTGCGAAATTCGAATACTGTTCTTTGGCACTTGATGAGAGTTGCGATATTAGCGATACAGCACAACTGCCTATATTTTTACGTGGTATTGACACCAAATTTAATATTACCGAAGAATTGTGTTCACTGATTCCAATGCAAGGGACTACAACCGGCAAAGACCTGTACAATGAACTAAAGTCTGTGTTGGAAAATTTTTCAATTTTATTAGAAAAGATTATTGGTATATCGACAGATGGAGCACGAGCAATGTCAAGCATGGAGGTAGGAGTATCGGGAAGGCTATTTCAAGACATTAAGAAGGTCGCAGGAAGGGAAATATTCGTTAACCACTGCATAATTCACCAGGAAAATTTGTGTACGAAAAGATTGAGTTTGCCAAATGTCACAGTACCAATAATTAAACTAATCAATTTTATAAAGTCGCGCGCGTTAAATCACCGTGAATTTAAAGAATTCCTGAAAGATTTAGAAACTGAATATGGCGATGTGGTTTTTAATACCAAAGTACGTTGGCTTAGTAGAGGTGCAATGCTAAAAAGAGTATACAACTTAAAAAGCGAAATACAATTGTTCTTGGATATGAAGGGATATGCCTTTTCTCATTTCGGTAATAAAGAATGGATGTGCGATTTTGGGTTTCTTGTCGACACGACTCAGCATCTCAATGATCTTAATGTGGAATTTCAAGGCAAAGGACAGTTTATTCACAATTTGTATGATAAAATTCAGGGCTTTAAGCACAAATTAAAATTGTGGAAACAGCATCTTTTGCAGAATAATGTGTCTCACTTTCCACATTTAGAAAAAGAAAACGTTACTACTTCTCAAAAATACGCACAATATATAGACATTTTAATTAACGAATTTCAATTACGATTCCAAATGTTCAAAGCTGAGAAGACAGCGGTTTCCACGAAAATGTTTTCCTCGCCATTTAATATCGATGTGGATACAGTTCCCGAAGACTTTCAAATGGAAGTGATTGACATGCAGAATAATACCTATTTAAAAAATGTATTTTTCTCAGTAAACATCGAAAATTTTTATAAATCTTACGTGAGCCCTGAGAAATTTCCGCTTTTGACGAAAAATGCAAAGCAAATGATGTCTCTGTTCGGAAGTACGTATGTTTGCGAACAATTATTTTCAACCATGAAATTAATCAAAAATGACCACCGATCAAGACTGAGTGATGCACGATTAGAATGCTGCGTACGTGTAGCTACCTCATCAATTCCGGCTGATATTGATCAGCTTGTATCGAAAAAACAGTGCCAAATTTCTCATTAAAAATTTCAAGTAAATTCGTTTTTCTGTTCTTTTCTCGTTTGTTTTTATTTTGCATTAAAATTTGTATATGAAATCTTTACTTTTTTTAAAATTATATAATCTTTCATTCTAATGTTTATTATAAATAAAGTTTTGTAAATTATTAATAAGTGTTACTTTATGTGCGGCCCGCCAAAAAATTTTAGAATTTAAATTGGCCCGTTGATTAAAAAGGTTGCTCACCCCTGATTTGTACTAACTGTGATGATAAATTTTAGCATTACTTCTTAATATATTGAGAATATCATATATATTATTTTAACAAATTTAAAATTTCATTTTTTTCAAACAATTTATCAAGGGATAGGAGCCTAACCACCTACCTGTAGTCAAATTATTTAAAGCTAATTTTAATAATTAAATATAAATATGGTCCAATAATCTGGCAGATCATTTGGCATTAAATTTTGAATTTAATTACTAAACAGAATTTGAAAATAGATTTACATAATTCTCATTAAATAGATCTCATTAAATTGGTTTAAAATTGGTTTAAATTAATGACTAATACATAAAGTTACGTGTTATTTTTGTAATTGGTTAATGGTATATGTAAAATGATTTCTGCATGCTATTTTTATAACAAATTAATATAATAATAATTTTATCAATACCTGTAATTATTTGAACATCCTATTTACTAACTGTTAAAAGAACCTGCCTTAATTAATTTGAATCAAGTAATAATTTATTATAGCTTGTAACAACATATTTAATGTATTGGATGAAGAAGAAGAACAGGATGAGAAAGAAACTGGTGTTTCAAAGAAGAGACAAATTAGTAATGCTATTGAAAGCACAAATGCTCCTAGCAGTTCGGAAGACAGCCAAGGTAGTTCTTCGAGTTTTATTACGTCTCCGTGTACGTCTGACGATACTACTTAATTTTATATAGAAATTTTTTTATATGAATATATTATTGCTCGTCAGTAAATCATCATTTATTGTACATAAAATATTATTTTGTTGTCAAGAATTAGTTTGATTTCAAATTTTTATATTAATATTTTCATTGTTTCTTATAAAAAAATAATTTTAAATTACTAAAAAGTTGAAGAGTGTTACATGTTTTGAAAATTGAATATGTATATATGTATAATGTTCGAATATTATAAGCCAATTGAAAATATTAATATTTTATTTATAAATTTTAATTGAATTGTTCAAAATTCTTGTTGCCATATCATAATTTTTGTTTTTAATTTAATTGTATATTTATTTAAATAAAGTTTTGTTTTTTAAAAGGGTTTTTATTTTATTGTTCTTTTAGTTTCTTTTTAAACATTCTATTTTTGATTTTCTTATATAATGTTATTTTTTTTAAAATAAATTTATTTTAAAAAAAATATGTATATAAAATATACAGCACAAGTGTATTCCTTTATTGGAACTCCCACAAAATTTATGAAGAGATTTATAGTTGGTATACATTTTATACATAAATACTTGCTTTGCCAGTGCATGGCATTTAT
The DNA here is from genome assembly GCF_030686945.1 of Centruroides vittatus. Lineage (NCBI taxonomy): Eukaryota > Metazoa > Arthropoda > Arachnida > Scorpiones > Buthidae > Centruroides > Centruroides vittatus. The sequence goes on from NW_027122718.1 coordinate 8,029,709, forward strand.
GCATAAACCATTTGTAATAATAATATTAAATGTACAGATATTAAAAGTTTGAGTTTTGACATTTTGGCCATCCAGCTCTCAATGGTTAAGGCATTGGTCCACTACCGTGGAGACTGGGCAAGCAACCCCAGGAATTTTTCAGATTTTACAAATCAGATATGTTGGGGTTCCATCCTCATCACTTGGAAAAAGGTCCTCTTAGTGTTTATGGGAGACTGAGGGAAAAATCTCAGTATCAATATATATACTAATTTTGATTACATTATTTGATTTGAGTAGAATTTTTAGAAATAAGTTTCCAATAATAAGTAGAAACAGCTTTTAGTTCAGTTCATATCTTCATTTATTAGAAAAAACAAGATGGTGTTCAATTAGCTTATACAAATTTAATTATTTTCTTTTGATTACTTTGTAAATGCTTGGGTACACTGTAGTAATTAAGTAAATTATATTGCCAGATTTATTATATAATACGGAAACTAATAATACACTTACTTGATCTTGTTTTCAAATTGTGACAGTAAATTATACTTAAAATTTTCAATACGTATTTCACATTTATATCAAGTTTTCAATACGTATTCACATTTATATAGTAGAATAATAAAATGCGACGGATTTGGATATGAAAATATGCATCACTTTATAATAACTATAATAATAATTTTTATAATGAGTTTTGACATAATTAAACATTATAGAATTTGATTACTTTGTTCATCTCTCTCTTATTGACAAAGATTAAAAATTTTTATCTAATGAAATTGTGTATGTACAGTACATAATATAGATTGAGCATAAAGTTTCAATTATATAAGACAAACAGAAAACACTCTTGAATGCTAATAACAATGTGTATCTGAAACAATTTTAGCTACTGTTTTATATATAATTTTTATCGTTTTGCACATAATACTTTTTAACATAGAAACTAAATTGGGGTGGATGCATGGGTATTATGGCCCTCCCCATTGACACAAAAACAAAATCCATTGTTCAAACTTCAGAATGTCATTTTTAAAAACATTTATGATGGCAAATATAATTTGTCAGACCATCCACAATACAGTCGTCAGGCACACGTTAATAAAACAGACTAATAAGTTTTAAAATACTTTAAAGTTAGCACTCTTCTGGATCCACCACTGAAATAAATTGTGAATATCCAGTAAGTTACGTATAGCTTTTTAACAATGAATACCCCAAAAATAATTAAAAACAGTAATTGTGTACTTTCGGCGGTGTTGTGCTGAACCTGTTATAGTTTTATTCTGATACCAACATGATTCTACCAATTTTGTTATATATATTATCAAAATTTGTCCGGTTATAATGAATTTCAAAGTTAAGTTGTTAATTGTATCATGTTCTTACATTGAGGTACATGCACAACACAGCGTAAAGCATGTGCTGTAATATAAATATACAAGCAAGAGATTTGTTTTTAATATGCCATGGCCTACGCTGAACTATGGTTTCCATTTAAATATATAATTAATAATTAAAATACGTGGTACGGTCCAAAAGTTCGGGGACTGCAGTAATCTATGACAACAAAAGCATGTATTTGAAGTTACAGCATATGAAATGGATTCTACCAAACCACCTCTATGTGTTCAGGTTAATTTCACCCATGTCATGTGATTAAACTGTAAGCGCTGCTGTTTTTTCTGGAGATAGTTACCTTTGTTCCGCGACGTAATAAAAGTGGAGTTTCAAGAACAACCTCCAACATTAAATTTTGTCAGCGTTTAGGTAAAACACCTACGGAGACTTTAAAATTGCCAAGAAAGGTGTACGGTGATTCTATACCATGGCAAAGTTGAAATGTTGGAGGTTGTTCTTGAAACTCCACTTTTATTACGTCGCGGAACAAAGGTAACTATCTCCGGAAAAAAACAGCAGCGTTCATTTGCATTTTCTATTCAGTTTGCGAACTTAAACTGCAGATATAAACCCGTGTTCAATTGTTTTTTTTATTATTTTATTTTTGAATGTACCGGTACTGTACAGTACATAAAGAATGTTTGCATTTTTAAAAATTTGATTATTATACATTGCTATATAATAGCAATCCTGTATATAATGAACTCTTGTGTAAACTTTATTTAATGTAAATACTTTATTACTATTATATTTTTATTGTTATAATTATAATCTATATTTACTATTCTGAATTAAACTGATTAAAGCATTTAACATATATAATTAATTATATTTTATTGATATTTATCTTTTAACGATGATAAAATCCACGTTATTTAAATTTTGCACTCAAATCTGTCTATCTCAAATCTTGTGGGAACGAGAAAAAAGATTTGAGATAGATAGGTTTTAAGATATACGGGTTCGTTAACAGCAAACAGTAATACGTTTGATTCGAGGTACAGTATTTTATTAATACAATAGCATGTACGGTACATACCTGTATTAGGTAAAAATAAAACATTTTTGACATCCATTAGCAGAAATAGTTGGTCAATAATTTCTGATACCTGACATTTTTTAACTGGACAATTTTTTGAAGATAAGTAATAGTTGTAAAAGACAACAATTAAATGTTGGATATATTAGATTCAATCACCCTACTCAATAGCCTAAACTCCAGCAAAAAAATCTTATACTATGTGAATGTTTCATCCATATTCCATTGGACATCATCAGGCTGTAGACTTGGAAAAATGGAGCTTATTTTCCAAGTCTACAGCCTGATGATGTCCAATGGAATATGGATGAAAATGTTTGTGTAAGTATAGGATTTTTTGTTGGAATTTAGGCTACTTAGTGTGATTGATAAGCAATGGCCACAAATGCGTCCTGACTAATATCTTCCTGAGATTCAAGGAAAGCTCTCAACATTTCAATAGTCTTTTCTGCTTCTTTTGTGACAATATCTTTAGGTGAATATATCCGATTCTCTAGTTTGTTGTCGTCAGAAAGTCCTCTCATTTTCCATGTTCTCCATATTTGTCAACATTCCGCATGTTACCAGAGAATCATCCACATGCAAAATCTCTTCAAATGAAATGTCTAGATCAGTGATTCCCAAACTTTTTCGATCCACCCCCCCTTTGTTCCATAAAGTTATACCCAATGCCCCTAACCCATTTTCTCTTGTGTGAGAAAGGATTGGAAATATTCTTAGGAAAACCTTCCTATGAATCTCACACTTCGTGCCCTTACCATACATTGTTCTCAACATCTGGAAACCATTAAACGCAACGTTTCCTTTTAAAGTTTAACAGAGGAAAGGGAACAGCTGTCAGTGACCCCAACTTTTGCCTTTGGTCACCGTTCAGTACCCTGCCTCCAGCGCCCCCTAGATTTACTCGCTGCCCACAAGGGGGCATTATTGCCCACTTTGAGAAACGCTGGTCTAGATTAAGTCTTGGATTAAGAATTAATCTTGACGATTAATTCTTGATGATTATCCATTCATCCGAATTTACGTCATTAGTTTCTATCTTTTACCATGTCAATAGTGTTTTGCTGTTGTTCCTCTTTCTTGTTGTTTCTTTGCTTAAACCCTTTTTAGAAAACTGTTCTTAATTGTCTTTTCTGTAACATTCCTCCAAGCATAGTCTATCATCCTCATAGCATCCAAAACATTGATAGTGGAAAGGGTATTGTCATTGTCGATGGCATCTAGAAGTTTTCAAATCAATTCTCTTCTGTATCCCACTTTGAAACTTCAAATGATCCCTTGATCAAGGGATTGCAGCTTGGACGTGGTATTTGGAGGCAAAAACTTTATCATGATGTTTTTATTGCATGGAGGTTGGAATGAGTGTTGCAGTTATCGATAAAACAAAGAATTTTTCGTTTTTTAAACCCATAGATTTGTCAATTCCTTTCAACCAGTCACTGAAGATTTTACTTGTCATCCAGACTTTCTGGTTTGCTTTGTATGTTAGAGGAAATGATTTCACTTTTAAGAAACATCTGGGCTTTGTAGAAGAATGACTAATCATTAATGGTGGAAATTTTTCGCTTCCAGTTTGATTAACTGCTAAGAATATGGTCACACGTACTTTACTCTGTTTCCCATCTTGGCACTCTTCTCCCTTGAATATAGCTGTTCTGTTCGGTAAACATTGGAAAAAAGGCCCGTTTCATTTGCAATGAAAACATCCACTGGCTGATACCCTTGAATAAGGAAGGAACTCCTTGATCCACTCTTCACAAACACTTTGAGGCATAGATGCACTTTCACCGCAAAGTTTCTTGAAGACGATGATGTGTCTACTTTTAAGCTCTCGAGCCATCCGTTGCTGGCTTTAAATTCACTTTGGCCAGTTCTTTTGGCAAAATCCTCAGTTTTTCTTTGTAACATCATTCCACTAAGAGGAACTCCTTGGTCACAACATTGCACAGACCTTTCTTACACATTCATCTATTTCTGGAAAATAACATTTGTAAAGTACTTAATTTTAGTATCTTAGGAAACCGACTATAATTGCGGTCGGTAAAACTTCTGTTAACCTAACGGGTACTTTACGCGGATTCGAGATTAGTTTGCCAGGCCTGGGCTTTTAAGCGTGCACCAAAAAATTAGTAATAACAATGATAAATATCAAGTCAGATCAAAAGTTCAAATATATTTAATTAGCAACTAGAACGTACTACGTACAAATGTCAATAATCCAAACAAAATTTATTAACGAAATTCAACAAGTCAACCCGACAATAAACTTAGCTACTTAGCTTAACTTAATAGTAATTCCCCTTTGAAATTCGACAATCAAATACTTAGAAACTATGAACAAAATCTCTTACTAATTAAACGTCTATCTGTCACCTCACTATACGAAGAAACTATTTCCTCAATCCTTTCGATATCGTCAAATCGTCAATCGAACTCCTCTTTAGCACCTTGGATCGTCCAATTATCAATCTGGACTTCTATCAGAAAATACTTCACTTTCGAATTAACCTCGCTCTCACAGTCGCCTCGGTTTGGAAATCACCTCTCCTTCTTCGGTTAACGTACGGGTTTTATACTGTGAGGTGACGTCACACTTGAGCTGGGTTACTCCTCTTATTTACATACTTAGTTGCTAACATTAACTTTCTGTTCTGGCAGCTTTAAGTTTCTGACAAAGCTTATAAACCGTTTACAAAATATTTATCATAATTTTCTGGGATGTTTAAGACGGTTTATCAAGTATTTCTCTACTAGTGATTGTGGGGACTCCCCCCTCCATTTTTTTTTTCTGCGGACTGTTACTTCCGCCGGGCAGCGCAAGTGCGCAAGATGTTTCCTATGGCGCTTATTTCTCCGTGAGTTGTTTTATCTTCATTTTTCATTACTAACAAGAGAGTGGTGGGGAACCTTCGTCCTAAATAAACATAAACCCCAAACAAAAGATAATAAAACGGAAATAATAATAAAATAAAAATAACGTCCGGACTCAGTTCCTTACACATTTTTGATTTTTTTTCCACTTGTTGTTGTTTTCAAGTTTATTATTATTGAAAGAGTACTCTATGGAATACCAAACTTGGTTGCAACTTCATTCTTTCTCATCTGAGGATTTCTGTCCAAAAATTATAAGATTTTCATTTTTTTGTCAATAGAAAGGACATTCAACTTTCTTTTCACACCAGTCATTTGCTTCTCTTAATGTTGCAATCACAAACCTAAATGATGTCGAAAAACTGTTGGTCAAGGAAAGTCTGTTAGAATCCATTATAACATCACCTGGAATAGTAACCAATAAGGCACAAGTCAAACTCTTAGCCAATCAGAGAAAAGCAGTTTTAATTGCAACTACATACTGTATTGCGAGAGAAGTTTCTCAACTACAGTTTTTGCTATCAAAATGTAGTTGCCAAGCTTTGAATGTGTCATTGACGCTTCAGTTGGTAATTCAAGATATAGAGGTTTTGGAAAAAATTATTTGAGATAAACATGGAAAATATATTGAATTTAGGCTGCAAATGCAGGGGAAAAAAAACTTGAGTTAAAGAGGTTTTTGAGATAAACAGGTTCGACTGTATTCTTAACTGTTTAATATTTGGGAATGTTACCCATGTTCAAAATTCATATTTACCAAAGTATCAAAATCTTAAGCATGGCTTCTGATTAATTTAAAACTAAAAAATGGAACATTGTGATGCCTATGACAGTATTCTAATGGATAAGGAACAATATATATTTTCAGCATAAATATAAAAACAAATTTACAAATTAAATTATATGGATATTTTTACTGAAATTCTAAACACATTTTAAAACTTATAAATGAAAATATTAAAATTTAAATGAGTAACTGCAAATGTTTAACATTTTATTATTTCTATCTGATTTATTTACAAATAGAGGGTGTCCAAAAGTTACTGTGCAGCGAGAAATTTGTAACGACATTGCATACGACACCTATGTCTCGCATTTCAACTCCGCAGTAGATGGCTTTACTGCTTGTTTGCAGATGTTACAGTTTTTGAAAGACTTCTTTGCTGATTGTATTATCTTCCATGGAATATGGCCCACTATGTCTCAAGACTCACTCCTTGGATTTTGGAGTCTCTGGGGACATTTCCAGCATTTGCTGTAGGAGAAACTGCAATGTCGTACGTAAAACTTCACTTTTATTAAAACTTTACCCCACTGCACAGTAACTCTTCAGATAACCCAAATAAAAAAAAAATATATACTACTGCACTTTCTCAGAAGAGTTTACATGTTACAATCGGCTTCATTTTATTTAAACAAATGTTTCATCATCCAATATCACTTCTTAAGCCTTTTAAATTTCCGGTACTCCATACGAAAAATTAACAACTAATTAACTAACGTTTTCGATCGCCTCCGCGATCTTCGTCAGGTTTTATCGACAGTTTTGAAATAGAATGCAAATAGAATTCTTTCAAAATTCAAACGATCGAACCTCTCCCGCGTGCAATAATTGCGAATGATCTAACATGCAATTAATCTCCCTGATACCATCATAAAAATGCCTCTGTCCGTCCATACAGGAATACTACACTATTCTGAGATGCTACCATTGCGGGTGCATTCCGGATACATACCGCCACGCATATGATAATACGTTGCCATCCTTGAAATCAATTTCAAGGATTTTCAAGGATGGCAATGTATTATCATATGCGTGGCGGTATGTATCCGGAATGCACCCGCAATGGTAGCATCTCAGAATAGTGTAGTATTCCTGTACGGACGGACAGAGGCATTTTTATGATGGTATCAGGAAGATTAATTGCATGTTAGATCATTCGCAATTATTGCACGCGGGAGAGGTTCGATCGTTTGAATTTTGAAAGAATTCTATTTGCATTCTATTTCAAAACTGTCGATAAAACCTGACGAAGATCGCGGAGGCGATCGAAAACGTTAGTTAATTAGTTGTTAATTTTCGTATGGAGTACCGGAAATTTAAAAGGCTTAAGAAGTGATATTGGATATTGGAGTACCGGTATGAGGATTGTTTTCTGTTTCATCATCACCTGGATCTACACTTTAATATTTTCTGTTTTCTGTTTCTTTTCTATTTTCTGTAATTGTTTAACGTATTCTTTAGAGAAGTTAATTCGCCATCAATCAATAGATAAAACAAACTATTTTCATAATATAAGCAGAGGTGAAGACAAAGTGCATATGCCTCCCCTTAACCAAACGTTAACAGAAAAAAATGTTTTATTTATTTATTATTTTCTTTCTGGAATATATTTTGTTTTATTTATGTATATAAGTTCTTGTAGATTTACAAACAATCTTATTGCAAATGCCCTTCTTCTGATACACTATTGTCATGAAATTATCCTTTTGATGTATTATTATTTGTTAAATTATTTATATATTGGAATTTTGAAATTCAGTGAAGTTATGAAATTGAAAATGCTTAATATTTTGATCTTTTATCATTTTATAAAGCTTTAACACAAGATTATATCAGTTATTGATATTTATCTCAGAGAAATTACAAAAATTCTATTTAGGATATAATTTTATACAGATTTTTTTTATAGTTTATTTCACTAAATTAAATTATATAATTATACTTAAGCATATATAAAATTATTGAACTGAAATTATAAGTTAAAATATATTTTATTTCAGGAAACTGCTAGAAAGAGTACGACAAATTGGAAACGTAATTGTCCTCAAATTAATGAAAAAAAAAAAAAACTGAAATTTGAAAATGATAACATTATTTATAAAATAGCATTTCTTGTATATTTTTACTTTGCAAAAATGAATTAATAATGTACAGTTAGGGGTCTTTAAAATTAAAATTTAGTTTTGGAATATTTGTAATATACAGTAATTTTTATTAAATTAAGAGAATGTTATGTAAATGAAAATATAACAAATAATAATCTGAACTAATTTGCTAAAGTTCACTTTAATAACAAGTTTTTCTGGAGTAAGTTCAGGCAATCAATCTCCCGACGACGGACTTTGTTGTCCGAAAGTACTTGAGAGAAACTTGTTATTAAAGTGAACTCGTAAAGCAGACCATTGTTTGTTATACAGGGTATCCAAAAAGTTACCGTGCAATGAAAAATTTGCAATGACGTTAAAATTATATGTACCGGTACAGTACTGCACGCACAACCTTAAGTTGTAAGTCCTGCATTTCCATTTTGCAGTAAATGGCATTACTGATTGCTCGCAGATGTTCTGGTTTTCAAAAGAATTTTTTTGCTCATTGTATATGGACTCTGGCCCTCATTTCTCCAGATTTTGAAGTCTCTGGAGGAAATTTCCAGCATTTGCTGTAGGAGAAACTGCAATATCATATATAAAACTTCACTTTTGATAAAACTTAAAACCTGTTCTACTGGCACAGTAACTTTTTGGACACCTTGTATACAGTTTATATTTTTTAAAAACTTGTTTTTGCATTAATAAATGGAAAATAGTAAATGCAATCCTCTACATGTATATTCTCTTGTATTTTAATATTGGCAATAATAGCATTAAATGACTAGACTATATCAGGAGCCTTAATTGTTTTGCAAATCAAATTAATTATCATAACATCATATTCTCTCTTGTTACAGAATATACAGTTATACAGTGGGTGATCGGTTAATGAACACGTTCGGATAACGAACACCTCGCAGAACAAATACAAGAAGGAATGAAAAATAATGAATTCTGATTGGTCTTCTCTTGTCTCCAAGTGACAATTTGAAACCTTTCGGAGCACAGGAGACGTCAACATTTACGCTCAACGGGATACCGATTGGATAGTATTCCTCCAAACTTTGAAACTCTCACTTGTAATTCCAGCCTTTTGTTTACCTTTCTGACAAAGAACTTTTTATAGTCTTTACGAGACTGTGGGGGATTCGTTAAGTTTTGCAATGGTTTTTATTGTTGAAAGGTGAGAGTTTAACTGTCCCATCAGATATTAACATTTTAACACCAAATTTTGAATTCAGTCTGGGACTCACATTTTTTTTTTTTTTGCACTAGTTGATTTCTATTCTCTGAATTTTTGTAAATGCTTTTCTGAACATTTTATTGAAAAAACAAACTGATAATATTATGGAGCCTAAAAAGAGCAGTGTGTCAAGAACTGTGCTCACCGTAGCTACCAAGCAAGAGATAATAGCCAAGGTAGAGAGTGGGCAGAAGATGGTCGATGTTGCTAGGCAATGTCTTGAACAGGTCTACAGTAGGCACAATCAAGTGATGTAACTAGTATGACTATCATAAAAGAGAAAGCTAGAGAAATTTTTGAAGAACTGAAGAAACAAACTCCACATCCGTGACTGGATGGTTTGCAAAGTTTAGAAGAGATCTGGCATTAAACATGTGGTAATTCAGTGAGTCTGCTAGTGCAGATAAAGAAGCAGCTGAGAAGTTCTGTCTCAAATTTGAAGAATTCATTAAAAAAGGGTATTGTCCACAACAAATTTTCAATTGTGATGAAACTGGTTTATTTTGGAAGCACATGCCAAACTATACCTACATCACAAATGATGAGAAAAATATTCTTGGGCATAAACCCATGAAAGACTGATTCACATTACTTTTGGGAACTAATGCTAGTGGTGATATGTGAAGCTTATCCCACTTCTTGTGTATCACTCTAAGGACCCTAGAGCATTAAAAAAAAATTCTATAATTAAAGAAAGACTGCCAATGATGTTGAGATTGAATAAAAGGGCAGGCTCTTTTCAAAGAATGGCTGTTTGAAGTTTGTGCTCCAAGCATCAAGGATTAACTTCAGACCAAAAAATTGCCATTGAAAGCACTGTTGTTGGACAATGCACCAGGATACCCAAAAGACCTTGAAGATAATTTACTGGAAGACTTTCCTTGGCTTGACAGTTCAGTTTCTGCCTTCAAATACCACTTTGTTGATTTAGCCAATGGATCAGGTTATTGCAGGTTTCAAGAAATTGTACATTTGCACACTGTTTCGTCTGCGTTTCGAAGCATGCCAGGTCTCCTCAACGATGACATTAAAAACGTTTTGGATAGAAAAATTTGATATTCTTGGAGCTATCCAGCTCATTCAAAAGGCATGGTCAGAAGTCAAATTCTGCTTGGCAAAAGCTGTGTCCCTCCTGCATTCAGGGAGACGATGTCCTTGAAATTATGATGAAATTGTGACAACTGCTAGAGATCTCAAATTGGAGGTGAACAAAGATGACATTGAAGAGCTCACAATGGAACCTGAAACTGATCTGATGACAGAACTCCAAGAACTCTCAATTGAATGAAGAACACCAAGAAACCCAGCAAGATGTGTTTTCTTCTGAAAAAGAGGACCAATGCTATTAAAGATCTTTTGAAGAAGTGAGAGGATGTCAGAACAATGGTCTTAGAATCACATTCAAACCAGGTTGAGATTAATAGGCTTGGGGCTCTACAATGACAATGCTATTAATTACTTCCGAAAAATCCCGAAGAAGAGAGAAAAGTAATTGACATTGGACAGTTTCTTTAACACTCCACAAATGGAAAAAACATGACTGATAAAAATGCAAGACTGTATGTATGTATTATTATAACATAAATAAATATAGTAAGAAAGTATATACAGTAATTTTTATTTATTTATTTTTTGGGGTTTCCAGAATGAATTAATCAAATTCCCATACAAAATCTATGGTAAATTGATAATTGGGTAGTGAACACAATCTTAGAACGAATTATGTTCGTTAACTGACCACCCACTGTACTTTCAAATGTATGTAATATGTTATTATTTTGAAAAACATTAAAAACCAATTTATCTGTAGAATAGGTAGAGTAAAACAAATAATAGATCCTTTTTATCTGGAAATTTTCTATGTGAAGAACCATATATTCAAGCAAATGTTTTGATAGAATAAATGAGACTTGTTATTTAAGCTGTTTGTTTCACTTTGAAATTTTGCAATATGCAAATTTTTTACCAAAAGTTATAGATCATAAAGTAGTTCAAATGATACACTTGATCTAACTGTTGGTATGCATTTTGTAATCTCATTTAGAAACATAGTTGTTTAAATATAAATAATAAACATTGATGTAATCAGTTTTTCAAACTTTTTAAAGGATTTTAAAGAGTTCAATACTCCACAGAATTTTCCACTCAAACATTCTTTTTTTCATTAATTAATTTGATACTACAGTGGACCTTCGTTATAGCGCTGCTCACTATACCGCGCACTCGGTTATAGCGCAGGCGATAAGCTCAAACATGTTTATACAGGCCCGTGCGGCGTTAGTGAGTAGCGCATTTTATTGTTACTGCATATTGAGTAATTGTGTATGTATTGTGAATTCCTGCATGTATTTTGAATAGTGTTTAATTATTGTATGCATGATGAGTAAAAGAAAAGCTTACAGTGTGAAAGAAAAGCTTGACATTATTGCTAAAGAGGTGAACCGCGTTACACCGCGCCGCTCGGTATAACGCGGTTCACCTTATTACGCAGGTGTTGTTTCCCGCCCGACATGCGCGTTATATCAGGGGTCCACTGTATTTTCTTATATTTAGGAAAGAATTGCGTGAAACTTGGTACCATAATCAAAACTTGGCAATTTATTTTTTGGAATTAAGAAAACCAAGAATATTTATCGAAAAAGCAATGCTTTTGGACTAATTTAGTTCAGCATCAATTCTTCAAGAACTAAATACAACTTAAGAAATAGCAAGCAAAATATAATTTTTTTATTCTAAGAAGTTCAACTTAAAAAAAGAATTCGATTTTAAATATTAAATATACAATCATTCCAAAAAATATAAAGATTTAGATTTCATATACTTGAAAACATCTATTCTTATATTTTTATAAACTAAAATAATTGTTTTTTCATATCTTAAAAAATTACAAATCATCATCATAATCTTATTTGTTCTTTTTCTTGAAAGTTTCTCCGAACGTGTCCACAAACTAATAAAGGAAATGCTGACGTGAGTATGCTAGAAGTAATTTAAATTTATAAAAAAAACCTATCAAGTTTTTCTGAAACATAAGAAAAATAAATATCCAATCTATTTTTATATATATTTTTTAAAGCGAGCATGATGGAAAAAAAGTCATTGACATTGCCAAGTGTTGCCCACCTCTAATCTAAGTAATAATTAATCTATGGCTGTAACCCGAAGAAGGCCTAAATGTGTGTAATAAATTGTTCTGTTGGAAAGGAAGTTATTTTATGTTTATAATATCTCTTAATTTTGGCATTTTTTTCCCTGTTTAATTTATTCACCAAGAACTAAACAAAGGAAAAGCTGTAGCATGCACAAGAATGAAATTTAACAGGTACACAATTACTGCATGAAGGGACGAAAACACTTTATTGACTCATTCAAAAACTTCTGCTCTTAATCGTTTTAGGTGAAATAACGGAATTTGGTGCACTTTGTGGCAAACTGTGATTTTGGTAAAAATTATCTTTCTTTTCCCAGCTCAAAGTGATTTATTCTATGTTTATTCACAGTTTATTTGGTTTCCCGTGTCGGTGGAGCACTAAAAATTTCAAAGTTAATCAATATAAACAAGTCCCAAACTATCTATTATGATACATGGATTCTACTTTGTATAACGATGTATGTTTGAATTTCAAAAATAAAATTCACTTATTTTACAAAGTGTTATATTCTCTACTGTGGATTACTTTTCAAAAAAATTTAGCAATCAAATTTTCTTAAATTAGATTTAAATTCTAAAATTTAAAAACAATTTATTTCGCATTAGATGCTTTCGCTTTATTACACAACGAAACAAACCTGTACATTTAAATTCTTAAAATTTTATCACTTTGTGCCGATGCTTTTTCTCTTGAAAATATTCATCAATTTCAGCATCTGCGCTTACAGATGTCTTCATTGTTGGTAGCAACATCTCAGATACACCTGAAACATTATTATTTCAAATATTGAAATAAAATTATCTGACATTCCTTCATTAATAAGCAAAACATTTTCATGAAAATTCTTTAATTAAATCAACCCGAAGAAGGACATTTATGATTAAATCAAAAGAACTAACGTTTTCGGCTATTAAAGAATTTGCTAGAAAAAAGAGAGAAGGATGTTTTGAAACTTAGCTATGTCATTTCTACATAATGTAAAAAACAATTTAATTTAAATAAGATTCACATCGCTGGAAAGAAAAACGGCAAACGATGTAGACTTCCACATTAGGTTAAATTTATTTTTGAACTTATTTAATGAGAACGGTTTATTGAAAAGTGACTATTTCAAAAAGAGAAAGAGAAAGAGGAATAATGATTTTTAAATTTCCATAGGAGTTTTAAATGACTAAATCAATCCTGAGATTACACTTTAACAACTGTGTTGTTTTATGTAAATATACTAGTATGGGTATCCTTTGTACAACATAGAGCAAGACCATGCTGTAGAAGTGCTATCATGATTTGAAAATTGAGGATATATCCTGTACAACACGTTTTCCGATTTTTCTCTAACACAGTTTAAGAATTCAGGAAATCGTCCGTACAAAATTTCACAATTTTAAGTGCAAACTCTGTTATTCAATATTTTTTTTATTCAAGTAAGCATATGTGTCATTTCAAATTTGCCCGTGTATTTTACAATATTGAAATTTTCAATTTGTTTTGTGCCTTTCGTCAGGTTTACTTTAATGAAAACTAATAAGACAAGGAAGAAAAAAAATTAAGACAAGACAGGGAAGAAGAAAAAAGAATCCAGATATTGTTGACATTGCTTTCAGACATTAGCCTTTAAGACTGTCACTGCGTTTTCTTTTTATATATTAATCTTCGTATTTAGTAAAATTTATTTAAACATTTTTAGGTAAGCATTATTAAACTTTTTCAACTGCAGGTAAGTAATCGTTTGTAAGAATGATGAACAAAATACAGTGGTACCTCGGTGCTCAAATTGTCGCCAACTCGAACAATTCGGTATTCGAACACAAATTCTGGAAAAAATTGCTCGGTACTCAACCAAACAAATGCTATCCACTAGAACAAATTTTCGATTAATAACATATTTTTATTCTGTCATTCATAAAATTTTTTTATAATAAAAATCAGGTCACAAATAAGAAAAATTAAGTCACCATTTTTTTATTTCTGACCAAGATCAACAAGAAAGCTGAGATATACCCCGAATAAATTAAAATTAGGTTAGTATATTAATAAAATATTTTAATATACGGGTGTCCTTGTATAATACAATAGTTAACGTTCTGAAAAGGTGCAGTGTTACGTGAATCTGTGCTAGACGAATCAGAGGACTAATGCGAAACATGAGGTTAAGTTCCAAAAGTTAACAAAAATATATTATTCTTTTCTGACACTAAGAGGAATATGTTTATTAAAAATAATTAACTAAAAATTACAATTAAAAGTACTGTATTATGCATTAATTAATATTAATTTTAGTAAACGAGGACATTTTCTTTTCACAAAGTATCATTGTCGTCTCAGCTTTTTTGTTGATTTTGGTCAGAAATATCGGCAACCGGAAGTTGTCTGAGATTTCGAACAGAGCCACTTCAACTTCAGTCCATAATTTGAGATAGAGGTTTTGGGAAAAAATTATATGAGATAAACAAGTTTGAGATTGACAGGTTCAACTGTATTATAAATGTTTATCACATTAAAATATAAATTAATAGAAAATAATTTAAAATAATTAATAAATTTGTTTTAAACACTAAATATTATATTTAATTTACCTTCCATTTCTTTCAACTCTGGGCAATCTTTTTTCAAATGATCTAGTTTACCACATTGTTTGCAGCATCCACCTGTTTTTAAGGTTAAAAAAAGAAAATTAATCAAAATATAAATATAAAAAATATTTATTATTTCGTAATGAAATTCTTTATAAACAATTTAATTATTCCTATATTAATTGACAGTAAACATTTTATATACGAACTAGCTGCTAGTTGCTAGCCAAAAAGGTGCTTCTGACATTTTTAAAGTTTCCGCCCACATAAAGAACTGATGCACCTAGACTATTCAGTAATATCAAGATTCATATTTGTCGTGCAGACGACACAAGGTGGTGGTGAATACCCCATTTTATAATTATACGAATGAAGTCGTACCTGCCACAGTACATAGAATTCTACAATGAGGGCCTAAATATATTCCCCTTGCTAATGCCAACCTTTGAAGACTCATTTAACTAAAATTAATATTAATGCATAATACAGTACTTTTAATTGTGATTATTAATTAATTATTAATTAAAAATAAATTATTGATTGCTTTCATAAACATATTTCTCTTAGTAACAAAAAGAATAGTATACTTTTATTAACTTATGGAACCTAACCCTACAAGGGCGTACCCAGCGAGGGGCAGGGTATGTTCTTGCCCAGGGTGCATGTATCAATTTAGTATCAGTTTGAATAATAAATATTGTGACTAGACTACAGCCTAGAGCCATCTGTCATGAAATCTTAGAACTATTTTGCTGTTCGCTGCTATTCTTGCACTCACAGAAACTATGAGTTGCCCCCCTCTAGTTCAGATCCTGGGTATGCTGCTGTAACTCTATGTTTTGCACTAGTCCTATGTTACGTATAGCATGGAATAGCATGGATTTGCATAACACAGCACTTTTTCAGAATGTAACTACCATGTTATATGAGGGATACCTGCAATTCTTAATAGATAATAGTATCAAGGAAAAATAAATTATTACATTTATGGATTATAAAAATATAATGCTTAATTTAAAAATAATTCTTCTAAATTAATTTTTGATCAATAAATAACAAATTAAAATTATTTGTATCTTTATTTACATATGAAAAATATTAAAAAAAGTAAAAATACAGTTTAACATATCACTTTGACTATATTTACCATTTGGATATAAACCTTTTTGATTGTCTGGACAGCTTCTTGATAAATGTCCTTGTTTTTTGCAAATAAAGCATTTTGCAAAAGGAAAATCTAATGAAAGATAAATGTCAATTAAGGAAGGCTTTTTTAAAAATAATTCTTTATATTATTATGTTTTATTATTCACTTGATAAATTCAAACAGTTTCAGTTTATTAAAATTTTTCATCATACAGGGCATGTCTCTGAAATAAGGTTTAATCTTTTATAACTTAACTTTTTTTTAATGAAATTTGATATCAAGTAAATTATAAATTAATTATTTTTAGTGAAATAAGCCAGTAAAATCCTAATCTAATTAAATGAAAAAGTTGCAAAATGATATATTATAATTTATATTACATTTAAATTTGTTAAGGAAAATTTTAAACTTAGTTTTATATTTCTTTTAGGTGTTATACCTTGAATTGTAATTAAGAGAAAATTTTTAAAAATTTTTGTAAAAAATTAACATGAACTGTTGGAATATTAAAGTAGCAAGAAGTTTAATTATACAGAATGAAAAGTCAAAGGTCTTGTACAATTTTTTATTCCGAAGTACTGAAAATACAGGTATTTCTTGTACAACACAGTTTCACTCAAACACAGTTCAGAAATTGGAGAAATCCACCGTGTAACACGGTTTCTGGTTTAACTCGAACATGGTTTGGAAAATCCCCTGTACAAAATTCACAATTTTTAAGTGAAAACTCCATTATTCAATATTTGTTTTATTCAAGAAGCATGCATGTTAACTCAAATTTGCCCATGGATTTTATAATATCGAAATTTTCAATTTGTTTTGTACCTTTCATCAGATTTACTTTAATGAAAACAAATAGGAAAATTTTTTTTTCCTTGTCCTAGCTTTCCTATTAACCAGGTATTGTTGTTTCTTTTAGACTTTATCCCTTAAGACTGTCACAGTGTTTTGTTTTTATACATTAATCTTTGTATTTACCTAAAAATGTTTAAATAAACTTTACTGTGTTATAAACCTTTCCTTTGTTTCGTGTAGCATAACACAGCGCTTTTTTGGAACACAACTACCCTGTTATACAAAGGATATCTGTACATTAATTTTGTTAATGTAATAGTTACATAGGAAGTCATTCAAGGAGAATCAGATGGAACCTTTTTTTGCTGACCTTAAAAATAACTTTCAAGGCTGCTCAAAACAATAAATCACTTTTACTCCACATGAATTTAAAGTTCACTTTTTAAAAAACAATTAATACCTTCAACAACTGTTTACACGATGTTGATTAAGAACCCAGAAAATGGTTTTAGACTAATTAGATCATGCTCTTTAATTTAGCTGTTGAAATTTTTGCATTACTTCTGTTCATTAAATTCCAATTCTCAATGCATGACTTTCTATGTAACTATATTAACAAAATTAACAAATCTTCAACACTTTTAAATGAAAAAGTTACAGGGTGAGTCAAAAGTCGCTTGCATTTTTGTGTTTGATAAGTCTAACGTTTAAAACACTTTCCTTAGTATAGTAATAAACATTTAAAATCCTTAAATAATACAGTGAGTGCAAAAAGTATTCATACAGCTTCTATTCTGTACATTTAACAAAAGTAATATAAAGATCAAGTGGTAATTTGTAAGTGAAATAAAACATTATGCAAAGCAGACATAGAAATGATTTATTTGAGATCAAAAAGACTATAAAAAAGAGGTTACTCTCCTTTTTTGTTAGGTAAAAACAAGATATGTCATTTTTTCCAAGTACAATAAATATTCATACACCTGTAAACATGTACAAAAATAGGATTGTTTCTAGATGTTGTCAGTACTTCTTGGAGTTTCCTTTAGTTATTATGATTGCACAGAGTCTAGCAAGCATCAATGTCACTAACTCAGCTGCACAGTATGGCATTCCATTCTGCTATTAAAGTATTCTTGAGGGCATTTTTGGAGGTGATATTTGTTTTCCTGACATTTTCATCAAGAATTTTCTATATATGTTCTGTTGGGTTAATGTCTAGAGATTGGGTAGAGTATTGAGTTGTGCAGAAGTGTAATACCCTGGGTCACATCTTGGTATTATGGGCAGTATGCTTCAGATCATTGTCTTGCATAAAAATATAGTTGTCTTGGAGTCCATTCATTCACACTATTGGAAAGGTTAAAGCATATCATGTTTATGTAATAACATAAGTCTCCAACAACTGAAATGTTGACAAATTAAAACATACCATACACACAAACTTTCAGCACAATATTTTCTAACGTTCTGTAATGATCGATGTTTGATGCAGGCCCCTAAAAGGAGCCAAAAATGTTTCATTTGTATTTAATTCAAAACATACAATATTGTCCTGGAAGATTGTATGTATGGTATGTTGTTTTAATTAGTTTATGTAATGCTTGTAGTCCATTATTCCCTCAATAATATGCAAATTTCCAATCCTCAGCACTCATGTAGCCTCAGATGAGGACAGATCCTCCCTGCATGTTTCACTGTAGAGTCAAATGTTTTGGGTTCATCTCTTCGTTCTTCTTTCATCACATTATCCTTTTGCCATCAGAGTCAAAAACATAGAATTTGCTTTTGTCAGTGAATACTACTCATTTACAAAAGTCTTTACAACATCAAAATAAGGACAAAGTAAAATCAAGGAATTTCTTCCTGTTTTGTTTGTTCACCCAAAATTTCTTTTTTGCCACTCAATCATTACAGTCTTTTGTTTACACACATTGTGGATTGTAGCTGATACTCTCACACCACTTTTACTCAAGTCAGCAGCTATCATAGAAGCACTAATCTTAGGGTCTTTTTTTGATACAACAAATTATTACAGACTTCTCATTCAGTCAGGATTTTGGGACAGAAACTTCTTGATTTATTCTTCAATGCCTTTCCATCTCCATATCAATCAATAATGCCTTGAATAGTTGGTCAAAGCTGAACAACCAGCTATGATATCTCATTTAATAATTGGGTCTGATTATGAAGCTTAATTATCACTCTTTGTTCTGTCCTAGTAGTTTCCTTGCCCTTTCAATCCATACTTCTGCAAATAGTTGCTGTTGCAGTTTTAGTACAGTGATCTGATAATAGGACAATGGTAGAGACATAATTTCTGAATATAGCTGTCACTAAGTCATGTAGAAATGTTAACACAATCCTTTGGTCAGATGTAAGAATACTTTTTGTACACTGCATAGCAGCATGTTCGAGTACTGGTTATTAGAATGCAGAATTTATTAGATCCGTGCATTCCTATCAAGTGATTCATCTAGTGTCACTCCCTAAGAAACATAGGATGTTCATCCTGTTGACTTATTTGCATAAAATGGTGCTGAAAAGGTTAGACTTAACCAAAAGTAGGAAGTGTTCAAATACTTTTTGCACTCGCTGTAAACAGAATAGTTTTCAGAATGTTAAGAATCTTAAAAAATTTTAATGTTTAAAAAATATATTTATATAACTATTTGTTCTAAAGAAACTTACCTGTTATCTTAGCAGAACATTCATTTACTTTATGTTCTGTAGATCCACATTTAAAACAAATACCAGTGCCTTGTTCTGTATCATTTAACAATGCAGGACATTTAGCAATTTGATGACCAGGCTCTCTACAGTGAAAGCAAACCTATAAATAAGAACTGCTTAACCTCATTTCTATATATATATATATATATATATATATATATATTACATATAAATCAATAATAGGACATTGTTTACTGTATAATTCTTCTAAACAGTAGCAAATAATTGGCAAATAAATACATAAAAAAGCTAATTTTTTAAATTAGTTTTAAAAAGAAATAAGTACAATATAAATTTATTCTTTAAGTGCTTTTAATTATTTAAAATTCATACATTTATCTAAAAGAGAAAATAGGTTTGGCTCTAGTAATAAATTTTCAATAGTATAGCAATGTACTAATCACTAATTAGTGACAAATATTTTTAATATTTTTTACACTGTCTCGAGAATAATTAATTTTAATTACATAACATGTTTGTATACTAACTTAATAACCGACTTTGTTATCAAATAAAATCCCAAGATTAAACATTATTGGGTTGCAAATTGAAAAAAATTGTAGACCTATAAATTTCCACTGTCATCAGTCTGTCTGTCTGTCTTTAATCTTGAGAACGCAGTTAGGTAGATGAAAGGCGAGACCAGATACGGAAATCTTAGAAACAGGAACTATATACAAACTTCTGATCCAAACCAGAAATCGCATTATTTCAATTCAATAGTTTTCTCTGAAAGGTATTAGATAGAGACGATTGGCACAACTCTATTGTTAAAGGAAAAGTATTACGTACATGGGCAAGCCACTACTAATTTGAGGTGGAGAGCATATATTTTAAATTAATTAAAAATTGCCGCATTGCGACAATGTCACAATAAATAATTGCTCGTTTTACTTGTAAATCTGTTTATTTGAGTGAATACATACTGTAGTTTATACATTATATTATAATTAAAATATCAGTCTTAAACATTCTAAAATTTTAAATATAATATATAAATAAAACATAACCAATTTTATTAATAACTGATAAGACAATAATTCTATTAGCATTTGGCATGTTACTAAAGATTAAAATTTGGATTGGAATTATGGTCAAAGGTATTTCTTGTCTGAATCCAGATTTCTTTGAATGGATGAATAATTTATATAACACAGTTTATATTTTAACTGTTATTAATATGTTAATAACATATAAATTAATTAAATTTTAGTACTATAATTTTAAAATTCCTAACAATTAAATAATAAATTTTTAAATGAAGACTTCATGAAATGCAAAATTCAACAAAACGTAAAGCAATGATTCTCAAACTTTTGAAAATTGCACATTCGTGTACAAAATTAAAAGAATATAAATATTTTAAATCATAAATAGCTATGTACTGTACATTGCTAGCTACCATCCTACAGGCCTAACTTAGCTATTAATTTAGCACGAATGCAATAATTCTTTGTATAAATTGGTTTATTCTCAATTTTAAAATGTACTTTCATAATATTTGTAGCTCATTCAGCCACCTCTTGTAAAACACCAATCTGTCTCAGCACACACTGTTTGAGAACTTCATTTAACATGCATAAAGCAGCTAGATAGTCTAATTAACAGATGAAGTTACAAATATGTATTTTTTAATGATATTCCTGTATTTACAAAATCCTTTTGTAGTTCTTCTTACTCTTTTTACATTATATTTTACTATAATTTTTTCATGTCCGTAATCACTCAATCATAATTGTTATATAACTGATTTAATAATTTAGGTAAATAAAAATTTATAGTATCATTATATAACTTTCCTCACATTTCTAGAAATGGTATAATATGATATATTATGGGGAAGTATATAATCACACAAAATATACTTTTCCAGATTTTACATCTTCAGTACATTCTTACAAACATAAAAAACAGTCTAACAGTAATAAATGACAATGTGCATATTGAGTAGGTACAGTACATTGTTATTTTCTGAATGATATTCTCGAGATGCAATTTTTATTCAATGTGCGATTCTGTTTTTTTACTGTTAAACTAAATTTTTAGTTTGACTGTCCCTGAAAATTGATTATAAGAAATCAAAAGGGCTAGAATAATAAAGATGTAAACACTGAAAAAGCAATTTTTTCAGTGAACAATTTGATATGAGTTGTTATATTTTTAATGAAGTTTATATTGTATAGATAATAGAGATATTAATGCAAATCAACAACATATATACAAATACATCCTAAATTAACAATTATCTATTTAAATTAGACATGTAAGAATATTTTTTCATAATCTGCAAAAGAAATTTTGTAATATTTTGTTGCAGAAAGTTAATGTAATTAGGATTAAGTTCTCAGTGTAATATCTTTTATAAAACTTATTCTTATTTTTACTACGAATATTAGATTTATATAACTTTTTGGTTAATGTTACCTTAGGTAGCCAAGATGGCGGCTCGTCTCTGACTCCAGCAAGGAAACAGTGGGACGCACGTTCTAACCTAACCTAACATAACCTATACTAATAAATTACCATAATTATTAGCAACCAAATTATTGGAATAGGTTAGGTTAGGTTAGAACATGCATCCCACTTTTTCTTGCTGGAATTAGAGACGAGCCGCCATCTTGGCTACCTAAGGTAACATTAACCAAATTTTTTAAACAAAGTATTACAAAAAGTTTAAGATAAAGATTTCAAAAAATACCATGCATATTTGAGCACATCCATACATTCACTATTCACAGAATGCCGAGCACACATTTGGCAAATACCAAGTAGTGTGGACAATTTACTTGTGACAAACATTCCGTATTTTCAATTTCCCAATTCTTGTCGGTAAATTGTGCCGAATGAAAGAAGACGAATATTTGCCTCCACATATTTCTGTTGTACATCAACTCTACTCTTCTAAATTCATGCATTTGCAAAAGAGCAAATGTATGAATTTAGTCATTAGTTTTTCCATTTTGTAGTCTTTTTTAAACTAGATCTAGTCTTTTATTTTTGAATTTAGTTTATTTTTTTAAATTTGATTTATAGTTTAAGTATTTATTTAATTTTTTTCCCTGTGTAATTTTTTCTGGGTTTCTTTGCAATACAGTTTTATCGTGTTGTTTTTTTAAAAAAATTCCTTTCTCTGTCACATTCACATTTTTCTGCTTTGGTGAATTGATACCATCCACAATCTTCTTCCTTTACGCTACTTTTTCATTAACAGATATGAACTACCTGTAACCATAAAAGTAGTGGCAAAAATTATTGTTTGAGAATTGTCCATTTTCTAGATCTCGGACAAACATTTGTCATTCTCGCAACAAACCGATGCTCGGCAAATAATCAAATGTGTACGGGTGCGCTTGCCATGTGACGAATGGTTTGAGAAAGGTGAATATTCAGAATTCAACAAATAGCAAATGAATGAATGACATAAAAAACCTTACACTCGCTGTTTCTAGCAATTAAACTAATAAGCACAAACGTTTTCGGCCGTTTTGAAAGGTCTTCTTCACCTGTTTTTTATGTCATTGATTTTAAATAGTTCTAGCTTTGAGTGCAGAGATTAGCAAATGAATGGATATATCCTTAAACAGTAGTTATTTTAAACATTTAATTTCATAGCAAATCATAAAAATTAGCTAAAATTTATTCATATACGTAGTTTTCAATTGTATATAAGTTAAGTGATAGTTTATATATTGCAAATAAATAATTTTTATGTATGATACAGTGATAACTGAGTATTAATTAACCTTAATTATAATTCAAATCAATTTTAACAATTAATATTTAATTTTATAATATTGAATAATCACTGAAGAGAAAAAACGTATTAATTAAAAAAAATTTTTTTTAATATAAAAATTGATTGAGAAGCAGCAGTTTTACTGATAAATTATATACTGTAAAAATGAAAAGTTTACCTGTTTATTTTTAATAGTTTCTTTTTTATATTTAATTTCCTGTTTTCTTCTTTCTTTACGAACAATCTCTTTTATTTTCTCTCCCGAAACGCCTTTTTTCCTTAACATTACTTTCAATTTATAAATTTTATTTTCAATTTTTTCTGGTAACAACGTTCTCATGGCGATATCGTGTAATAAACAGCGTTTGGCCGCGTTTGTTTATGCGGAGAGTGTAGCGAAATGATGTCACGAGTAGTGTTGGCCAATTAGAAACCAGTTTCAGTGTGTCCGCTGTAAAGTGTTTCCAGATGTTTTTAGTGTTTGTAGTCAAAAAGTTTCTAAAAAGTAGCCCAAAAGTAGTTAACTCAAAAAGTTCCTTTTAAATAACCCGAAATTTGACGACAAATTATAAAAACACACCATTCGTGCTTTTCTAGCAATAACTTTAATCACAATAAGTATTTTCGGCCAATTCACAGTCCTGTAAACTAATCGGAAATAAGGATCGCAAGACTCATATTCACACAATGTAATTTACTATGTCGAGAACACTGATTTTATCTGCAAAGTGGATCAAAACGAATTATGCCATAAATGATCTTGCCAAGACGGACTATAAAAAATTAATTTTTCTTTGTACTATCCAGTTAATTTTACCTATGGTAGCGAACATAGCGGCTCGTCTCTGAAACAGTGGGGACGCACGTTCTAACCAAACCTATTCTAATAAATTACCATAATTATTGCCAACCAAATTATTAGAATAGGGATAATTTATTAGAATAGGTTAGGTTAGGTTAGAACGTGCGTCCCCACTGTTTCAGAGACGAGCCGCCATGTTTGCTACCATAGGTAACATTAACCTAATATTCTTAATAGTTATTAATTTGCTATTACAAAGGATTTATCAAACTACAATTATTTAATTAATTTTAAAGTTGACTAATAGATTTCTTTAAGCCAATACGTACTGTACATTAATAATAATAATAATAATAGATGAAGAATTCCTACATCCAACAGTACAGAAAGTACACTACAAAAAAACAAATTAAAATATTAAAAACAGATATTAAATTTATCATCGAAATAGCATAAGGAAAAGTTAAAATCACTTTTAAAACATCATTTAAAACAGAAAAACAAAAATCAAATTGATGAAGGGTATTGATGTATCCAAAATGCACTTATTAGTTTAATAAAGAAATCTCAGTCAACTTTCAAATTAAATGACTGTAGGAAAATTAATATTATTTTTTCTACTTTTATTATTTAAGGATTAACATGTCTGGATTATAGTAATAAGTATTAAAACTTCGTCACGAAAAAGGATATTTTAAAAAATTACTTCAACAGGCACCTTCAATTTTTTACTTACAAATGGATAAATTCATTTATTTATTATAAAGGAGAAAAATTTATTTGAAAAACAAAAAAATATTTTGTTTTATTTGGGTCTCTAATTAATAAAAAAAAACGACAAACACCATTTTAAAGTGCATTTTTATTCAAATAATATATTTATAAATAATATGTAGCCGAGTCAAATTCACGTAGCCCAAAACGTAGCCAATGTGCCAAATATTTTTTACGCCAAATTAAAAAAAGGGTAGCCAAATTTGGCGCAAAGTGGCCATATCTAGCAACTCTGGTAATGACATGATTGGCCAATTTGAACTGATAACAGATGCTGCCCAGGAACAAGATCGTAGAAGGTAAGGTTGCTTCAGAGAAGAAATGCTTCTCATTGGTTCTTATTTGACGTCACTCGTAGTCCAAAACAAAACATCTTACTACGTTCTTATGTAAAAACATTACCGATCAGAGGCTTGTCGCTTTAATTACACGCTAATATTTCATTAATTACGATTCTTAATTAATTGTAAATAAAAATGGGTTATAAATAAGAAAAATCCGGAATATTGTGCAAATCTTCGTAATTTCTACGTGTAAAGTTGAAATTATATATGTAACATCTGGCCAAGTCAATTGTTTGTTTAATTAATGACGTTATACATGAAACGGTTTTGTGTTTTAATTTAAAATTAAGATCTAAAGTTTTACAATCATTACATTTAAGAGATTCTTCTGGTTTATCCTGTTTATTTACATCTTAAAGTATTCCAATTAGTTTTTTCTATTTCTTTTTAATAAACTATTCTTTCTTTGATTTGACTGATTAATATTTTCATTTTCTGTATTTCCTAAATTTACTGTCCTGATGTCCTTATTTTCCTGGTATACTAGAGGAGTCTGTAGCTCATATGTGGCTTTATAAATTTACTGTCGGTAATGAAGTTTTCTTTAGTTAAATTTTTACCAATAAACCTAATAATTCAGCTTTTAAATTTTTCTCAGAATCATAACTTTCCTGTTTCATAACTTTGTTTTATAATAGCTAAATTTAATTATTATTATTTTTAGATGCCAGGAACAATATGAGCTGTTTCAGCTATGTTTTTAATTTTATTTTCCCAAATAAATCTAATCGAGATATAATATTCTGAAATGAAAAAACACGTAGTATTAACATTTCTTATAGAAAAATTATTATACAAAAAAAACAACACTACAATAAATATATACTATATATAACATTTTTATATTTTGCATTGCTATACATGTACTGTACATTGTAAAATATACATATTTCAAAAAGTTATATTGGGTGTACTATAGATTACTCCCTATGGAATTTCAGGATTTTGATTATATATTTGAACTCGGGGGACCGAGACGAGTTCAACGGTACTCTATTTTTAGACCGGAGACGAAAAGTAAAAATGTTATCACACTTTTTAAGTTACCATACTTTTTTAATGCTCTCATGCAGACGGCACCGTAGTTGCTAGTATTGCCATCTTGCGGTAAAGTCTGCAAACCGTGACGTCGGACTACGTCATCTCCCGGAGCGTTAAACACGCGATACGAGAGCGGAGAGAGCGACGCGACTTCTGATCATCGCGCGATCGCCATTTCGGTAAATGTTACTTATGGCAGCGAACATGGCGGCCCGACTGACCTCTCGTACGGGCGCCACCACACGCCGCCATGTGCTAAACTAGTGATCGATTCACGGTAGTTCTTGAACAAAGTAAAAAAAGGGGGGAAACGTCTACTAAAGGCAATTTTAACGGCAAGCGATCGCGATAGCGAGGCCGACTTAGCGGAGAGCGACGCGACTCCCTATCATCGCGCGATCGCCGGAAAAAAGTATGATAACTTTTTTATTTTTCGTCTCCGGTCCAAAAATAGGGTACCGTTGAACTCGTCTCGGTCCCCGAGTTCAAATATATAATCAAAGTCCTGAAATTCCATAGGGAGTAATCTATAGTACACCCGTTATATTAATAAAAAACAATATTTCTTTTTTACATCTCCAGTTACAGTATTTCAAAAGGATTAATGTTACCTCAGGTAGCCAAGATGGCGGCTCGTCTCTAATTCCAGCAAGGAAACAGTGGGATGCACATTCTAATCTAACCTATGCTAATAAATTGCCATAATTATTAGCAACCAAATTATTAGAATAGGTTAGGTTAGGTTAGAACGTGTGTCCCACTGTTTCCTTGCTGGAATTAGAGACGAGCCGCCATCTTGGCTACCTAAAGTAACATTAACCCTCGACACCGTCGGTTAAGTAGTCAGTTTTCTGTGGTCCCGGCCGACTTACATAAGCATTAATGTTAAAAAGCTCTGGTTTACTCGACACCGTTTAACTCGTTACCACAGGATAAAATCGACATACTTTTGCCGTCCCACACTCGTTTAGACGTCCGATAAGTTGACTCCCCTCCTGAAAAAATGAGTTCACACCACACAGTGCGGTGTGAACTCTTTTTTTTCAAGAGGGGAGTCGGCTTATTTATTATTATATACATAATAATAATAAATTCCTTAAAATTTTATGTATTTTTACATATAAAACAAAAACAGATAAACAAAAAGAAAACATACAATCTATATCAACGTCACAGCAGAATTCGATTTTGCATTTTCTCACGTCAAGCGTTATCTGTAGCACGCGTTTCACGTTTCTGTTAGAAACGAGTGTCGGAAAGCTAACAACGCTTACGCTGAAGGAAACACACAAACTTGTGTCTGAATTTGAATGTAAGAAAACTCCGCAAGCCGAATTTGCAAAACAAAAGAAATCTTCCAAGCAACCATTGGTGGAAATGCTGAAGAAAAAAAGAGGAAATTAAGAAACTATTTCTTGGATTATCGTCGCGGCTGTCTCGAAAACGCCGGAGAAAGTCGCCGTACAAAGATGTCGAAGATGATCTCGTACTGTACGTTGGCTAAAACAAATTCGTTGTTCGAATCTTCCTGTTTCGGGACCGATACTGAAACAAAAGGCGGTGGAAATTGCTGGGGTATTTGGAGTAGAAACCAACTTTAGTGCCAGTGATGGATGGTCAGAGAGGTACAGTACATTGCACTACTATATTTTCCTAATTGTAGTATTGTGGATTTTTCAACTTCGCTTTAGTCGTCATATCGGATAACTGGACACATTTTCACTTCCCCTTGGGGTGTCGACTTATGTGGACTCGACTGTATTTGTAGTAGTCATTTCATCGTGCAGATACTATTTTTATACATGTAGTGTAAAATACTATTCTTAGTATTTTAAAATATTTTAGTAATAAATACATTTCATCTGTAATCATATTCTGTAATTTCTACAGAACGAAGTATAAAGACTATAACAGAATATCAAACGGCTCTAGGAACAGTTTTGTTACTTCCGTACAATTTTTATCAACATAATTATGTTTAATAATAGTAATAACGATGGATATATTTACCTTCGAAGATTAAGAGTCTAAAAACGCTTAACAAAGTAACAAAAATATTGAAATTCCAAAATTTTCTTCCCTCCCTAACTGTTGTAAAGCAGTGGCTTGACATACGGATGACGTATATCCGGAATCTGGCAGGAAGTGGCTAAAACAGCCGCACGAGGTAACCTTATATTTTAGGACCTTGGCAGAGGAAAAACACGACTGGCTAAATTTGAATTGGTGGTGCATGCATCTAGAGGAAGAGATGGTTGGCGAAACATCACGCCGTGTGGCAGACCTGGAATAGAGCTATGACCTAGCATAGCTGCTGATTGGTCGGCCGACGACTATATGAGGTTGATGTGGAAGTGGGGAAATATGAGTTGGATCAGTCTTGCTGAGTTCTAATATAGCAGAAGTGTTACTGCTAGCCAACAGCTTGTCGGTCGTAGTAAGGTGTCTTCTTGATGAACAAGTACAGGAGATATGAACTATTTGAACTTTTCATTGTGTTAGTGGCATACCGAACGGTTGCCAGTTGTGAAGCTGTTGTAAATTTTAACTTTACTGGCACAGTCGACAAGATTTGGCTTTTGCACAGCATTGTAGGCAGAAAAGACCCTCATCAAGAAGATTGAACTACAACGCAATGGAACTCAGGAGCCAGGAACACGACGAGGCAGCAATATAGTAACCTCCAAAGAATTGCCGGCAGTCATAGATCCAGGTAGATCATTTCCCCTTTTGCACAATGCCGAAACACGTAAAATTGTGGGAATTGAAGGAAAGGGATTGGGATTAGTCTACCTAGGTAGTCTCAATGGCCGCACTTCTGGTCGTCAACTTGTTTGCCACCTGCGAGTGCTCAAAAACAAAATGGCAAATGTGGAAATTTATACTATTCAAGTTCAAGGGAAGAAACATTTCTAATGCAATAAAACAAGCTACTTTTACAAAAAATTTGTTACTCGCAATTTCGGTGATTTCATTCCCTTTTCCTAATTTTTTTTGCAGCATGACTAGATTTTGCTTCTGATTTGGAAGAATCCTTTGTTTTAGTCAATGATTTGATCTTGCTGTTATTGGTAGCATTCTTTTTTAGTAAGATTCAAGCTCCAAGTGAGGTGGTGGTGACCCTCCAAAGTGTAGACCCCCATGTGGGAACAAAAAATGTCTAATAAACCATACCCCTACACACGATCCTTCACAAGATGTAGGCGATTCTTTACAGGGCTATATCATTTCCGGCTAGTGCGATCGGGAGTTGCATTGCTCTCTGCTGAGCCTATTGCATGTTTAATGGGCAGTCCAGAAAGCCAGCCATATATTCTAAAGACGCTTATCAGCAAAAACTAAAGAAAACTGCCCACATAAAAGGCCAAGAAAACAGATTGTACACTCACCTTCAACAGAGGCAGATGTTGATTCACGGGCCTGCTGTTGGAGTGAGTTCTTTTCGCATGCCATCGTGCTCCTTGACCTCTGGGTCTACAGCCCCTCAGCCACAGAGACGCTCGTTATTGCTCGCAGTCAGCTAGTACTACACGCCACTTTCGCGGCTTGTCCAAAAAACTAACCTACCCCTCCGGGAGGTGACCGTCACTAGTTAAGCTAATAGAAAACCTTTTATTTCAGCTCAATCAATATTCAAGGCTGCAAGTCCATGTGTAATTGGATTAAATGCATTACCAAAGATGTGTCTCCTCTGTTTCAATGTTAGCACTAGTGGATTTCACTTCAACTGGAGAGCATGAAAATGGGCTAATAATACCCAGAACTTTTGCTTCAAAGATACTTTCATGCTTGAACATCGTTTCACATATAAATTCCTAATTTTCAAAAATCGTGGCAGGATCCACAACGGGAGAGAGTACTAACAAATACTGGGTTGAGGATATGAAGGCAAGCACGTGACCTGCTGCCAGCACCCTATTGGGCCTGCGGGTGCGCTGCATCTGTGTGGCTGAGGGAGAGCCATGTGACTGGGTCGTCATGTGCAGTGTCTTCCTCAGCATCACATGCCTGAAATATGAGTTCTGAAATGTTTCTGGCATAGCGACGTGGTGGGCCAGTGCGGAGAGAAGCGGACTACTACCAGCAAGGTCCGGATATCGCATTCCGTCTCGGATAAGACAAAAATAATAATAATTAGTTGTATTTACAGGCAACAGATGGATACTCCAGACGACTTAAGGTGGGAGATGTGACCCGAGGGCCGTGTGGAAGGGGAGACAACAGTGGCAGTGAGGACAGATCAGGGAGGCGCAAGTAAGAAGACCTTAGAAAGAGGAGCGTGCTTTTTTTTTTCTTTTTTTTGTGCTCTGACTGGAAATGACATAGGCGATTCTTTACAGGGCTATCTCTCATAAAGGGATATGGTTCCATGAACTAGTAAGTCTCTTTAATCCGAAAAAATCTTTAACGGTAGACTATCCCACAACTCTTACAGGTTACGAACTCCTTTATTGTTTTTCTACAGATGCATTTTGGGCCGGTGTTTCCTTGCCGGTCCCTCTTCAGTGCTACAAAATAAATTTATTTTCTTAACCAAACAATGCGAGTAGATGACATTGTAAGAAACACTTTAAAACTATCTCACTATACCCTAAGTTCTCCTTATATTTCTTCACACTTTTACGGTACTTCTGGGTTTCTTTTATATTATTCTCCAAAAATCTGCAGTTGTTTCTTTTTTGTGCCAGTGTATTACATTGATGTTATATTAGTAACAATAAAACGTATCATACTCAGTATCGTTTTTTAAAAACTGACTAATTTTAACATAATACTCTTTAAAATATTTTAGGCAATTATACATACATACAAGTTTCCTTTCTTTAAAAGAATTCAACCTTTAAAATACACTCCATTCTTCAAAAGGAACACCACAATGTATATTATACACAATTAAAATAATTTAACTGGCAATACAATTTTTTTCCGTTATTCCATTCGCGACAATGTATAATTTTATTTTTACTGACTTATTGCCGCCCTCTATCAGATTATACCATTGTTGCTCTATTTGCATGCCATTTGATATGTTTATTAGTGTATTACTATTATTACTACTATGTTTTATTATCTCAACATGCTCTTTAAATTTGCATTTGTACATATTTTTTTCATGGTGTAAAATTTTAATATTATTCCTATCTATTTGACAATTACTATTTTTTATGTGGGTAAACCAAGGAGAACGGTCATATTTTAACCATACGGCCGCTTCATGTTCTTTTATACGTGCTTCTAAAGTCCGACCTGTTTCCCCTATGTAAATCTTCAGATTTTGGCAATTACAATTAATTTTATAAACAGTCTGTTTTTTTTTCCCTTTATTTACATTAGATTGGTTTGTTCCTAATTTAACATTATGGATATTTTTTAAGATTTTATTGGTCAAGGATGGGGCCAAAACTACATTGTCTTTTTTTTAAGGGCTTTTGAACAATTATTATATATATTAGTTATGTAAGGGAAACTTTTATAATTATTATCTTTTTTATTTTTTATGTTAAATCTGTTTTTATAATAATGTGCATGCCACTTTTTTAAAACTTGTTGCGGATAATTATTAAGAATGAATTTACAATCTAAATTGTTTAATTCAATATTTTGTTCATTATTTTTGGTAGTTCTTGTATATATTTTCTTTAATTCCATTATATATGTGTTCTTTTTTATAGTTTCTGGGACACGAGTGATAATTGATCGTCTTTTCAACATTGAGTGGTTTTTTATATGTTGTAAACGAAAATTTTTTTTTCTTTTGTTATAGTTATATCCAAGAAATTAATTTTATTGTGTTTTTCTAATTCAATGTCAAATTTTATATACTGGCTTATGCTACTTATTGTACTTAAACTTATTTGTTTGTTATCTGGTTGTTAAAAATCAATAAATAATCATCCACGTATCTCATTACTGTTTTTACACCAGGAATATTTTGTATTTTATTGTCTATCTTTCACCACCAATTCAGCTAGTTTTGGTCCCATCTTTGACCACATGCTAATACCATCTATTTGTCTGTAAAAATCATTATACACTTCAAAATAGTTTCTTTTATAAGCAAATTCTATATGGTTTATTAGTTCGGGGCTAATGGCATTATGTACTAGGCTGTATTCTATTAATTCCCATTTTATGTTCAAATACATATTTTTTACATCTAAACTTATTAAAGTATCAATTTTTTCCAGTTTAGTTTTTTGAATTATATTAATCACTTCTTCAGCATTTTTTTATACTGTTTTTGGAACCATCAATGTTTTTTAATTGTTGTTTGATGTAATTCTTTAAATTGTACAGGATTGAATACTTAAAATCCACTATAGGTCTACATTGTTCACTTTCTTTAGGTGTTTTTAAACGTATGTTTAATCTTGGGGTTCTGTTATTTTTAAAATTTAGTATGTTGTTTTTATTTATTTCACTAATCCTATTATTCGAATACATGTCTTTTATAATTTTCGTTAAATCTTTTTTAATTTTTTCATAAGGATTATTATTTATTTTTTAATATTGTTCGTTATTAATTTGCTCTTTTGTTTTATTTTCTAAATTATTATTATCTATTACTATAAGTTGTTTTGTTTTTATCAGCCTTGATAATGGAAAAATTATTAGTTTTTAGAGAATCTATAGTTTTATTTAAATTTATTTTGTATCTATTTACTTTATACTTATTTTTTCGGTGTAGAAGTTTCATGTCATGGATGACAGAACCTATAAGATTACTTTTCCTTTCTTTTTCAATAGGTAAATCTTTGATACTTTTATCTATATCTGCTAGTACGTCTATAGTTATTTTATCTATAGGTATATTAAATTCAATACCCAGAGCCAGAAATTGTTTTATAGGTTTAGGGATTTGTATGTTAGTTTCCCATACATTCTTCTCTCTAGTGATTGGGTATTTAAAAAATTTTTTAAATTTTATATCTTTAAAGGGTATTATGTTAAAATTAGTCGGTTTTTAAAAAATGTTACTGAGTATGACACATTTTATTGTTACTAATATAGCATCAGTGTAATACACTGGCACAAAAAAGAAACAACTGCGGGATTTTGGAGAATAATATAAATGGAACCCAGAAGTACCATAAAAGTGTGAAGAAATATAAGGAGAACTTAGAGTATAGTGAGATAGTTTTAAAGTGTTTCTTACAATGTCATCTACTCACAATGTTTGGTTAAGAAAATTAATTTATTTTGTAGCACTGAAGAGAGACCGGGAAGGAAACACCGGCCCGAAATACATCTGTAGAAAAACAATAAAGGAGGTCATAACCTGTAAGAGCTGTGGGATAGTCTACCGTTAAAGATTTTTCGGATTAAAGAGATTTTTACTAGTTTATCAAATTACACAGCTGTCATTAGAAAATTCAATAAGGATATGGTTCCTTTTGACTTTTTTGTTCCCACGGGGTTTACAACTTGTGGGGTCACCGACCCTCTCATTCGGAACTTGAACTGTGCCTTTTTTCCCCTTCACTTTTCTTTCCTTCTTATTTTTGCGAGTTTCAGAGACAGCAGGCACACTTTCCAGTTCCTTCCATTTAGGGCTCTTACCAGAACCAGGATAAATCCAACTCAAATGATTTACAAACAATTGAAAATGTTCTCCAGGTGACTTCATATGCCATTTAATCAACTTTTTGTACATGAATGAATACAAATAAGAATCTGGACAACGGATAGACACAGCCTTGATACTCGTCCCTGTAATTCAATGGGAGGAAGACAGTGAGGAATCAAGTAGACCCCAGATTGCGACACGCATGGTCACTTTTAACTTAAAACAGATGGCAGATGCGCTGTTTTCATTAGGAGGTCATGAAGCTTGGCCAACATGAGATAGCAGGACTCTGGCTAGAAGGATATTACAGACCTGAAAACTGAGGGTTATGGGTCGTGGCCGGACTCGCAGCGGGAAACCAAAATCTCGTGAGAAAGTAGAGGCAGTCTTGGTAGAGAGACAGTCGATGACTGTTGGAAAAGGAGAAGGAAGGGCCGATGGTGCCGCAGGCACCCTCCTTGGGGAGGGTCAACGAAGCCCAGTCTTGTGGAACAAGAGGGCAGGATGTGAGCGCCAGGAGACATAGCATCTCTGTGCATAAACGGAGATTACTTTACACTCTTCTAAAACTGTGTTTATTTACAGCACAGACTCTTATACACCTTTTTACACACAGCCGTTTTTTGCTATCATTCAAACGTTTTCAGTTATTTTTAATAACCTTTTTCAAGAACCGTTGCAGTCGAATGTGGTCGTAATTTGAACAAACGTCGCCAATCGTAATGGAACTTTTTTGAAATGCTTCTATTTGCGATCTTCTAACAGGAGATTTACAAACCATAAACTTATAAAAATGAAGATAAACATATAACCTTAATACTCATGCCAGCTCTTCATTCGTGATATGTATCACAATAACTTAACTGATTCACCTGCTTATCCATTATTATACCTACTATACTTGTATAATACATCTATGATTCTTGTAAATCGCTGCTGTACATGAATTTCCTTGCCCGTTACTATGCCTACTACAATTGTGATCCAAATATCGCGTTTGTATAAATATCTGCTATAGCTGGTTTTCTTATCTGCCGCTACCTTTTCTTCCTTACAACATGCTGTTTCTCCATGTGGATGAGATCTTGCTAGCTTCCCTGAAGTTAATGGCCTGTCCTTTGTAGCTGGTTTTGAAGATATTCCATGCTTCTGCATACTTTAGGTGTTTTTTGCTGTATACTATTTGTATGAGCTTTGCTTTATCCCAATCTGCCTTTACTTCTTGTTGGTCTGCTAGTATATATGTTGCCAGGGCGGTGTTAGGTTGTTAGACTAACCGAGCACCAAAGAGATATAAGACTTTCTTTAAGGGATCTTCCTGTTGCTCCCACGTAGTATAGTTTGTTCTGTTGTCTATTATCTATTACCAGGATTTTGTACACCCCTGGAATGAGGTCTAGGTTCGGCTCGTCTTTGTCGGCTCTGAGCAGCTGATATATTGTCGGGTTCCTTTTGTATACTATTTTTTGTTTGTAGCCACTCCTATTCTTTTGTATACATTATTTAGTTGCACTCTGTATTCCATGACTGTACACTCGTCTGTTTTTCTTCTATTTTGCTCTTTGTTGTTTGGTGGTTTGTAGTTAGAGAAAGCCTTGCTGTACACTCCAAATTGCTTTGCCAACATATTGATATATTTCAACTCTTCATTTCTATCTTGCAACTTGCTGCAGTGCGTGTACGCTCTTGTCATAGTGCGCGGAAGGCTGCTAGCTTATATGATACAGGGTCGTGGGAGTTCCATGGTATGAACCATGGGGTGTATGTAGGTTTTCTGTATACTTTAGTAACAACTCCTTCTCTCGCGTCTATTTGTATATCGATGTCCAAAAAATGTATATTTCTGTCGTTCATTTGTTCCAGCTCAATTTCTAGCCCAAAATTGTTGCTGTTGATTTCTTTTATGAAACTATCTATGTTTGGTTTATTCTTCCAGATGACGAGAACATCGTCTACATATCTTGCATATATGAGAATATGCTGTGCGTATTTAGGTATGATGTTATCCTCTAGTGTTCTTAGTACCATTTCACATAATAGGCCGAAGATAGGGCTGCCCATCGCTACTCCTCTTTGCTGCTCATATGCGAGTCCATTAAAGTTGAAAATTGAGGAAAAAGTGGCAATATGTGCCAGTTCTAATATTTGGTCCCTTTTCTTTTCTGCATTATTAATCTTGTTGAGTAAGAAGTCCCTTATGAAATTTTAAGACGTAATAGAACAGGGGCTTTCCTGTAGTTAATAAAATTTACGTCATTTGAGTCTTTTCTAAATAGTTTGATTGGTTTGTTTTTATTTTTCATGTAACAGTCAAAGTTATACCAGGAGTTTTTGAATCTATTATGAATATTATCTTTGTCATTTTTAATATGTATACAGCTGTTCATTGAAGAAATCTATAAACTTATAGTTCATATACTGTTGAAGTCTGTTATTTCTGGGATGTTGGTGAAACAGTTTTTGATTTCAGCTAGATAACCTGAAAAATTGTAGTTTATCCTTTGATGTCTTTTAGGCAAACTAGTTCATTTTTATTGCTTCCGCAAAAGAAATTTTGTTACAGTGGGAAAGTGATCGGATGCAATGAAGGTTGTAGTAGTAAATTCCAGACAACAATCTAGCAAGAATTTGGAGCATATTGTAAAATCACTGTGGATTTTCCACCATGTACCAGACAAGTATATTCTGCAGGGTAATCAGGTGTAATGTGGCCGTTTTAAAATATACATTTTTATTTTCAATTATTTCAATCAAGTTTCAAGTTTGCTCCAAGTCTATTGACATGCTTATCTTTGAATTGACAGATATTTTGAATAAGAGGGCTACCATATTGGGAATCCATCAATTTGGCGATAGGTGAGTTGAAGTCTCCCATTAATAGAATACATGGACTGATATGTTGCCATGATTCTAGTATTTTAAAGGTTTTATTTAATTTTGCTAGGTATTTGGGAGAACTGTAAGCAATCATCACTGTCATTAATTTGTTATTTATATTTCCAAGTGTGGGTTTATCCATAGAGATTAACAATAGTGTGAAGTTATCAGATTTTTTAACTTTGATTATTTTTCCGAGGTCCTTTTTAATTAAAATACATAGGCTACCACTTGGACGTCCTGGGCACAGTGACTTGCTTGCCAGTACAGTTTCTATTATAAATTTGTTGAAAAAGTTTGATTTATAAAACAGGTCGGATGTTATCCACATTTCAGTTATACCGATTATCTGATTTTAGATTTTGATCGAAGGGAACCAAGTAGTGGTAATTTGTGCTTCAGACCTTGACTGTTCCATTTCATAATCAAAAGTGATTGATTGTTTATGGTAAGTTTTTCTTGATAAGATTTGCTTTGTTTCAAAGGGTATCAACTTGTTGTTACCATTGATAGGGAAAAAGGCAGGAAGGTCTCCATGTAAACCAGCTTCCCCATACTTAGAATAACATATAGTATATCTTGGTCTATTGATAGTGTCATTATGTAGTTTTATTTGATGTTTTTGTTTTCTTATTTCATAGAAAGATGAGTAAGTGTTTTTGCTTAGTTCTTGAATCCTTTGTTAGATCTGGTGCCATCTGCATATTCTTCCAGTCTTCCAATAGGTTTTGTTGTTTCTAAGAGTTAATTTTATAGGTGGATTTGTTGATTTGGTTAGTTATTTCTAAAATGTCTTCCTGTGAAACATTTTGTAAATTTAGTGATGAGTTAATAAAATAACAAATTTCTGGTTTGGAGATATTTTTCGAATTGGGATAATTATACAGTTTTTAATTAGTTTTTTAAGCTAATGCGACCTAATCTACGAATAGCAGCTTCCCACGCATCACATAGAATTCTACGGGAAAGCCATCATTGCAGGCGTAAAGTTGCCTCTGTAAAGTTGTTTATCCGGGAAACATGCTGTTCAGGAATCCTTTTCGACATTTTAAAAGAAAATAAATATACACACTTGTTTAAATTTTTAATGAATACTTTTTTATTTAAACAAAGCTATACATTTTTCTGAGCATGATTTCAATAGAAGCCTTCTAATGAAGAAGTTAACATATTGGAAACAATCTGAAGATGTTTTGAACTACAATGAAAATAATTATTCTAAATGGCATAATTGAGAGCGATACATCACATTATCATCGTCATCGATTTTCGGGTTCTGAGTAGACTCTACAAACACACGATTTGTAATGCTACGAATGTCAAACCAGGTAATG
Organism: Centruroides vittatus; assembly: GCF_030686945.1. NCBI lineage: Eukaryota > Metazoa > Arthropoda > Arachnida > Scorpiones > Buthidae > Centruroides > Centruroides vittatus. The sequence goes on from NW_027122718.1 coordinate 8,067,997, forward strand.
AAACTTTTATTCTTACAATTCGGTTGATGAATATCGAACATTGTCCTTTCTCTACAACTGATCTAGTCTGCCGTTACCTGGATATAGAAAAGAAATTAATTGGAGAGCAATGACAGGAAATTGGGACTCGTGTTACTTCGAAGACCCACTCTTTAAGATTCCAATTTGTTTTTCTAAGTAAGCAGGTTCAACTATAAAGGTGACATGCTTTTGTTTTTTTTCTACATCTACGTTTCTTTCCTAATCACTTTTTCCTTCTGAATTTTATTTCCCCTCCCCTTTTCGCAAACTCACCACTGTATTGCTTACTGATTAAGTTTTGAAAGTTGACAGACAAAACACGAAGTGTATTGGTTTGTTATTATCCAATAAAACATTGGAAAATTTCCTTGAACATGATTTGTTAAATGGTGTTAGCCATACCTTGTTCTAATTGCTTGATTGGGCATTATTGTTGGTCACACCTTGCATAAAGCGTATTGGCCGTAAATCATTACCGACCTATATCAGAATCTCCAATCAGAGGTCACAAATATATGTAAGCGACCAATCTGCCAGCAATGCACATTAATATCAAGTAACAGTTATAATAACTATTATAACATTTAATTGTGCAACGATTTTATGACTTGTTTGCAAAACACTCAGATTAGAAATGAGTAAATACATTTATTAACTCTAGTTACAAACAACTCGTTAACAAAACATAGCAATTAATCACGGCCTTGATGGCTCATTAACAAAACATAGCAATTCAGCAAAACAAAACATAACTATGTTAGCATCCGCTAACATAAAAACAAAATGCAGATGGAGGGGAGAGGTTTAGAACCTCGACCACAATCCAACTCTTTCAATGACCTCATTCAGACGCTCGGGCATGCTTTCCACAAGAGTGTGGCAAAACATGCCCTCGCGAAGCTTCTCCCAATGACCAGAGACAATGTCCCAAAGGTCGTTGGGATTGGCAGCCTGAATGGGTTTGTCGGTGAGCTTGGTCCAAAGATGTTCAATTGGGTTGAGGTCCGCCCCTCTCCCCGACCATCCCAGATCCACTACTTGTGGATGGTCGTCTAGCCACCTCGAAACGATTCGTGATATGTGGACCGGAGAGCGGTCCTGAACGAAAAAAACCGCTCATTGCCATAGACGGCTCTCACTGTCGGCAGTAATACCTGATCCAAGATCTCGATATACTGCACGGCGGTGAGGTGACCGTCTATGCGAACCAACTCCCCGGGACCCGCATCACTCATCCATCCCCAGACGCCTGTAAACAAAAAAAGCAGATAAGTTGTCATGTTTAAAGAGGTAATGACATATATACACGAAAACACCACATTAAAAACGCCCACTTCTTTGGGTGGGCCACACATATTTAGGATCATGGCGAGTAGCTGGTGGCCGTTGAACCAAAACTGGCCCACTGCTACATGAGCAGAATACTTTTTCATCGGAAAAGATGACGTTTGCCCAATCTGCCTTGGTCCATTGAGCATATTGTTGGGCAAACCCAACTCTGTCCATTTGATTGGCTACAGTCAAGGTTTGCTTGTTGCAACCTATGAATAAAATAAAACATATGTACATAATAATACATAATAAACATAATAAAACATATCCTGCTTCCTACATTTCTGTATACACGAGCACGTTAATAAAAATGTCTGGCAGTTCATCATATCGATAGAAATATATTTCGTTGGAAGGTTGGATTATTATACTACAAATGTTTCTTACCTTCGCTTGACTGTGTTTACAGATACTTGTAAACCCAATGCCGGCCTGTGAGTAGAGGCAGTGGTGAATGGATGTGCCTGACTTTCTGCCTTGATCTGCTCGTCCTGAGCAGGAGTCGTCAGGCGCAGTCGGCCAGATGATTGTCCAGGGGACACAGAACCAGTCTCCTGATGTAATTTTAAAATTCTGGAAACGGACCTCGTTGAGATTCGGAGGCTTTCCGCAATCTCTTCTATGGTTTTGCCATCGTCATGATGTTGCACGATCAACTGTCTAATCTCTTTTGCCAGAGGTTTCGGCATGTTCGATGAATTAATCCAGCACTTCAGCAAAGGCTTTATATACTGTCGCTTCCCTTGACAATTGAATTTAATTTCGGGGAAACAGACATAAATAATATAGAGAAAAATCTGTCATTAATTACTGTGTATGTCTCCTTCTAATTACTGCAGGATTTCACCTCAAATTTTCTGATAAATGCAACGTATTATGGTAATACGCATTATGAACACATGAATGCACATAACACCTGAATGGCACTGTCCCAGTGGATAAACAACTTTACGCTTGCAATGATGGCTTTCCCGTAGAATTCTATGTGATGCGTGGGAAGCTGCCATTCGTAGATTAGGTCGCATTAGCTTAAAAAACTAATTAAAAACATATAAAAGGAAATTAAATGATATAAAAATAGTTTTTACATAAGTAGTATAGAATTAAACGAATGAAATATAATGTGATATGTGCGTATTTACAAATATAAAAATATGAAAACTTTTTTTCCTTATAAATAAAAAGCTTATTTTACCAGTCATTTAAATTACAGTGTAATTGTTGTATTGTACTTGGGAAAATGTCTCTAAAACTAAACAATTTGTTTTGTCAGATTAATTAGAACAAATAAATTTGATAATCTAATGTAAATTTTTAAAAATATTTTATACTAATTTATGCCCCATTTATGTGTTGTTTATCGCTCTGTATAATTTTAATATTTTTAATCAATTTCTTAAATTTAATTACAAAATATAAAAGAAAATACTTTTGTAAACAAAAGTAAGTTCAAGCCATGTGTTTCTGCAGTCACATGACCACAGAAACACCTGCAATGGGTAACATGACATCATTCTATTTCCTGTGACATTCCTATGACATAGAAGCCATCTAAGAAATCAAACTGATTTAAAATATTAAATGTTTTCCATTATTTAAAAGCATTATTTCAGTAAATAAATTCATTTCTCATTGTTTAGATATTTACCATAAATTAAATATATTAAAATAATGAAATTGATGAATTTTATAATTATAATAATAATAAAATTGTCATGATAAAAAATATAGATAATAATTAGAAAGTATTATTGTGTAATATTTTAATAAGTTAAATTTTTTTGTAATATATAAAATATTATTTATGTATGTAAAAAATAGTTACTATTGTGTTCTCCAGATGGCACCAATATAAAAGTAATACAGTAGACCTCCCTATAACACGGTAAATACTTTCCGTGTTATATGAATCCGTGTTATACGAGTCACTTAAATACATGAGCCAATCACAGCCCGGCACATGTGCAGTTTAGGGTTACGGCTGTTTGAAAGGTTTTTTTCCATAAAATTAATCGATTCTAGACTAATTTGACTCAACATTTCCAAATCATGTATAATTTTTTGGGAATAATCCATATAAACTATGCTATAAACAAAAAAATTGTAGGATTACTTACCGAGTGCACACCGTTCAACGACGCCATTGCTTAAGCTTGTTTTCGTCGCAGAGCAGCTCATCGAAAGGCGGGCATGTGTTTCCTGATCAGCGAATTTTTTGCAGACATCATTAATAAAAATATATAATTTTTACGGCCGTCAAATAATAAATGAGTTTAAACGAGCACTGGACCTTCTAAAAAACAACAGTTTGTACAATATCTGCTATTGGTCCAGATTCGACCAATCCTGTCGTGACACGAGTCGGCGATGACATTTTACCGTGTTATACGAACACGATCGCAATTTTTTTGCAGTGTTATAGGGGGGGGGTCTACTGTACTACATAATTTAAAAAAGGTGAAAACATAATCTAAAACAATTCAACATAATTCAAAATTTGAGAATTGCATATTTTCACAATGTTAATATTTTTATGAACCAAGTTATTTTTTTTCTGTTTTTTATGTTAAATGATTTTTTTCTATTTTTTATTTATTAATGTTTAATAAAAAAAAGTTGTAAAAATGTGTGTATAAATATTGTAGTTGTTTTAATGCAAACTCATAAAATTTACACTACAATGTATTAACAGGTAAAAAAAAGTAATTTGGGCAGGTTTTTAGTTTAAATTATCGTTCAAAGATGGCATATCGATAGCCTTAGTCATAAATTGTGAATTTCCATTAAAAACACCAGAAATTATTTTTTTACTGCAAGTTATGATTTACTTAATTACATAATTACCTTTACTGATGTGCGATTAACACTTAATTTGATTAAAAAAATACCATTAAAAAACAATTAATTTAATTGTTCTAAACTTCTAATGTACACATTTGACTTTGGTAATGTTTTTTAAGGTAGCTTCTGTTGTCATAAACAACATCCAATAGTCTTTTTTAATTAATAGATTTTATTATATATATGTTTAATTAAATAGGGGGACAGAAATAGCAATAAAAATTGGAAATTTTGTAAAACGTTTAGAAATAAAGCACGGTGAGCTAATGCGCACCCCGCTTTAATTGTATTATTTTCAATTATAAATTTACAAAAATGAAATTTTTTTTGCAGTTTTAGGAAAGTTTTTTAAATTTTAATCACTTATTAAATGAGTGTTGTGCAATATACAATGTTTAATTAAACTGAGCTATCTTGATTTGCTAATACAAACTAGAACAATAAGTTGTGTTGTAATATGCCTTGAAATATATGGGCCTATACTGTATACTGATAAACAAACCGATTATTATTTTACTCGAAAATTTCAAAATAATGATGCATTAGTATTATCCAGATAGAACTAATATAAATACATTTTAAAAAAATTTAAATAACAAAAACGTTGAAAAATAATGTAAGTTCCAGAAGTGATATCAAATCAAATGAACAAAGTTTCGATATTAAATTAAAACATGAGTAATTATTAACAATATTTATTAATTCAAATTAGCTACAGATAAAGACAGATTTAGAATTTATTTTATTACCTTAACATTAATGGGAGGACTGAGTTTGCACGTCTCTAACCAAAAAATCATAATTAGGTGTATATCCTGACAAAGATGATGATAATGAGTCTTCAGTATGGGAATCAGTCGGGACAGAACATTGTTTAGTCTTCGTTAACTTTAAGTATGAAAATGCCAATTCACACAGGTATGAAGATCCGAAACAAGAATAAATATATTTGCTACATTTGGTGATACTGGGATATTTTTCTCAGTTGACGTATTTCCAAAAATCCAAAAATATAGAGGTCTGTTACCGAAAACGCTCACTTATCAAGTAAATAGATAGGTAGAATACCACAATTTAATTTAAAACATAAAGAAAAGGTACTTACATTTTAAACAGAAGAAAAATTGAAACTCAACGTTGTCACCATGGGTAAATAATATTGGTTAATAATAATAATAATAATAATATTGTTAATACTAAAGAAAAGAAGTTACTGTATGACAGTACCAAATATTCAAGCTAAATGGCTGTTTTCTACGAGTCCAGTCATAACTGCATGCATATTATTGCTTTTGCGTGTTACATTCACGCATTGCGTTCAGTTACAAGTGTAACACATTAAGTCAAGACATTGCGAGCAATCGACCAAAACTGGCTTCACAATCAACCTGTTGGCCACCCCTGCTATAAAAGATTTCATGTGCATAAATATCAGAGTTGGATGCGTCTTTACCTACTTGATACAGAATTTATATTAACAATATTTATGACAGAATCTTTTTGAATCCAGATTTGACTATTGATATAACTGGAAGGAATAATGGACATATATAGAAAGTAGTAGACAATAAAAATACAAAAATTAATTCATAAACTAATTGGCGATTTTTAGAGTATTGAATTTAATTTGATATGTAAAAAGCTTACAAAACAACCTTATAATGTTTTAATTGTGTTTTAATCTTGAACTATCCAACAAAAAACATGCAATTAAAATGAAAAATAATAGGTTTTTTTAATATATATATATATAATGTAGCTTAATCATGCTAAATTATTCATGATTGGCCAATAACTGCTTCAATGGGAAAGAAACTATTAGTTTTCGATGTTTCCAAAATGCTATTTTTGGCTTACTTCCATCAAATTGCAACCTTCATGCCTTTTCTGTAAGCTCCTCTGAGACTATGGGCAACCGCATGGAATTCCCCTCATAGCAAGGTCCTTTCTTCCACTCAATACAATTCATCTAATAATAAAAGCATCTGTAAATTGGTGGATACACATTGCTCTTGCATTGTGTACTTTCTTATTCTTAAATCAAAGCTTTGTTATCCACATAAAAATGTTTTAAAAATAAAATACGTTAATCTGTGTTTTAACAAAGATTTAAACATTTGAATATTTTTCTAATAAAACTAAGCATAATCGAACTTCCCAGGCAAAATATGATAGAAAAGCAAACCAATTAAGTGTTTAGATTGTTAAAAAAAAAATGAAAATTTAATTCAACTTATTCAAAACTGTAATTAGTTAATACACACAAACATGTAATACATGTATTGCATGTAATTAAAACACAAAGTACTTCATCTTTAAAAACAACAGACATAAAAAACAGCCTAACAGTAATAAAAAAACAATGCGCATATTGAATAAGTAGATTGTTATTTTTTTTGAATGATATTCTTGAGATACAGAATCACACATTAAATAAAAATAGCATTTTTACTTTGACTGTCCCTGAAAATGCATTATAAGAAATCAAAAGGGCTAGAATAATAAAGATGTAAACACTGAAAAAGCAATTTTTTGAGTGAACAATTTGATATGAGGAGTTGTTATATTTTTAATGAAGTTTATATTGTATATATAATAGAGATATTAATGCAAATAAACATCATATATACAAATACATCCCAAATTAACAATTATGAAGAAATATTCTTACATGTTTAATTTAAATAGATAATTTGCAAAAGAAATGTAATATTTTGTTGCAGAAAGTTAATGTAATTAGGATTAAGTTCTCAGTGTAATATCTTTTATAAAACTTATTATGTAGTAAAAATAAGAATATTAGATTTATATAAATTTTTTAAACAAAGTATTACAAAAAGTTTAAGATAAAGATTTCAAAAAATATGCATATTTGAGCACATCCATACATTCACTATTCACAGAATGCTGAGCAACATTTGGCAAATACCAAGTAGTGTGGACAATTTACTTGCGACAAACATTCTGTATTTTCAATTTCCCAATTCTTGTCGGTAAATTGTGCCGAATGAAAGAAGACGAATATTTGACTCCACATATTCGTGTTGTACATCAACTCTACTCTTCTAAATTCATGCATTTGCAAACGAGCAAATGTATGAATTTAGTCATTAGTTTTTCCATTTTGTAGTCTTTTTTTAAACTAGATCTAGTCTTTTATTTTTGAATTTAGTTTATTTTTTTTAAATTTGGTTTATAGTTAAGTATTTATTTAATTTTTTTCCCTGTGTAATTTTTTCTGGGTTTCTTTGCAATACAGTTTTATCGTGTTGTTTTTTTAAAAAAATTCCTTTCTTTTTCACATTCACATTTTTCTGCTTTGGTGAATTGATACCATCCACAATCTTCTTCCTTCACGCTACTTTTTCATTAACAGATATGAACTACTTGTAACCATAAAAGCAGTGGCAAAAATTATTGTTTGAGAATTGTCCATTTTCTAGATCTCGGATGAACATTTGTCATTCTTGCAACGAACCGATGCTCGGCAAATAATCAAATGTGTACGTGTGCGCTTGCCATGTGACGAATGGTTTGAGAAAAGTGAATATTCAGAATTCAACGAATAGCAAATGAATGGATACATCCTTAAACATTAGTTATTTTAAACATTTAATTTCATAGCAAATCATAAAAGTTAACTAAAATTCATTCATATGTGTAGTTTTCAATTGTATATAAGTTAAGTGATAGTTTATATATTGCAAATAAATAATTTTTATGTATGATACATTGATAATTGAGTATTAATTAACCTTAATTATAATTCAAATCAATTTTAACAATTAATATTTAATTTTATAATATTGAATAATCACTGAAGAGAAAAAACGTATTAATTAAAAAAAATTTTTTTTAATATAAAAATTGATTGAAAAGCAGCAGTTTTACTGATAAATTATATACTGTAAAAATGAAAAGTTTACCTGTTTATTTTTAATAGTTTCTTTTTTATATTTAATTTCCTGTTTTCTTCTTTCTTTACGAACAATCTCTTTTATTCTCTCTCCCGAAACGCCTTTTTTCCTTAACATCACTTTCAATTTATAAATTTTATTTTCAATTTTTTCTGGCAACAATGTTATTCCATTTAACTGCCTTTTCATTTTTCTAAGTTCTTGTAATTGTTTATGCTTATTTTTTTTCAGTAATTTTTTCTCCTCGTCTTTAGCTGGTGTTGTAATTTGAGTGTCTTGATTAAATTCAGATTTTTTAAATTCATCTTTATCTTCAACAGATTCTGTTGTAAATTCATTTGAAAGAGTTTTCATATTTTTATTTTTCATATTCTTTTTCAACTTTTTTTTCATTTTCATTTTATTCTTTGATTTTGAATTATGTTCATGTAATTCAATTTGAACATTTTCAGGTGATTCTTCACATTTTTTCTTTTTTAATGATTTTAAACTTTTTTCTTCTTTACTAATAAATTTCTTCTTCTTTACTGTGGAATTTGATTTGGCTTTATTTGGTCCACGATTCAACAATTTTTTATTTGCTTCATTTTTCTGACTTAAAAACTCAGACCATGGTGTGGGTTCTTCTGGTTGTTTACAATGCTGATGAACAGATTTTGCTCTTGCCCAGCGTGTCATTGCAATGAAATTCACTTTATAAATAAAAGAATATGTTATACTAATGCAATGTAAGGTAATCAATAGAAAATAGCATAATATTATTAAAAAATCTATATTATAAGATATAAAAGATACATCACTATTTAAATAATTTTTTAAAAAAATTTATAAGAAAACAACAGGTAACAGATTACGAAGATTTTAATGAAGAAAGCTGATCAGAATGGTTTCTTCAAATTTTGAAATATTTGAACTTGTGCAGGAGGTTTTAATCTTAGAAACAGGCCTGTGGATTCAGTAGATTTTTACATGACTCCGACTCCGACCAGGGGCAGACTCATTAACAAAGTAGGCCCGAAAATTCTGACGTCATCACGTGACCTCAGAATATTAGCTTCAATAAATATAGTTCTAATAAAGATTGGAATAAAAACTTTTTACGTTCTAAGCTAGAACATTCTAAAAGATTCCTCTAAGTAATGAGTCAATAGGATAATTTTTACTTTTCTGGCTGTTATATGTAATAGAGGAAAAGTGTAGTGATCAGTTAAAAAATGATCCCCCCCAAATTTTTGCATTTTTGGACTTAGGGCACCTCAAAACATCGAGATGTGCAAAAAATTTGGGTTTTTTTCTGTATGTACGAATGTTAGAATGTATGGGAGGCACGATTTTGAATCAGAGTCAGATGGTTTAACACAGGAGTTATTAAGCTTGAAAATGGTTGAACTAAATCGGTTGGTATACATTCTAACATCCGTTTATACTTCTTTACGTTTCGAGGCTTCCTGAGTCCAAAAGAGTAAAAATCTGAGAAAGTCATTTTTTGACTGATCGTCATTCTTTTCCCGTGTTATAGGCCCATATACTGTATAACAGCCAGGAAAGTAATAATGACAACGATTCTGATTATTTTTTTAAAAATACAAAATAAAACGATTTTAAAAAATTAATTGAACATAAAAATTTGACACATCTACTGAATTGTTCACATTTATTAACTTGTTTGATGATGGCATTAGTATTTGGTAAGCACATATGAATAAAAATAGTAAATACATTCGTATACAAACAAATTAGTTTAATAAATACGTTGTACAGTACATAATATACGAGTATATTGGGTAATATATAAGTATACAGATACATTAAACTAAGTCAAGAATGAGAAATATAACATTTAGACTGGTAAAAAAAAAGTTGCTTATTTTGCCATGTTGATTAATTTATTATTTTTCATCTGTTATAAACTGAATTACTCCTTACAAAAAAAAAAAAATCACTCTTAATAAGTCAGCATTCACTGAAGCTCTTAAATCATATTTAATAATTTTAAGAGTGGAAAATAAGTGCTCTACTGAAACTTGGTTGGTGACAATACTGTGACAATCAATGTTGTATTTTGGATAATGTCTGCATAGTGCAGTATTGTCGTTTTAACATCCAAACTTGAAGAGTGGTCAATGTGACTTATTTTTCCAGTGCATAGTAGATATCATCTTCAAATTTTGTAGGATTTCCTTTTCTGTCTGTACTCATATTAGAACTCAAGCTTAATTTTGAGGGTAGAGACTAGTTTTATAAAAAAAAAAGATAAACTAGCAGATGAGCCAGACGTTTGTGCAAAAAGTAACAATAACGAAGATTAAGATATTTAGATTATAGCCAATTTTACTCATTTTCACTGGGTGCAAGAATTAAGTCCTCTCTCTTCTGAGATTAATTAGAAAATTTTTAGATAGGTCTAAAAGTATGTTCAATTTTTCAAAAAACGCAAAATACCGCATCTAAAATAGTACGGTAGAAATGGAGTTCTTCAGGGTAATCCTTAACTCTCTCCCTCTTCCCCCTGCGACAGGAATTTCGAAAAATCCCTTTTTAGTGTACATTCTTATGATGTATCCTAACTGTGTACCAAATTTCAACTCCTAACCATTTGAACTCTGAGCTTATCATTATTATTATTATTAACCCATCTTGATTATATTATAAGGTTGTGAATGCTAACAACAAGTAAAATATTCATTAAGTCTGACCACACTGGAGATATGACACATGACCTCTTCTATGTCTCTATCCTGTTGACTTTTAATTAAGAACCAAAATTTAATAGCATTATTGCCTTTTTTATACATGCTACTGTGCCAAATTTTGTTTCTTAAACTTTACTCATTCTAAGATATTGTTTAATAGTTCAGAACAGAATAAAGAAATTAAACAAATTAAATGCCAATATACGTGGATGGACATGCAAATTTTTCCCTTTATTTGACATTTTTTAGGTTTGAAAGATCTCCAAACGTATAGATTTGCAAAAAACTCGGAGAGTCAAATGTGACACGATTCAAATACTTTTTCATTTTTTATATACATAACAAGTTGGGAAAGTAAAAAGGAGTTGGAGTCGGGGGATTTTTAACGACTCCAACTCCACAGCCCTGCTTAGAAATATACGATTAATGTTACCTATGGTTCCAAAATGGCGGCTCGTCTCTGATTCCAGCAAATAGAAGAAAGGAAACAATGGGGACGCACGTTCTAACGTAACCTAACCTATTCTAATAAATTACCATAATTATTACCAACAAAATTATTAGAATAGGTTAGGTTAGGTTAGAATGTGCATCCCCACTGTTTCCTTTCTTCTATTTGCTGGAATCAGAGACAAGCCACCATTTTGGAACCATAGGTAACATTAACCAAATATACTAAAATAGCATTCAGTATAGTGTTGCCACCTGTCCAGTTTTTAATTCATTGTTCGGGTTAACTATAAATTTTGTCCAGGATTTTGTAGAAATTATGATGAAACAAAGTACTAGCAAATATTTTTATAAATTTACTTTATTTTAACAGTGAAAGATTTCACACACTCACCGAAACTTAATTTGCCCTCTTATGCCAATGTATGTCACAACCTGTTGACTTTTTTTTTTCCTTTGCTTCTCACCTCTTTAAAGTTAAGTTATTTCATTTCTTAATTTAAATTGCTCCTACACAAGTCCCTAACTGATTTAGAACTGGTGTGCATGTTATTCTTCGCATAGTGTAAAATAACACTGCGCATGCATCAGGGACTTCTGTTCAAACAAACCCGATCATCTGTCCGGGTCAGCAATTTTGAAAAGGTGGCAACACTAATTTAGTAAATTCTTAACCTTTGAACAGTGGGATAGTCAGGTATGGTGCTATCCCAAAGTAGTGGAGAATAAATGTGGGAAATTTTTAAAGTATTTTTTCATGTGGTTTTTCTCATTACCGTTTTGGAAAAAGATTTTGTAAACAGTTATGTCTAGTAAAGAAAAGTCTTTTTTCTATTGTTACATAATTCATTTTTTATGTGAATTTTTTTTCGCGGTAGTTTTTGGTGATACCCCAAAAGAATTTAATGGATATATCCGTCCCTCGCTGTCAAGTGGTTAATATAATATATATAATAATGTGTAGTATTTAAAGTCATCTAATTAAATCATTATCTCCTAATTAATTGTAAATGTTGATGGCTCCACTATACTAAATATAGTCTTAAAACAAAATATTGAAATCTCTTTTAGAAGTCTATATACAAAATAATTTAATCATGACAAATGTGATAAAAGTCCAGAATTCATACATGTTTTTACTTAACTTTGCTGTCTTGAGAGACCACGTTAGAGACATGTGCAAAACAGATAACCAGTTTAGGGGCAACACGTATAAAAAGGGCTATATGAAGTCTGAACTTTTACCAAAAAAAGATTCGTGTTTTGTTTTCTGACTTCTTTTATCTTTTAATGCAATTTCTACTTTAAAATATTGTAAAATATGAATAAACCTTTACTATTTATAATCTAAAATATCAATACCATATCAATTTACACATTTTCTTCTAGTTTTATATGTATTAAATGACACGATCGCCTGAAATTAAACATATGAGTTAAAAAAACATGATTCACTGACTTACATTTTAAAAAAAACCTTTCTAGTATAGATTAGGCACAGGGTATTGAATTTTTTTTATGTCAATAGGAACAAAACGAATAAACAAATTTCTGATGATATAAAACTCATTTACACGTGTTTATGAAATCGACACTTTAATTACAAAACATGCGCAATGCCGGATTATGTAAAAACGAAATATAAATTCCGCCCAATCGTGCATTAAAAGAAATGATGTAAACAATATATTGTGTTTGGAAAAAGTATTAAAATATTTCTCTAAAGCAATAATTTTAATTTAGATTAATTTTATAATTTTTTAAACTTTTCCTTGAACACTAAGAGAACATTTCTCCATGTCTATCGTGGGTTCGGCCAGACCCACAATGGGTCGGCCAGGTGGTGAGGGAAGTGGTGGCCGAGTGGACTCCGTCTCCGCTCATAATGGCGGTGGCCGAGCGGTCAAGGTTAACAGCCTGCCGCCCTGGGGGACCCGGGATCGAATCCGGACGGGTCGAGAAATCCCCAGGAATTTTTCGGGGGGTGGTCCGTCCGGATATGTCGGTCCCCGTCCCTCACCACCCGGCCGCCTCATTGTGGGCCTGGCCGAACCCATAATGGGCTTGCTATAAGAGGCCCTCTTAGTGCCCACTGGGCGGAAAGAGTTACAAAAAAAAAAAAAAAAAAAAAAAAAAAATGGCGGTGACCAGACCCTAAACACCGGAATTCGATCGGGGGTTCGCGCCCCACTCGGACGAGCTGGCAGCGGGAGTTTTTCCGGGTTTTCCTCCTTGCCAATGACGCCTGAATAGGGGCCAGCTTTCCCCCAAGTCCTCCCGGAAGGCATTCCTATCTCCCTTTCTCGCGGTGGCCGTCTCCTATAAGGCCGACTCTTCGGTCGCTGAGCGATCATCATCCTGTTCTTCCGGAGTATAAGCGAAAATCAATAAACTCCTCTATCAGCCAAAGGTGGTGATGCACCACAGATTAAGTTCCTCCGAAAAATCCCTGGGGTTTTTCCCGATCCGTCCGGAGTCAATTCAGAATCCCCAGAATAGTAGGCTGACACCAGGGCCGGATTTAACAATCGGAGGCCCGTGGGCACAAATACGGTGGGGGCCCCCCTTTAAAAGTAGGCAAATTTGATGATTTAGAAAATTTACACAAAATACTGTACTTTCAACTAGGAAGTTGTAAATTTCATTTAAAAATAAGGTTATTGTAAACATACATATATTTTATTGTGTAAAACTATTTTAATTGAAAAATACCCATATAAAATTTTTTCCCGAAATGTTCCGATGTTTCATAGGTTATTTCCCGGGTTTGGTTTTCTCTGTCTGTGGCCCTCGTGATTAGGCCACACTAGAGTACCAATATTATCAGATTAGCGACGCGCGAGTCATCGCCGCCATGTTCTGTCGAATGTCATCATGTGGTCTATGGGTTTACATTAAGAAATGACGATTTTTTTTAGTTTAATAAAGCATTTTGTTCGTTTTTTTATTCAAGAATATGATGGATGGATAAATCTTACAGGCTCGATAAGTTTTAAATCTCTAGCATTAGTATTTTTATATAAAAAAATTAATTTTGTTTACTTATTAGAAAAATTTCTAGGTCGAAATTCCAAACGTTATTTTAAAGCAAACGTAAGAAATCAGTCAGTAGTTAATGAAATACATATTCAGCTTGTCAAAACTACTACTGTATTTACTAATTTGACAGGTTTAATGTTGGAATGTACAAAGTACGCACGCTTATGCAACATGCAAAGGTAAAGCTGGGTGTTGGCCTGACGTCTCCTCTTCTCTCCCGGGAAAGCTTTCGTTTTATCAAGGCTTTTTGTATTGTTTTCATTTAACGTCCTGTCTTTATATTGTAAAAACTATCCATTTTTTTTTCCTTTAAATAAAATAAAGTTACAGTAGTTTGTTCTTACATATTCTGGAGTAAAGATGTGTTTCTTTTCTTAATATGTTATTTCGCTATGTAAAACTTTCAATCTATTATATTGAAGTACTATAATAATCAACCAAATAAAAATTATCACATTTGTATTTATATTGCATCAATGGCATGCATCAATTTGATGATAGGGAAGCTGTGTTTCTGTAAGAAGCGGACTTCTAGGGGCAATCAGTTAATTGCGCGTCAGTAATGGTCTAGGGTCCATTCGTACTGTACGTGCGTATCTGACAAAAACCGACAAAAAAGAAACACAAAATACATACAGTATGTACTGTACAAAATAGTTTGCTTTAGGACAATCAGCCGTTCGGACATCCTGGGCGTCGATGTGGTTCTTTGATGGTCGATCGAAGGTGGCCCCTGGACAGTGGCGTAGCGAACATAACGAACATAACTGGCGCCCGGGGCACGACACTTTATTAGCGCCCCTCCCTTCTCCAGAAACACATATAATTTGTCTTGAAGACCATTTGGGCGCCCCTCTGCGAGTGGCGCCCGGTGAATGATACACCCCCTTGCACCCCCCTCGCTACGCCACTGCCCCGGAACAGTGGCGTTGACAAGTCTTTAGGGCACGGGGAGACTTCCTCTGTTGGCGTCGGGATCACGGTCTAAGTCCAAAGTGGCATGGGTTACTGGTTGGCACAATAGACGAGAAACTGTTTTTTTTTTTTTTTTCCTTTTGCGCGTTGACACACGGCATTTTGGTTATTCGGAACGTTAACCGAGTACCAGGTGTCCTCGATTGTCGGGAATTGTATCAATCTCCGTTCTTTCTTTCATCCATTTTGATTGGTCGTTCTCCCTCAATCGCGCTTCCCGAGTCGTTGGTCCCTGGTTACTAAACGTAACGAGACTCTTACTTGGAGAACGAGAAAAGAGAAAATCGAAGATGAATTTGATCTTCTACCGATCATAGGACAACTTCCTTCCGCGATTTATGGTTTCTGCCTGGCAGTTTGATATAAACAATGGGTGTCCGACTACAAACGAGTTTTACCTATGTTTTTTTAAACTAACAAATTTTTCTCTAAATTAACCGGCTTTTCGCGTCTTTCGTGACGGGTCAGACCAGTCCTGTACATGACATTTCAATGAAAGTTTTAAATAAATACTGGAAATGACAAAAATAAACAATTTATGTATTGTAGTTATAAAATACAATTAATACACGCATAATACAAATTGATACGATACAAACAATAACAGAAAAACTTGTTTTTTTTAATTTTTTACAAACTAACTCTATTTGACGATTTTTTTCCGCAAAGTCGTTAATTACTTTATCATAAAAGTCGCTGGTCGTCGACTCCATCAACGTATTTGAAAGCTTTTTCTATCGAAAGCAACGCTAGCGACGACAATGTTTCCTCCGACTGAGTGAGTGTTCCTGGCCAATGTATAAATTTGCTTCGTGGTCGAAAAACTGCGCTCAGCAGACCCACTGGTAGATTACCGTAAAAATTATTGATATTAAATCATATAATTCTTTTAGTACGTCTTTGTTCGGATCGTCATTAATTATGATACTTCTTATGTCTAAAAATTACTTGTCAATATAGTCCGGACACGAATATAAATATTGCGATTCACCACGTAATTTAGATAAATCAAAAAATTTCCCATAAAATTTACTTAATTTAAAGAATTAAAACACGCTTGGAAAAATTGTTTTTCATAATATTAAAATTATTAACATCTAAAACTGATAAAAATTCTAAAGATTTTGTCTGAAAATCTCTCAATATAATTACAGTATAATTAAAAGAAAAGGTTAATGTTACCTTAGGTAGCCAAGATGGCGGTTCGTCTCTGATTCCAGCAAGGAAACAGTGGGACTCACGTTATAACCTTACCTAACCTATTCTAATAAATTACCATAATTATTACCAACAAAATTATTAGAATAGGTTAGGTTAGAACGTGCGTCCCACTGTTTCCTTGCTGGAATCAGAGACGAGCCGCCATCTTGGCTACCTAAGGTAACATTAACCCATTATGGTATGATAAAAAGTAATTTAATAAATTTTTTTACAAGTTTAAAGTTTTTTATATACAGTATGCATAATAATTACATAAGTTCATAGTGATAAAGCATATCAAGATCAAAAGGATATGCAGATAAAATATAAAAATTTATTAAATGAACAGTATATTTTCATTTGTAACAGTTTCATAATTTATTACATCAATAATAAAAAATATAAAGGTCAAAGGCTAACACCCACCTCTTTAATTGCTAGATTTGAAATTTAAAACAAAACAATATACAGGTAACCCCCGTATTACACGGCACTTCTATAGCACGGATTCACTCTAACACGGTTCGGGAATTACATAAAACCCTCGTACAACATGAAATGTATTAAAAACCGTTACCAGTTGATGATTCTCATGCTGAGATCATCATATAGGATGAATAATCTCTAGTAAAATATTTACTTAAACGAGTATTTTACCCATAAAAAAATCTATATAAAGCTGAAAAACTGGATTCTATCACTGTATGCCAAAAATGGCCACTAGGGGCGCCCCTAGTAATTATTTAAATTAACAATTATTTTATATATATTTTATGTTTTTACAGTATAATATTCAGTATCTTATTATTTTTATTTGTAATTTTGTATGCCCCGATGCCTGCATCGGCCTTTTGTGGATCATAAATCCGATTTAAAGAAGAATTTAACGTTTTTTTTTTTTTTTTTTTAATTTTTGGAACCTAACTCCCCTTCTCGCACTAGTTCTTTGTTTCGTATAACACGGCAATATTTTGGACAGGTACAGGTAACTCCCGTGTTATACGGGGGTTACCTGTACTGTATAAAAAAAAAAGTACAATACAAATGGCAGACTCTTATGTTGAGTTTGCAGTGGCATTTGATGAAGTTCCAGAGTGAATGTGGAAAAGATATGGCTAATTTTTAGCTTACTCATGTTTTTTCTTGCATATGGATTTGTTAAATTTTTGATTTTTCTTTTGCTTTTCATTTTTAACATGAAAGATATAAATCTTTTCATGATTTTTTCTTTTAATTTATGGCAATCTGGAATATGGTCATTTGTAATATATTTGTTAAATTTTTCCAAATAAAATTTTTTTATATCAATGTTTTGATTTTTCACATTATGATATTGGTAGAAAATATCTTCCATGTCTAAAAACATATCAAAAGTTGTATTATTACAAAAAAACATGGAATTTTTTTAAAAATTTTTAATTTCAACTAATTTTGAATATTCTGATAGAGGACTTTCTTTGGATCCTACTGATGTAATACATTTGTTACAGGTTTTTGAGGTTTGTTCTATGCTTGTTATTAAATAACCAGATATATTATATAATGAATTCCTTTCTGCATTGTTTAGAGGCATATTTTCAGCCTCAAAATTTTCTGGTATAACAACTTCATCATATTCTTTTGTGGGTTCTTTGATTACATCAAGAAATTCTGATAAAAACTCTCTGTCGTCATCATCATCATAACTCCCTTTTGACACATTTTTTAAATATTGAGATACCGAAATTAATTTTAAATTGTTCTTAAACTGGAGTGCAGTTGGAGTCACTTGTTTTGCACATGCTAAACTAAATAAACTTTCTAAGCAGTCTTGGGTGAATCTTGATGTTAGTAAAAAGAGATATTGTTTGCTAATTAAAAATTCATGTTGCAAATCTAAAATTGATTGAGTTGTAACCAGCACTCCAGTTTGGCAAGGTTTCCAAATAGATTTATCTCCTACCTTGATAGTTTTAAACATTTCAATAAAATTTTTTTTAAATGTTATTGACTCGTCATACTTCTGTACTCTATTCATACTTGAAGCAAAAAGTGGATGCCTCGATGTTGCTAATTTAAACCATTTTTCAACAGCATCAATAAACCAAGCAGTTGTTAAATATTCTGGTTTATTCACTTCTGAAAAAATCTTAATCCACTGCTTACATCATGACTGATGACATGTGTAGATGTTTTCACTTTCATTTTTTGAAAATGTGATGGCAGCAAGTCTTCTTCACTTAACTTAGGAGCTAGTTTGAAATTTAAGTTTTGTTGTTGATCTAGCAATTCATTTATATGCTGTGATGATATTATATCAGTTGGAAGATTGAATTTTTCTTTTGTTTCTACTGATATTTTTATAAATTTATTTGTTATTCTTCTTCTTCTCTCCGGCCCTCATAGTCCTTGCAAGACCTTGGCCTCATCCAGGATTTTCACCCATTCCCCTCTATTTTGAGCCTTCCTTCTCCAGCAGCTCACATCCATCCTTCTCAAATCATCTTCTACATCCTCATCCCATCTTTTTCGTGGTCTCCCTCTCCACCTTCTTCCCTCTGGTCTTACTCTATACACTTGAGACACATTTCTCTCTGGTTCCATTCTTTCCAAATGCCCAATCCATCAAAATCTCCCTCTTTTGATTTCTGTCACAATATCAGAATTTTCATATAAATCTTCAAGTTCTTTATTACTTCTTATTCTCCACTCTCCTCTCTCTTGTACTGGCCCATATATTCTTCTCAAAATCTTCCTCTCAAATCGTCTCAACTGTTCTTCCTGCTTGCTTGTCAGTGTCCAGGCCTCGAAGCCATACATAATTACTGGTCTTATAATAGTTTTATAAATTCTAATCTTACTGCATCTTGATATTTCTTTAGATGTTAGAATTCGTCTTAAAGTAAAATAGCTTCTATTTCCTGCTGTCACTCTTGCCTTAATTTCTTCATCGATTTCGTTCTTTTCTGTTAGCTGAGTTCCTAAGTATTGAAATTTATTCACCTGTTCCAGTTTATGGCCCTTTTATATGTAGAAACTGACCACTTGGCCCCTGACAATCTTTTCTAATTAACTTCATATATTTTGTTTTTTCGTCATTAATTGTTAGGCCTTTATCTATTGCTACTTCCTCCATTATTTTAAATGCCTCTTCGATTACCTCTTTAGATCTCCCCAATCTATATATATAATCGAGACGAGTTGATATAATAATAATAATAATAATAATCAGTGCAGAGCCCAAACGGTTAGGAGTTAAAAGTTAAAATTTGGTACACAGTTAGGGTACGTCACAAGGACGCACACTGAGAAGGGATTTTTTTGAAATTCCTCCCCATGGGGGAGAGGGACAGGATTAAGTCTTAACACTTCCATCAACAATGGCAGTGTTAAGTAACAATGTAAGTGTTAAGTAACAATGGAAGAGTCAACAATGGAAGTGTTACATAACAATGGAAGTGTCAACAATGGAAGTGTTAGGAGAAAGCGACGTGCAAGAGGCAGATGCAGTTTTTTCGTTTTTGCAGAAAATCAAACATATTTTTAGACCCATCTAAAAATTCTCTAATTAGTCTGGAAACAGGGGTCCCAATTCTTGCATTCCGTGAAAACGGGTAAGGTTGACTATAATGTAATAATCTTAATTTCCACTAAAACGGTTAGGAGTTGAAAGTTGAAATTCAGTACACAGAGTATCAAATTTAAGTACCAAAGTGTTAAGTAACAATGGAGAACAAGAGAAAGCGACATGCAAGATTTACGGGCGCTGGAGGAAAAAAAAAGAAAAAGAGTAACATGTTAGAACGTATTCGATTTTCAAATTTAAACAGATTAGTTCGGGTTTTCTTGACTTTTCTTCTTTAGAACATTCGACGAAAATCGAATGATATAATCAGAACACGTCATGAAAATCGAACAATATTAGAACATTCGATTTTCAAATTCGACCTTTCTTTAGAAATATTTACTTTATTGATGAAATTACTCTTTTTCTTTTTGTGACTATAACATAATAATCTTAATCTTCGCTATCATTACTTTTGCCCGAGCAACGCCGGGCCTACTTGCTAGTATAACTATATCATCCACAAATGCTAAGCACTGTAAATGTTTCTTAAAAATCGTACCTCTTGCATTTACATCCATTTCCTCATATACTTTTCTCATTACCACTTTTAATATTAAGTTAAATAAAACTGTAGAAAGTGCATCTCCCTGTTTGAGCCCTTTCTTAATTGCAAATGCCCTTGACAAATATCCCTGGATCTTAACTCTGCCTTCTGTCTTCTCTAAAGTTAACTTTGTTAAATTAATAAGTTTTTGAAGTATTCCCAATTCGAAACCGAAACTCACGCCGCCATCTTGGAATTACATCCCACTCCAGATAATCCATCGACACTATAAGATGTAACTTCCATGGATACTTGAGAGTTATTAGCACTAAACTCCATATTTATAGGAGGTAAAGATCTGTCTTCGATTTCAGTCAAATCCATTCCAAATTATAAGATGAATAACAACTCAAAGGATGCAAACCTTCCAAACGTTCCGCCATTACCGCCCTAAACAACGGATGTATAGACTTTAAGTGTGTGTGTCCACATTATCTCCTCCCCTTCGTCTTTAGCTTCACTCGGCATAGTTATGAACTATTAAGATTGATTAATTCTGTTCGTTTCCACCCTAATATATAATTAATCGTACATTTTTTGCCAGACTTAGTAATACACTGCCTAACACACTAGCACCATATTTTTTTATTTTTTTTATTTGTTATTAGCTTGCAGATGTACACTCAAACCTGTTTTTGTGCAACCTTTTTTTGTGCGATTTTTTTATACGTGCAATGTGTTTTGTGCAATTATTTTTGTGCAGTATACCAATTTGATTAAAATTCATATACCGCACACAAAAAATCACACAAAACAAATCGCACAAAAATAGACCGCACAAAAACAGGTTTGAGTGTACCACATTTTTAAATAAATGTGGTACATCTGCAAGCCAGTGGCGTAGCGTAGTGGGGACGGCAGGGGCGGCCTGCCCCGGGCAGCACTTTTAGGGGGCAGCAAAATTTCAAAATAAATAATAATAATATCTTGTAAAAATGTTTGTAATAAATGTGATTATTATGTTATAAAACATACAAATAAAAAAATCATGTATATAACATGTACAATACACAATAATGATGATTGTTCCGCCGAAAAGTTCTTTAGAGTTACTGTATATTTTAGTCTTTTAAATTGAGATACCTAAATAAGGGGGGCGGCGAAATTTTCCTCCAACCCGGGTGGCTGACACCCACGCTACGCCACTGCTGCAAGCAGATAAATCTTTTTATCTGGATTTAAAGGATGCTTTATGGAATTTACTATTTCGCTGTGACGACCTACTGTGATGTTCCATTTTTTCCATAATGCTTTGTTGGAAGATCCCATGTCTGATGTAATGCTAACAACATTTAAACCTAATTGTCCAACACAACTAATTATTTCAAATAATATATTTTCATAAAAACTTCCATCTACAGAGTTACCTGTGAAATAGTAAGCTACAACTTGTTACCATCTTAAAGTAATCCCCCCTAGCATAATCACAAATACATGAGTTGCAGTCCCAGAATGTCCAGGTAAAGTGACATCACCAATATATGTGTTACTACTGTTATCCATTTTTGAAGGAGTTATTGCCATTTCATCTAACAGAATGACACAATCTCTATCCTGCTCATTTTTGAATAATTTCACTTTAATCTTTAAAAATTCAATGACTTCTGTTAGGTTCACTTTCAAATTTTAAATTTTGTAATTGTCTTTGTAAAGTTCTGATTGAAGGTAATGGAATGTTTTGTTTTAATAACTCCTCATAGCCACTAGTTCCACAAGAAAATCTTAATTTCAAAGCTTTTTGAATAGTTTTCTTTGACCATTTCATAAATTTGGTTTTTCTTTTAATAGCAGATATTTGGTCATTATTAAAAATTAATGATAAGAGTTGATATGATTCATTACCTTCTTTAGCCTTTTCTACTTCCTTTTCCAAAATTCCAATTTTATGTTTCAATGTTCTGATAGTGTTTACATGTTTAACATTTTTTTCATATGATCTTCTATATAGTTGTTTATATTTTTTAAAATTCTGTTGTAATATAAATATATCTTTTGTATGTTTTTTAGATAATGTATCATGATTTTCAGAAATGTCTTCAGCTAATGTGGTTTGTTCTATAAATGTTGAAGATGTTTCAAAATTTGTTGGTGTGACAGTAGTATTAGTAGTATGTACTGGAGAAGTAACTTTTTCAGTTTTTACTTGATTTATAACAGTTGGGGATCTTTCTTTTGATGGTTTTCTATGAATAATTTGTTTTGTGAATGAAAACAAAGTTGGAATGGCATTATGCTTTAATTTCTTCTTGCCATCAACTCTCACTTTTTCCCACATTTGTGGTTCAAAATGAACTTCACACAAACAAGAATTATTTGTAGGTTTCCAATTTTCTCGGCGCACTTTTTTAGCCCAAATTTTTCGCCGAACAGGATCTCTTGGAAAACATTTCATGGTATATCCTTTTGCAGAAGAATTTGAGCAACCAAAGGCTGAACATCCAGGCATTATTTAAGTGATGTCTGCAGAATAAAATTAAAGGGTATATTCTAAAACTATATTCAAAATGACTTTTAAGACACCTTTAATGTATTCAGCAGAATAACAATACAAAAATACTAGTATGTAAAAGAATCATTTTTATAATGAATTTTTATATGCCTTCTAAATTGTTTTAGCTTTACAATGATATTTTAAATTATCACATACCTGTATTACCAAATAAATGCTGCAGTGTTTTATTTATATTTCTTTATTATGGTAGTATGGTATCAATATTTTATTAAAAAATTAGCAATTCTATTTACTGTACCATAATTATAAATAAATATTGTATTGTATTAACTATAATATTCTATGTTTGATTACAAAGAGAAATCTGCAATCCTTAAAGTTTGATGGGATCAAAGGTCCCATCAAACTTTAAGGACCACTTAAACTTTAAACACCATCCTCAGAGCCCTTACCTATCCCCCGTCGCAGTGACGAAGAATAGGAAACCAGGTTGAAGGATGATGCTCGCAGTTCCAAAAACAAGCCTTGATAGCTGTTCGCCGAGACGGCAGCTAAGGCTTTGTACGCCGACCTATGAGCCGCAACCGAGGGATTGCCCATTACGTCCCCATAACAGATAGGTGGGGACCAGAAAGCAGTCTCGATCTTAGCCATAAGGCCTACCATAGTACTCAGCAACCATACGATTAATTTATCCCACAAACAAGAGAAAAATATATGCCGCAATTTATTTGGTAATCATCATCGTCATTACCATTTTCACACTCATAATCCTATGCAGGATGAGCAATGGGCTACAGCAGAGAGAAATTTTTACATTCATTCATTCATTAACCAACTTTCTCCTACTCTATCCAGACATATTTCTTTTGATTGGTAATCTAAGTACAGTATATTTCTTCTTGATCCAAAGACAACCTTTCAATAAGGTCCAAAATACTAGTGTGTCTTTGTATTGTTATTGTACAAGATGTATTAAAGAAGTCTTACAAGTAATAGAATTAAATTTGTTTTGAGCACAATAAGAAACTAATTTTTTAGATACTAGTTTTATTATAAATAATACCTTTCTATAGCAATATTTTTATATGTTTAAGGTTTGTGACTATTTCTCTTTCACGTATATAATTTATTATGTTAGAACAAAACTACAGCATAATTATTACAATACTCCAGTCAGATAAAAATAAGTGTTCTAGCGAATGAAGCTTAAGTTATTCTAACAAAAGAAACATGCAAAATATAACAATTTATGCTTAGTTAAACACAAAAAATTCTTTAAACATACACGACCTTCGTGGATGGACGGTTTTCTAAGGAGAAATAATTTCGGAAAAATTAATAGAAAATTAAATTTTGGTTATATTTTGCTACATTACACTAACTTTTTGTACAATACAAACAGTTTATATATATTTTTTCGTTTTAATAACATCGCTTAAGCGGATATCGGATCTGATGTAAACAACTACGCTAACTATCGATTTTTTTCATTTGTTGCCTTATATTAAAGTTTAAATATGAACGTAAACATAAAAATGTATCAAATCCATGCCTACCTATTGTCAAATGTGTTCAAAATCTTCTAGTTTTCTTTAAAAACGACTTTAAAGAACACTTCCTAGTCAAAATATACAGAGCCACGCGCACTTTTCGACAGAACATGGCGGATTTTAACCACGTGATATAACTAACCAATAGAAAATTTGACAACCCATTGTCGCTACTCTGATATCTAGGTACTCTAGGCCACACTAGGCTGTAGCGATAATAGAAAAAAAATTATGTTTAAACATAGTTTTGTGGGGGCCTGGGCATCGGCCCCAAATGCCCTTATGTAAATCTGCTCCTGACTGACACCTTAATCTTTTTATCTCTGACTTCTTACAACAAAAAATTTTTAGACACCATTTTACAATGTTCTTACGACTTTCCCTTATAATATATAATGCAAAATAGGACTTAATCTTAGATTTTTTTCTACTATACAAATATCAGTTTTGTTTCGGCCAAGCCGATAAATCTTAGCGTTAAGTTGTTCCGAAAAACATAAATGGAAAATATGGACAATAATACAAATGTTACATCGGCTTAATTATTTATTAATTTCAATCATTGTTCAATCTTAAAATTCTTCCTTTCCTTTGCACACTTTTACGCAACAAGTTGCAATATTCTAACTCGTTGCGTTTACACGACACAAATGCCACGCTCTCTTGACTAAAAGGAAAATGGCCGACGTGTATTCAATTTTCGTTAAACACGGCGTCGCTACAGCCACTGTGTATAGTATATTCTAGCTTGTTAATTCAGACGATGGTTACCACAGAGTAAATATATACTTTATGAAACTACCTACCAACCAAATGAATAAACCACCTTCTTTTCGCCGCAAAACGACTCGAGCTACCAGCTATCAGCAACCGGACACATTAACTCTATTTTAGAATATAGCTCAGAGACTAGTATATCTATTTTTTTTTTTTTTTTTTTTTTTTTGTAACTCTTTCCGCCCAGTGGGCACTAAGAGGGCCTCTTATAGCAAGCCCATTATGGGTTCGGCCATGCCCACAATGGGATGGCCGGATGGTAAAGGACGGGGGCCGACATATCCAGACGGACCACCCTCCGAAAAATTCCTGGGGATTTTTCGACCGGTCCGGATTCAATCCCGGGTCTCCCAGAGCGGTAAGCTGCCACCTTTACTGCTCGGTCATTCGGCCGTCAAATATATATTACTGATACAAATTAATAATTTTAAAAATTATCGTAAAATTCTTCTTTAAATTAAATTATTTTAATTTTATATTTGAATTAAAATTTTAAGTAATTTGTGATTTTTTTTTGTTTTGTTTTTGTACGTGTAGAAAGCACGTGTTATCCATGTGTACTGAAATCGATTCATTACTCGAGGTTGTTATGTCAACAGTCGCTCCTGTAACTATGTGACTTCAGCATTTGCTTAAAATGACAGTATTTATTGATTTAACATGGCTTCGAATACCTTTTTAAGTTCTAAAGAAGGAGAAAATGATAAGTCAGTTGATTTATTAGTATAAACTTCATTTGTTATGTTTAAATCTCTGAGAAATATTACAAAAATGATTAATTTAGAGAAATAACAGAAAAATACTGGCTTAGCTGTTAAGCTTTAGTTAAATGAAAAATTGCATTATTATTAAATATTTTTATGTATTATAATAATAATTTCACATATCAGTATGTGATAAATTGAAATAATATATTGTATTTCAATATATCAACATGATTTCATGGAGAAATTACATAACTAATGTAAGAGTGCAATTATCTAACAAGCATACAGTGTATGTTTTAAAATTCAATTTTACATAATTTTTAAAATATCTTGGAGCATTTTATTACAATATTATGGTTTATTTTTCAAAATAGTTAGGAAAATATAAAATTATTTTTTCAATTTATTGTTATATTGTTCTAATTCAATGTACCTTTTATGGTGCTGTATAATGTTGATAGATTCAAAGAACACTTTAATCCTAATAGGTTTATTTTTCACACAGCTAGTCCAAGTTAAGTGACACGAGACTTTATTTCCTTAAACTTTTAAAGCATATCTTTACATCAAATTCATTTCAGGTTAATATAACTTTATTAGCCCAAAATGCATTTGATGTAAAGATATGCTTTAAAAGTTTAAGGAAAGAAAGTCTTGTGTCACTTAACTTGGACTAGCTGTGTGAAAAATCAACCTATTAGATTCAAAAAACACTTTAATTCTATCAATGTACTGTACCTTCTTTAACAAAGTTATTATGCTGAAAAAAATAATGAATAAATATTTTAAAAAATTGCATATTAATATTTTAATTCATCTTTACATTTATATTTTAAAGTTCTAAAGTTTTATTGGCCTTATAATTACTCTTGAAGCATTAAAAACTTAAATCCAGTTATAGTTTTTATAGATTAAGCAATAATTTATGAAATTCAGAAATTTCAGAAACTTTAAAATAGGCCTGGCCAACCCAAATTGTTTCCCGGGCCACTTTGATCATGTGTAACATTACGGTGGGCCACAATTTAGGCAAGCATGCTTTTAAAAAAGTAAAACAAATACAAAATGAATAAGATTTTATTGTTATACCAAGAGTTTGCACTCGCACTTGCGCATTATAACAATGACACATGCAAATTTTCATTTATTTAATTGTTTTGGTATACACATAAAGGGAAATAAAAGCTTTAATAGATATATAATATCACTTAACGGGCCACACAGTTTAACATGACGGGCCGCATGCGGCCCGCTTTAAAACATAATTTAGGAAACATATGAACTTGCAGTTTTACAATGATTCTCAAGTTCTCTATAAGACATTTTGAATTCTTTTGTTCTAAATAAAAATTTAATTTTTTTTGTAGTAACTTTTAATTTTATCTATAAAAACAAAACACAGTAACAGTCTTTTGAGTTCATTTAGAGCACTATCACCAATGACAGCAATACCTGGTTTATAGTTAGCTAGGACAAGGAAGAAGAATAAATAAATAAATAAATTATTTTATTTCACATTAGAGATTGAGAACCATAATATAAATGTTTTTCTGAAAACTAATCTATTAAAAAAACATTTTAAAAGTCAATAGAAATTGTGCATTTTAAAGAGTTATCAAATTGAATAATTAAAATTGGTATAAATGATTTTAAAAAATTCTCTTTATTAGCCTTTATTTGAATTTTTTAATTCATTGCAATTTAGGATTAAAATCATCAGTTCTGTTGCAATGAAATTATACAAAATTAATAAGAGAATTAGATTGAATAGAAAAATTATTTAAAATATTTAATTATTTCAAAATAAAAATTTTAAGTATCTAACTTGTAATGTGAAGCACCAATACTCTCCTAATGAATAACATATAAAATTAGACAATAGTTTGAGAAGAAAATGCATTATTATTTTACTATTTAACTATTTTATTTTAAAATAAAATACAGGTAAATCCCGTATAACATGGTCCTTCTATAGCACGGATTCATTCTAACACGGTTCGAGAATTGGAAACATCCCCATATAGCACGGATTCACTCTGACACAATTCGAGAATTGGGTAAAACCCTCGTACAACATGAAATGTAATAAAAACCATTAAAAGCAAACTTTATCTAATTTGAAATTACGGAAATCCCCGTACAACAGTTCAATAAACGTGATAAAGCTTTTAAGTGCGAAAGATACCTCATTTGACATTTTTCATTCGAGCGTGTATGTACTATCAGATTTTCATGCATAATTTTTGTGAACTATTAGTACTTAAGTAGTATGTAAATTTTCTTTTCCCGCCTTCTGTCGATACACGTTTTCCTTCTCGAAACTTGTTTCATTGTTGCCAGATGGTTTTCCTTTATTCCATACTTTCTTTATTCAGTCACCAGTTTTTAGGCATTGAACTGCACCTCCAACTGTTGGGACAATCCACACCTTTACAAGTATACTTTAAGACTAATTGTGTCTCATTTTTGTCTACGTAGATAAAAAATTTTCAGTTAATAGAAAACATTGTTTAATTTATATTAATATGTATCACTTCTTAAGAAAATTTTAATAAAGATATTTATCTTATTTATGAAAATATAATAGCGTGTTTTTTAATTTTTGGAACCTAACTCCTCTTTTCGTACTAGTTCTTTGTTTTGTATAACACGGATTTGCATAACATGGCAATTTTTTGGAACATAACTCCCGTATTATACGGGGGTTACCTGTACTTAAATGATTTATAGTTTACAGTTTAAAAATATATATAAATGAAACATTAACATTTGATAAGCTATTTTTTCTTTTTTCCAGGATATTTTTCAGAATTTGTTTATTATAATTGAAATGAAAAGGCAGAAATAGAATTTTTTCAATTAAAAAATTATAATTTTGAATTTTAATATTATTTTCATATTTACAGTTTAAAATACATGATATATTTTAGTTAATACATTATAGTAATTTACATAATCTTACTGTATTTATATATAGGATTGAAAAATGTTTAAAGGAAATTGAATCATATCTTAAAAAACTTGAATGTAAACAAGAGAAGAAAACTGCAAAAATATCGCCAAACAATGTTCGAGGAAAGGTTCCATTGCACGAGTTGTTAGAAGAAATGGTAAGCAGATTTTTAAAAATTAATTTATCTTACAATTAATATCAAGACGGTTTCAAATTCTGCAATTAAATTAATGATTGAGAAAATATTTCTTTTAAGAAATAAACAAATCATTACTATACAACATTTTAGAAAGATTTAGTCATGTACTAAGTTTGCTAATGCATTTATCTTTAGGAATTTAATAAATACATTACTCAACTTGTATTATTTTGTTTTGATAAAGTCAAAATGAAATAAATATCAGAATTTGAAAAAAGGTGTAAAAATTTATTATAAAAAAATGAAATATTAATAAAATACAGTAATCACTTTGAGTACTAGTTTATAAAATAAAAACTAAAGAAATTTATCTCTGTTTTTTTGCCTTTTCCCATGGTAGGGGTCAGCTTTGTTGCAACTGTTGTCTCCACTTGGCACAGTCTTTTGCATCTTCTGGGTTGAGGTTGGCAATGCGCATGTCCTCCCTGATGGTATCCATCCATCATTTCTTGGGTCTTCCGCGTGGGTGGAGCCCTCCTGGGTTCAATTGCATGGCTGTTTTTGCTACTGATGTGTCTTTGCCGCAAAGGACATGTTCATACCATCTTAAGCGGGCCTGCTGTATTTTTCTGTCAATTCCTGTTATTCCCAGTTGTTGTTGAACTTCGTCGTTTGTTACACGGTGAAATCGGGTTAGGTCCAGCATCCACCTTAACAACATCATCTCCATTACATATAGAGAGTGTTCATGTTTCCTTGTAAAAAATAAAGAACTTTATAATTAACTTAAAAAATTTATTAATTACATTAATAATTACTTGAATAGCTTATCCAGTGTTATTTGGTGGCTTTAGTTTTTGCAATATTTCATTAATAAAATCTTATATTCATAATGTTTTCAAAATTCCACACATCCGTACTATATGCCATGATAAAGTACTTGCAGAGTTCTCACATCTGAGTATTTGTTCGAGGATTTAGACTATCTTAATCTTGATTTTCTTAAATTTTATTAGATAATTATCCAGCACCTTCTTCAGCAACAATTTGGTATATTTCTGATGATGTCATCATACAATAGAATTTCCTTATCAATTACCAGCCAGTTTTAAACTTGTCTTTTCACACATCTTCTAGAGTGTTATTTTAATATGATTCTTCCTCTTCAATAGTCACAACTTTATTTTCAGATGTCTCCATACCTATTTTTAAGAAAACACTGTTTAAAACAATTATCTATGGTTTTTCTCAGACATTTGATCTCACAACATTGCCAAAAGATTTAGTGCATCAAGATTTTTATCAATAGAAGACATATCAGTTGGTTTTTGACTATTATCTAGTTCTCCTAAAATTCTTGCATATATTTAATTTTTGTAGTATGCCTTCATGTTATATAATGATTTCTCGGTTGCAAGCTGAATCAAAGATATGTTTACAGAAAGGAATATCATTATTGTGTTTTTTAATGACACATTTTTAATACATGAATGTTCTATACAATTGTCTACCAACAAAACAATCTTCCATTTCAAGTTTCTATCCCATTTAACTAATTGGTTAAAAATATCAGTTATTGTCCAGGTATTTGCTGAAAATGCAAATACCTGGAAGATAACTGATTCAAGCAATCCAGCAATAAATGTTTCATGTTCTTAAAACATCTAGGATTTTTACTAAAATCACTAGAAGTGTTTGTTTCTGGCCTTACAGTTTTTTGCTGTGCTAATATGTAATACTAAGTTATACTATCCTTCAGTTATGCTAAGAGTTACAGTAAAATACTGTAATTAAACAGTAATGAAGATCACAGCCTTTCTTAGCAACAGCAAACAGTTAACCTATAAATTAAATACCAGTAAGTACAAGAAATCAAAATTTAAACTGCAGTAGTCCACTTTATAACAATATTGACTTCAACATTAAAATGCATGTTTAGCATATTAAAAGTAAACATTTTATATGATTGGATGATTTAATTTAAATTGATTTTGACCATTTTTATTGGTATGACAAGCTTTTACTGTTGTTTTATTTTGTCCAGTTTGTTTGTTTGTTTTGTCAGTTAGCAGTTATCAATCATCTAAGTAAATTCAAACTTATCATTAGTAACATAATTATATGTGAATTTCAGATTACAACAAGTGAAAGCTTTTGTAATGTTATTTAATTTATATGTTTTAGGGCTCATTGATTCTAATAATATTAGATGACTGTTAACAATACAGTGGCGTGCGGCGACATTTGATGATAGGGAAGCTGTGCTGACTCTGGATAGAATCATTGGAAGTGTTAGACGATATTTTGGTATGTAGCATCCACCAACTAAACCATGTGAGGTTGGTGCTCTGTAAAGCGCATGCACGAATGCCTGTAATCTGGCTGCTTTACACCATTCAAATATTTTCACCATCAAAGCTGTCCCATATTCGACAATACAGTGCTTCCATTGGGAATATGCATATACAGATTTATATTTGAATATACAATAGCAATCTTGTCATTTTTTTCACATGTAGTATAGAAATTTGTAATAAGGTACATAATGTGATTATAATGAAATATTAATTTTTATTAATTCAAACTACGTTAAAATATGAAAATAATTGTGCAAAATGTATTTACATTTTAGAAAATACAGGGGAAGTGGCACTTCCACAGCTTCCATGGATGGCATGCCACTGTAACAATATAATATCCATAATTACAATAAGTGGCTTGCATTGTATTTAAAAGAATAGAAAAGTAAATTTAATTCTAGATGAAAAGTAATCTGATATATCTATATACACAAGGTATTTCAAAATTATATATATATACTTCAAAAATTTATATCTCATGAACTATGTAAACAATTTTTAAAAACTTTTTATTTCAAAGCTTCAAAACATTCATTTCAATTTTACAAGTACTTATGAGAAGGATAAAAAAAAATGTAGATGTTCTCTATCCATAATCATGATGAGAGAAAGGCATTTCTAAAATGGTACTAGAAATTTATTAATGTTAATAAGATTAAATTTACAATCAAAAGCTATAAATATTAAAGGAATGAAGAGTAGAAATATAGTAGGAAGAACATACAGCAGGTTTTGAACTAGAGGGGGGCAACTAGTGTTGCCACCTTTTCAAAATTGCTGGCCTGGATGGCAGGTCAGGTTTGTTCAAAAAGAAGTCCCTGACACATGCGCAATGTAATTTTACCATGCGAAGAATAACATGCACACCAGTTCTAAACTAGTTAGGGACTTGTGTAGGAGCAACTTAAATTAAGAAATGAAATAACTTAACTTTAAAGAGCTGAGAAGTGAAGGAAAAAAAAAGTTGACAGGTTGTGACATACATTGGCATAAGAGGGCAAATTAAGTTTTGGTGAGAGTGTGAAGTCTTTCGCTGTTAAAATAAAGTAAATTTATAAAAGTATTTGCTAGTACTTTGTTTCAT
The DNA here is from genome assembly GCF_030686945.1 of Centruroides vittatus. NCBI lineage: Eukaryota > Metazoa > Arthropoda > Arachnida > Scorpiones > Buthidae > Centruroides > Centruroides vittatus. Next base: position 8,100,641 of record NW_027122718.1, read on the forward strand.
CGTAATTTCACAATTTCTATGAAATGCTGGACAAAATTAATAGTTAATCTAGACAATGAATTAAAAACCAGATGGGTGGCAACACTAGGGACAACTCAGTCTTTTGAGTGCAAGAGTAGCAGTAAACAGCGAAATAGTTTTAAGTTTTCTCACACAGATGGCTCTAGGCTCTAGTCTAGTCACAATATTCATTATTCAAACTGATACTAAATTGATACATCTGTGCTGTGTGTCTGTGTGTCAATTACTACACTTTAACTTTTCTTCTAGAGGGGGCAGCTGCCACTTTTTGGGTATGCTTTTGAGAACATAAACTCTAACTGAATTGTGTTTTGATTTATAGAACTGTTGAAGAATGATATGTTTCATTATCATTACTTGAGGTGAACATTTTGAATATCTCATTTCAGTTTACTTAAGTACCAAAATAAACCAAACCTGGATATCACAACAGCCTGGGTATGACCAGACTATTGTGATTGTAGTAACAAGGACAAATGTATATTAGAATGCAGTTGTAATGCAAAACAAAACAGACAAATCTGTCTGTTTTGTTTTGCATTATATATATCACTGTGAAAGACTGAAATTAGAGAATGTTGAGATTCTTCAGTGAATGGCGACACATACGAAAGACCGTCGGTGAAAGACCGAATATTTGGTTATCTTATTAATGTTACATTAGGTTAGGTTAGGTAAAAAATGTCTCTGAGAGAAGCAGCTGCAACTAATTCGAGAAGTGGAAGGCAAGGCTATACACGGTGTAATTGCAAAAAGAAGTGTTCCACGACTAAATGCTAGGAACAATATTTTTATTCAACATTCACATTAGTACATGCTGAATGTTAAAATTTGTCGGTGTAAGTGAGAAATAATGATATTTAGCAAATATTTTGCACATACACAAAACAACTGTGTGAATCTCGACATTTGCCAGATTTTGGTCTTTCACAGTAACATATATATCTGCAAATGTTAGTATTTGCAAGTGAGAACCAATTTGGTTCAGCAGGGGAACCTCCCCTATACAGAGAAATCTCCTTGTCCCTTCTGTTTTACACCCTCAGTTTTGCATCACACTCTCACATGTGGGACTTGTCTGTTGGATACACATCCTATGTTTTTCTTGTTTTAGTCTTCAGAATAAAAAGAGTTGTCTCTGTTACAAATGTTTATTGTCTCTGTGTCTCCTTAACGAATCCCAAACAATAACAGATGTCTGTTGTATATGGATGAAAACATTAGTATATAATTAGTAATTTGAGGTATGCTGGTATAGGTGTTTGTGTGTGTCAATATCTCCCAGTTTTGAAAAGTTATTAATTACATTCTTAACATTTTTTTGCAGACTGTTTAATTTTTTTTCTGTAGGATTATCATTCTTTTATATAATGTAACTTTAACAGATAACCAATGTATAATTGAAATGTAATAAAATTACAATATTTGATATTTCTAATATAATTTAAAAAGTTATAGGCTATGTGAAATTGGTTTAATTGAAATGAATATTTGAATAAAGGCTTTTAATTTATAAAATTTTATAAAAGTTTTTGATAATAGATGAAATGTTATGTTAGGATTATAAAAGTGATCATTCTATATACATTAACTTATAATAATATAAAAATTGATAAATTAATATTTTTTGTATAGAGAAATACATTGCAAGAATATGGATTGGAGGAACTATTAATACCACATTTGGAAGAATTAAAGAAACAAAATGACCTACCACACTTAGTTTCCATAGGAAAAAAGTATGATGAATATGATTTACAAAATGTCTCAGAAGAAATGAAAACTAATATTTTATGGGAAATGATTTCTTTTCACATTATGACATATATAAAGAAGAAATTGATAATTATTCATAAGAATCATCATTTATCACAATACAATACTTTTAATAAATATCTTATATGTTATTATTTACGGAATTTATCAGAATTAATTATGGTAACTCGAATGTGGGAATTGCATCAAAATATTAGAATAAATATACTTGAAGAACTGAAATGCCTATGTCCATCAAAAACTAAAGAAGTCTGTTTACAGTGCTTATTAATTACTAGTACAGACTTTATTTTAGAAGATAAAGAATTAATTTGTAATGGGTATTTTCAACCACTTGTTGTTACGTGGACAGAAATTACTAAGATATATATTCAGTTTATTGCAGAAAAATACACAAAATTATTAGAAAACATTAGTCAGATGAGAAAAATGAATGAGAACGATTGGCTATCAAGTTTGTCAATGCAATGTTTTTTGAAAATGCAACCATCATGTCAATTAAAGTATGAAAATAAATTTCTAATGAGTACAAAAAGGATACATCCAATAGTTGTTAAAAATATATCAAACAAAGATTTAGAAGAATATCATAAAAGTAATTTTTCTAATAAAAATATTAATATTTGTTATCTGTTGTTAAGAATTATTAAGATGATGCATAATTTTGAAGAAAAAATTCTTTCAATATGTATTGATGGATCCTATAAAACCAGAATAATATGTAATCATTCTAGTGCAAGTGAATGTACTTCTCAAGGTAAAGTAACTAATACTTTCTCTTTCAATGTTAATATGTTTTAAAGTTTATTAAATATTTAATAGTAAGAAAATTATTAATGTCATATTTAGAATTTTATAAATATTTTTACCATAGTTAACTCTCAGTTTTATAGGATTGCATTAAATAGGATGTTGAAAAATTACACTGCATATATTTTCGAAAATAATATGCCATACAATTAACAAATTGACAATCTACTTGTATAAAAAATGTTTAACTATAAAAATTCAACAGGTTTAAATTGTTTTAAAAAATAAAATATAAAAAATTGTTGAAATATTTGATTTTATTTTTGAAAGGTTTGAATATATTCTGATAAGGGCACTGCTTTAGAAATAGTAAATAAAAATAAAATTCTGACTTTTAAAACGATGATTTTTTAAAATTAATATTAAAGTAGTTAATATTGGGAAAAGTTGATGAAATTTTAATACAGCTTCTATAGAAGAATAGATATATATATTTTTTTAATTTTATTAGTCGTATTTTTTCATACATTCCCTGTACCTGCCTGTGGCATAATCAGGGAGAGGAAGAACAATGAGATGAGATTTACAGTATGTTACATAGATGACTTCAATTGTAATCAAAGAGTGGATGAATACAAAAACAATTAAGAGAAAACTTATGTACATAATTCCGCGCTTTACTTGTAGCCCGGAAGAAAGCACAAAGGAAATTCATTGCATATTTGGCAGTACTTGTGACAGCAAGAAGGGATTCTTGCTGGCACAAGATGATGAGGGGAAGAAGGGTGGTGAGAGCCCCCCTCAGGCACACATGGGTGAACCAAAGACCCCTTTAAGAGTGTCGTGGGGAGAGCAAGGGCTAGTGACCCTCACACAGAACCCATAAAGTGAACCAGTGAGCCCCTCCTCAGAGAAGTTGATTGGTCAGAATAGTCTTCTTGACTATCTTTTTGAAGATGCGGAAAATTTCATGGTTTTTCCAGATTTCATGAAGGCCACATGGCCAGTTAATGTTAATCTCTTTTCAGAGAAGCTTTAGTTCTGTTCTTTCACTGGCAGTGATTGTGCAGTTGTAGAAATAATGACTGGTGCCATCTCTGACCCCACAAGTAGTACATAGGTCATCGTTGCGCTCGGTAAATCTGGTCAAGTAGCTTACAAACTTGCCGTGGTCACAGAAGAATAGATATTATAAATATTTGCTATTTATAAATTTTTCATAAACTAGAAAGAAATATTTTAACACCAGAGTAGATAAACTAAACCAACTTCACTGCCTGTAACTGGTGTGCTTCTTCTCCAATGAAAGCAGAGGACTTTGCAAACGTTTTTGAACCTAATGTGGTTCTTCTGGAAATTCAAATTCGACTAGAGAATTTCATAGCACCTGAAGAAGAACCGCATTAGGTTCAAAAACGTTTGCAAAGTCCTCTGCTTTCATTGGAGAAGAAGCACACCAGTTACAGGCAGTGAATTTGATTTAGTTTCTCATAAACTTTGGGAAATTAAATAAAAATATTTTTAATACAGTACTTTCTTGGTATTATGAAAGAAATATTTTTATTTTGAAATAAATATACTTAATTTTTATATTAAAATGTTTCAGGTATCCCATTAATGGTTCCAAATGATAGTCCAGAACAGTCACCCATTCATATCCAGTTATCTGATAATAATGAAAGTTTACCTTTTAATTGGAATTGGAGGTAAAATTGTTTAATAATTTTCTTTTGATTCGACTAACCAAAATTACTTCTTCTAGAATGAAAATATTTTTAAGATCGAAGTTGAAAAATTTTTGTTTCAAAAACCAATTAAATTGGATATTATATTTGAAGAGCTTCCTTGACAAATATCTTTTGATTTGATTCTGTTAATATTTTCTCAGAACTGTATTGCAAAGAGTAATGAAGAAAATAAAGTAAAATAAAAAAATAATTAAATATACAAGTACAATGCTATTTTAAAACTTATAGCAACACACAATTTTCAATTACATTTTAGTTAGTAAATATTTGCTTTTAAAGAATGAGCTACAAAGGTTATACTGAAAGCAATAGCTAACATTTTATTATGAATAAACTTTTGGTAACAAAAAAAATGCATGATATACTACATATCAGGTGATGACACTTGTCATCTAACTCTATAATATGAAATGATATCACTTGCATTGGCCATGTTGTAACAATATAGTATAAGAAAATAATGAGGAATATCATATCATTTCAACAGCATGAAGTGACTGGAGTTGAATTCTTATTAAGAGGAAACTACTGCAGTTGATATTATACTAAAGATTAAATGCATATATGAAGTTTGCAGTGTGAGGTGATCAAATGAAGAATTAAACATTTTAAGAATAGGATAAATAAATTAGTTTCAAGGTGGTTATTTGAACACTGTCTTTAATGAAATCAACAAAGACAGATTAAGGCTTTGATAACAGGGAATCAATAGGTCACAGTCTAAGAAGCTATAGTATATTTTCGAATTGGTCACTGTGCCATGTAAGAGATGGAGAAGAGTTTGGGATATCTGAAAGTTTGTTACTGTTACTTGCCTTGATTACTGTCAGATGATCAGAAATTTGAACTCCCCATATAATTTGGATTAGTCTTTTCAGATTATCATCTGTTTGGTTTATAAAGGAGCTGATGCAGGACTAGCATTAAGAAAATTATACAGCAGTCAGGCAAGCTATACTTTATTGTGTTCAGACAGATTTCTACAAGAAAATTTTCAAATTTTTAGAATGATGGCAAATTCGTTTCTTTCAAAAAGGAACTTTTATAACAAAAGTAGACATACAATTTATAGTAACATGAAATATTTTCTTTTTGGTACTATTATTTAGAAATAGAATTTAATGTGACAAAAATGTTCACTATCTCCTCCATTAATAAAACCTATACTAATAACTGTTCCTTGTGTGATAAATTACTGAAAAAAAGCCAAAAATTTTAAGTTTTTAAAAAAATCCACAAGTACATAATTCTTTATATTTTAAATAATAATAAATTTTTAATAAAATTATGCTAAAACATTATATATACAATAAATTTCATTAATATAAAGTATTAGAATGAGTCAAATGAAAGTTAGTGATTTATTTGCATCCTGTTATCTGTAAGTTAAAAGTAAGCCAAAGTAGACAAGCCAGATATTTTCATGTTTTTATAAGTCTTTTTTGGTTTCTGCTTTAAAAAGTCTGTGATCCCTTTTGCATCTCTGCAAAAGGGATGATGAGGCAATACTGCTATTTTTATGGTGCTTTTTTGAATTTAGCAAATACATGACAGTCACATGATAAATGGTCCAAACTGGTAAGGTGAAACACTGCAACAACTCTACACAGTAATCAAAAATAAGCTCAAAGACTTGTCAGATGGCATGATTCACTTGCATGACAATGCAAAACTGAACACTTCCAATGTAACTTGTGACAAGCTTGAGAACATCAAATAGGAAATCCTGCAACATCCATATGACAATCCAGACCTTTCATCATGTGACACATATACAGTAGACTCCCTGTAACACGGGTTCATATAACACGGTAAAACGTCATCGCCGACTTGTGTCGCAACAGGATTGGTCGAATCTGGACCAATAGTGGATATTGTACAAACTGTTGAGTTTAAATGAGCACTGGACCTACTAAACAGATTTCTACATCACAGCCATAAAAATTATATTTATATTAATCTACGTAACGGCCATAAAAATTATATTTATATTAATGATGTCTCCAAAGTTCAGCGAATTTTTCGCAGAAAAATAACTTATCAGGAAACACGCGCCCGCCATTTGATGAGCTGCTCTGTGATGAAAACAAGCTTAAGCAATGGCATCTTTGAACAGTGCGCACTCGGTAAGTATTCCTACAATTTTTTGTTTATACCATAGTTTATATGGATTATTCCCAAAAAATTATACGTGTTTTGGAAATGGTCGAGTCAAATTAGTCTAGAATTGGTTAATTTTAAAGAAGAAAACCTTTCAAACAGCCATAGCCTCTAAACTGCACACGTGCCGAGCTGTGATTGGTTCATGTATTTAAGTGACTCGTACAACACGGATTCATATAACACGGAACGTATCTACCGTGTTATGGGGGGTCTACTGTATGTTCAATATAAAGCTTGTCTTCATAAAGGCAAGTATGACATCCTAAACTTTTCTTCAGATTAAATTTTATTGCTTTTATAATAATTATAACCAATAATTGTAAAATTGTTCTAAAATATGGTCATTGTAATGCTATAAGCTTATTTCAAAATATTATTGATTAATTTATTTTTTAGGTATATATTTCAGGATTTTGGATTTCTTACTTTTATTCAAAGATGTTTACAAGATCAGATGCAAAATCATATTCAGTTTTGTTTGACAAAAGAATGGAAATTAATTTCATGGTATAAAAGATTACCTTCCGTTACTGTTGAATCTGGATTACAAAGAAATAAGAAAATTCTCATATTCAGTATAGCTTGTGTTATTGAAGAGTTAGACAAATTTAGTCCATTACTTTCTTCCTGTCAAGGTGTTTTTCTTCCTTTTCATGCAACATTTAATCACGTTCTTCATACATATGTAATAGAATTATTGTCTCATGTTGAACGTATTTCATCTGCCATTCCACAAAAATTATCTCTTGAGAACTTGTATGTTCTTTTAGCAAGTACTGCATTTCTTAAGGAAAGACTTTTATTATACACTCAAGAAATGAATTATATAAAAGAAGAAAATAAGTAAGTATGATTATTTTTATATATTTAAATATGTATTTAAACATAAAAGAAATTATTAATAAATATTCTTTTGTATCATAATATACAGTGTTTCTCAATAGTAATTTTCCATAGGAGTTTGTACAGTAAAGTTGTAGGCAAAGCATTAGGAGGGAAGTGTATAGTGTACTGGTTATACTGTCAAATGGAAATCAATTGTTTGAAATCCATATGTGTTGTTGAATCACTTCAGTTGAAAGTAGCCCAGCTGCATAGTCCTGTAACTCATAATTAGGTATATTGTAACGATTAAACTTGTTCTATTTGATACATGAAACATTACCAGTTTTTTTGTTGTTGTTATATTTAATTCTACTTAAATAAAACTAAAAATAACAAAACAGGTTATGAGTTGTATTCTTGCTACCATTTGCATATCAACTATTCAAATAAGTTCAGTCCTCGCAACATACTGGTTAGTTACAGAACTAATCAGTATGCAGCATTAGTTAAAAGTGATTTGACCCATACATATGAATTTTTTGCAATTAAATTCTGTTTAATTTTGGGTATTGCAAACCCAAAATGATGCATCATATAACCAATACATTATACTCTTATCCCTTATGCTTTGCCTACAAGCTTCTCTGCACAATCTCCTATGGCACATTTCTCTTGATAAACATTGTATATTATAATCATTTTTTGTAGTAGGTAAATAGTCATTGGAGTGTATTTTTATTATTGCAAATTGATAATTTACTGTTTTGGGAATTTATTATAGTAAACATATCAATAAAGTCTAGTGCTAAGGATATAATATATACATCTGCTTTCATAAGTGTCTTATGAAAGTGTTTTTACAAAATTAAGCAAATTAGTTCTGCAAGAAAATTTTATCTCTGATAGGGAATCACTAAATATTTTAACATACAAATAAATAAGTTGAATTTATTATTCTCTGCTTAAATAACATATTCTTTTCTCAAATTTGATCAACTCTCCACTTTGTTAGTTAAACATTAAATATTTGCATTTAAATAAAAGAGAGAGATTTTTTTAAAATATTTTATTCTATTAATAATAATATCTCTTTAATATGTTTACTTTTCTGATTCTTGAAAATAAAAAATAAAATAAAAACTTTCTCAATCTCTTTCTTGCCTAATATCACGGGCAAATTCTCTGAGCTTACTTAGCATGCGCTACATGCTTAAGAAAAAGTTTTGACTGTCAACACACTTTTTATATGAAAGCAAATATGCCAATAATAATTTATTCTAATGTGTAAACTCATATCATTTGTGTTTGCAAACAAGTGCACACACATGACATCATTTGAAGCATTTAACATGGCCAGATTGTATCGAAAGTTTGCAGTACTCAATCAGCATACATGTATTGTGTACAGGAGCGGATCTACATAGGGACTAATAGGACTTAAGCCCTGGGCCCCCAGTGTCAAGGGTTCACAATATTTGAATTATCTTCATAAATTTTTAATACTTTTCCATTATAATATATTTCATATATTTCATGTGTAGATGTAATGGGCTTTATAATAGTCCATACTTCTTTATTCACATCAAATAATGTTTTTGTGTATTAAAAAACAAAAACCTTAAATTTCCAGCAATAAAAAACATTTAATAATAACGTTTTCGACTGTTTTAAACAGCCATCATCAGTTAAAAACAAACTTAAACAAAAGAATGCAGAAAAAAGAACTCAAGCAATACAAATATTTAAAAATTCAAAAAATTCCAAAGCAAAAACGCCGTCGTATATTAGAAACTAACAAACAGCGCATGCGCTAAATATCGTAGTAAGAATAAAAATAAAAATAAAATAACAAAAAATACTGCCGCAAAAATATTTCTATTACAAGAAAGAACGTTATGCATTTCGGTAAAACGACTTCCATGCCGTGGATAAACCGTCTGCGTCTCTATGGTTAATGCAACCCGTGTTAACGTGGGCTTTGTAGATTTCAAGCTTTTCTAGATGTTTCAGCATTTGTTTGTTGGTCGTGGCCCTAATAATAGACGCTTTGTCCCAATGAACGTCGACCTCCTGATGCTTAGCGAAAGCTGCTAGCACAGTAGTATCCAAGCTCTTATTGATGGAGTATCTATGCTCCTTAAGCCTCTGCTTTAAATGTCTCATAGTTGCACCGACGTATACCAGATCTGTATTAAATCGACGATCCTTTAAAGGTATAGAATATACCCCTGTCTTAAAACTCTGGTTCTCTTTTTTCTTGTCGTTTCTCAACAGTCGATATATTGTAGGATTACGCCGATACAACAGGCTTATGTTGTTATTTCTGGCTACTTTCTTAACCATCGTGTGCAAGAAAGGAAAATAATTGAGAATCACTTTTCTTCCTTGATTCATAGGAGGAAGCTGCCGATTTTTTTGTCTTCCGATATTTGTCGATAAGCCTATCAATCTCCTTACTCCGATAACCGTGTTGTAATGCTGCAGTGCGAATGTAGATGAATTTTAGGATGCAGGATGAACACATGTCCACTATGTTGTGAGCTTGTATTACGTCGGTTGGAAAACAAGATCATACCCATCTTTCAACATCAAATCGTTTTATATACAAGATATGTGGATGATGTTTTCATCCTTTGGAAGAATGATACTAGCGCTCCGCATTTCCTTCAAGAAATCAACAAAAACCCATATGGTTTGACTTTAGGGCTTGACCAAGAAAGTGCTTCTAATGTAAATTTCCTTGATCTTTCAATCACATGTAAGGAGGGTCAGATATGGACGGACATTTATAGAAAACCCAGCTATCAGCCCATAATTATACCAAAAAATTCTTTCGATCCGATGAATTTTAAATATGCAGCTTTTCATGCTTGGATCAAGCGTGCTTACACACATTGCACCAGTGTTATTGACACCGATAAGGAATTAAGTTACATTCGCACTGCAGCATTACAACACGGTTATCGGAGTAAGGAGATTGATAGGCTTATCGACAAATATCGGAAGACAAAAAATCGGCAGCTTCCTCCTATGAATCAAGGAAGAAAAGTGATTCTCAATTATTTTCCTTTCTTGCACACGATGGTTAAGAAAGTAGCCAGAAATAACAACATAAGCCTGTTGTATCGGCGTAATCCTACAATATATCGACTGTTGAGAAACGACAAGAAAAAAGAGAACCAGAGTTTTAAGACAGGGGTATATTCTATACCTTTAAAGGATCGTCGATTTAATACAGATCTGGTATACGTCGGTGCAACTATGAGACATTTAAAGCAGAGGCTTAAGGAGCATAGATACTCCATCAATAAGAGCTTGGATACTACTGTGCTAGCAGCTTTCGCTAAGCATCAGGAGGTCGACGTTCATTGGGACAAAGCGTCTATTATTAGGGCCACGACCAACAAACAAATGCTGAAACATCTAGAAAAGCTTGAAATCTACAAAGCCCATGTTAACACGGGTTGCATTAACCATAGAGACGCAGACGGTTTATCCACGGCATGGAAGTCGTTTTACCGAAATGCATAACGTTCTTTCTTGTAATAGAAATATTTTTGCGGCAGTATTTTTTGTTATTTTATTTTTATTTTTATTCTTACTACGATATTTAGCGCATGCGCTGTTTGTTAGTTTCTAATATACGACGGCGTTTTTGCTTTGGAATTTTTTTGAATTTTTAAATATTTGTATTGCTTGAGTTCTTTTTTCTGCATTCTTTTGTTTAAGTTCGTTTTAACTGATGATGGCTGTTTAAAACAGTCGAAAACGTTATTATTAAATGTTTTTTATTGCTGGAAATTTAAGGTTTTTGTTTTTTAATAGTTTATTTTCCAGTAGCTAGTTTACTTATTGCTTTTGTGTATTGTTGAGTGCTAGAGATAGGTCTGTTATTCTTATAATTTTCAGCATGCCCAAAAATTTTGGTCAGGATTTGCCCTTGCCTAATATTGTTTTATCACTCTGTTTAGGTAGTCAAACTGCATTGCTTTTAAGAGCCGCCACAAACTACCGCTTTGCGAGAGCAAAATGCTAGCAAATGATTGTCAGTATTTGAAACACTGTTAGAGGGGTCATTTCTTTAATTGATAGAATGATTTTTAAAAAAATGCAATTTTGATAAGTTTCAAAAATTAAATTGATTGCAGTCAAGTTTAATGATTGTATGTAGCATTCATAAAATAGCAAACTATTTACAAATATTTGCATTTAATTTTCAATTATTTATACTTTGAAAATATTTTATTTTTGTTCATTTAGAAATAATACATTGACAGTAACATTACAAGATAAAATAAGTAAACTAGAAGATTTATTGCTACAAAAAGTGTTAAATTATCAAATTAAGTTACTTGTATCTGGCATTTTACAAGATGCTGATAGTCACAACTGGAGTTTTCACAAACCATTTTTTGAGGTAAAATGTAAATGTTTAAATTATATTTATTAAATTAAATTAAATTTAGATATAGAAAATTTTAAAATTTATTTTTATTTTAAGTTATAAAACAATTATTATATAAAACTTAAACATTTAACTGTTAACATTCCTAAAAAACGAAAGGATGGTAATATTGCTTGTTAATGAAATTGCAGAATTGGTCTGAAAAAGATAGAATATTTATATTGAATTTTTTGGTTTAAAATTTTTCATTTAATAAAATATAAAAATATATAATTAATATGCAACTATAGACTATTATATTCTGATGAATTTTAAGTCCAATAACTATATTATCATCATTTAAAATTTGTCAAAAAATTATTTTATTAATTAAGTAAACTTTTGATTTAAAAATGATTTTAATAATTAAATAAATAATTTTTATAAATTCAGGGAAACCGGATATCTTTTAGTGTGCAAATGTGGAATTTGCATTTGAATAGTATACTAAATGATGTTAAACAGTATTTGCCTTCAAAGTTAGCACAGCGCATTATTCTTAAGATTCTTTACGAATCTCTCAATCATTTTGTATCTCGTTATGCAAAAGCTGCACCTAGCAAAGCACGAATAAATCAGTTTCGCAATGATATCATAACTATATTACTTTGTACTACTGAATTTCTTCCTTATGTATGTCTGTCTGAATCTCAACATATGGGTAAACTTTCTTGTCCCTTCGATAATGAATCTAATGTAAGTAAAAAAAATGTTAATTTTTTTGTATTTATATATATAAACACTATTATAAGTTATTATGTTGTTATATTTAATCAAATATCTGTTTGTTTTTTCTTTAATTTATACAAGTATTACATAAATGATATTGCTAATCTAATTTTGAAAATGGTCTAACGTAAATCACTTTCACATAATTTTACAGAAAACAAGAAATTTTTATAAAATTATTAACAATTATTAATTATTTATTTATGCAAGACAATGGAAATTCATATATAAAATACACCATTACATATAGATATGATTTACAGTCTGTTTAGTCTTATGGTGAGGAATAGGATTGACAGATTGAAAATGAAGCTAAATGAATTTTTATTCAGGTGTTTGAACAATTAAATATAAAATGATTATGAAATTATTTATCACAGATATCATTTTAAAAAAAGTATATGAATAATGTCAAAAATGTATACAAAATAGACTTGGACTAATATCTGCTATTAGATAATAAAAAAAATTTAGTTAATGTGAACCTAGGTATACAAAATGGCGGCGCTTCCGGTAACCTCGATGGCAAGTGTTTTTAGAAAATAAATGTAGATGGCGCTGATAGTAATGATGCCTTCGTATGCAAATATCCATCAAAAAATTCCGTTCTGGAAACATTAGGAATAATGTGAATTTCGAATTTTGGTTATGATGTAGACGGATTATTTATTTGAAAGAAAAAACTACAAAAACAATTCACGTAAATGCTGCAGATTCCAAAATGAAACTAAATTTTTCTGCCAAAAATGGCAAAATAATTTCCATAACATAATGCCATATATTGGAGGAATAGTGAAATAAACATTTAACCACGGTGAATACATTAAAGGTTTTAGAGCATTTTTTGTAATGAATGTATGACATATGTCAAAGCCAAAAAAGCAATCATTTCATATAAATGTATGGGGGTACAACAGTGATAGAGAAGGGTTTATTGTAATTATAGTATAAAATTTGTCTCAGTTATGTTATTATTTACCTATATTTTCATAAATATAAAATTTAATATTGAATATAGTTCAATTTAAGAATTATTTACTATATACAATATAAAAAAAACCTCATATATATAATTTATTATTTGGTTTATCTCTGACATATACAAGAGATAGATTCCAGGACTTCATCCTTAAGTTGAATTCTACATCATTTGGGAATGGTTAATAAAATGTAGCCACTATATTCCAGATGTGCCAAAGTAAAAAAAAACACATGACATATAACTATTTTTCTCCTTTCTTCTAAGGATATCATAAAAATTAAAAATTTTATCTAGAGACAATGCTACACTAGCCTAAATGATGCATAAAAGAAAACATATTGTTAATGTTTGACCATTTTCATACATAGAAATCCATTATCAATGAAGTTCTGTTCAGTTACAGAAATTCTCAGAAATATACCCAAATAAACTTAAAGTATTAAAAAAAATAGCATTTATTCAAACAAAACATAAGTATATAATGTTGGTATTACTTTTACCGTGTTTGAAAAACAAGATGCGAATAAAAGAGATAGAAATCAAAAATTTCGCCTACAAAACATACTGTTGAAGTCTGTTTACAAAGACATCTTAGGATTCATGAGGCCTTAAACAAAATTTATTTCTGTGGCCTGTTAAAACAATGATGAAGGTAGAGGGTAGATTTATTTAGGTCTATAATAATATGAGTATTTTTGAAAATTACCAATTTGATGATTTAAATATTAAAATATACCAAATTTGCAAGGCCCCTAAATATGAAAGGCTCTAGGCATTGCCTTATTTTGCCTATTTATAGGGCCAATTCTGTTCATTCACATTTATTTTTCAACACTACCAAGGATTTGCATCACATTTTTACTTAATAGCAGAAATAAGTCACTGTGACATTGAAACAACAATTTTTTCCAATATCTCTGTGGGAATTTTCTCCCACTCCTGGGTCAGAATGATATGCAAATGACTCAAAGTGTGGGAGTATCATTGAATAACCTTGTGCTTCAATTTTCTCCATAGATTTTCCATAGGAGAGAGATCAGGGCTTGCTGCTGGCCAAGGAAGTACATGAACATGTCTTTATTTCAACCAGGCTTTGGTTTCTTTGGTAGTAGGCAGTCTTGCATTGTAATTGGGGAATGTACTATCAGCCATTGAGAAGTTTTTCCTGTGATGGATTTAGACATTGCTCAAGAACTATACATACACAGTAATTACATGTCTTAATATTTTCCTCACAGAAATGTAATTTCTCTATTCCCTGTAGCTATTTGGCCTCATACCATCAAAGTTAAAGATTTTTGTACCCTTTAATCATAAGATGAATTGTTACTTTCATTTTTGGTATATGTAACTTTTCTTTCAATATTTACATATGTTACTTGAAATGCAGACTCATCTGACCATGGAATTTTCTTCCAGTGTGTAGATGTCCACTTTAAGGGAATCCTAGCCCAAGCAACATTTCTATTTTTATTAACTGCATTGATGAATGGCTTTGTCCTGGCTCTGTACAGTTTTTAATTACATTTACTGATGTAATTACAAACTGTATGTTTATATATGTTTAAAAATTTCTGTAGTAAAACTATTTCTTGCCCACAGAGTCAATTTTTGTACAGAAGCATGTCTATTTTTCAATATATAAATAAACCTCAATGAAACTCATTGCAACCTGAGTTTTAGAGTTCTATCTGTACTTTTTAAATACAGTGGTGCCTTGTATAACGTACGCCTCGAATAACGGACCCTGCGAAGAACGGACTTTCTGTTTGGCCGTTACGTGACTCGAGCAACGGACTTGCTGCGAACAACGGACTTTTCGGCATAATTAATTACTGCTCCATGGGCGCGTTCTTTAATAGCGGTCGCTCTGCGTCTCCGCTACTACGGGAGTGCGCTGTTGTTTGTAGGCATTTAGGAACGACGGTGAAAGAAAGAAAGATGGCGGCGCCTGCACTATCAATAGTATCGCGATGGAGGAATCTATAATTCTAAAATATGAGCTTTTAAAGGCAAAAGAAGAGTCCTAATTGTAAAATTTAACCATAAAATGGATTATTTGTTGAAAGAGCATTCAAAATAGCCTTGAAAAAAAAATCGTAAAGACACTTACATCACCGCGTGCGCTAACTCGCGCTTTCACAATTTCTAAATTTTCATTCATAAAACCACATAATGGACCCGGAAACGAAACTATCTGAGCCATGGAGAACACCATGTTGCTTTACACCGTAAACTACTGCTACAAGCGGCCGTTTTTGCCGTTCGACGGTGCGCACTCCCACCGGAATTTAGGAATGCGTTCCGCAGGAATTTTTAAACGGATGTCGCTTGCGCAGAGTTACGCAGAGGAATAAAAGAACGCACCCCATGTTAATTTTTTTTATGATACAGTACAGTTATTTTATGCTGCGGAACGAATTAGACATTTTAACATGTATTTTTATAGGAAAATGCGTTTCATATAACGGATGTTTCACTTAACGGACGTGCACCTGGAACGGATTAAGTACGTTATATGAGGCACCACTGTATTGTTAAATAATTATAAAAAGTTATTGTATCATATTAAAAACATGAAAATAATTTTAAAAAATCTTATTTTGTTGATATTTTTTACTTTACTTAAAATTTTTTTGAGGGTTTTTTTAACTGAATGAATTTCATTGATAATGAGTTGTTATTATTTTTATTTTCTGATCCAAATCAATCACATTATCATATTAAATTATTTTGGAGGTATGTTTAAATTATACCAAAAAATTTAAGTTTAAAGTGATGTAAATCAAACACTGACTATATTTATTATATATAATAGAAAACACATTTTTAAATTATTGAATAAATTATAATTATTTTTCATTATAAACATTAATTTATATTAAATAATAATTATTAATTTTAGGTATCTATCATTGATAGTATACACAATTACTGCTATATGCTATTAACTATTATGACAATTGTAACATCCCCTTTACCAACATTGTATAAGATCATTAAAAAAGGAATACCATCGTCTTATAAGCAAATGAATTATCTGCCCTGGTTATCATGTATTCAACCAGCAGTGTATGCTTACATTGGTCAAGGAAAATTAATATCCAGTTCTTCAGTTTGGTTAAATGTAAAACTGTCTATATCACAAATGGAACTCGAACCATATCTCGTTATAAAGGTAATAAAATAAAACTAATATATTTAATTTATTTTTAAGTTTAAAAATTTATTTGAACCTATTAAGTTTATTTAAAGTTAATATCAACTATTCAATAATTTGCCAAAAATTATTAAGTTATGTAATTTGAATAATTTACATGACCATACAGGTTAAGATCAGGGATATTTTTCAGCTAGAACATGCTGATATGCCATACAGTTATGAAGTACCAACAGTTGCACAGAAAAAACAATACTGTATGTTCTGTTGCCATATATGCAGTAATTTTTTTAGAATACTTTTTAAGACCAATTCACTATAACTACAAAATACACTTAATATTCTTTTTATATTTGCAGAGACATTGCCAATTTGTACTAAATTTTATCTTTTTATCACGATCATTGTAAATCTTATATATTTTTATATAACCATTTATATTCTTACATAACATTATAAAACTTTTCTTCTTTTATAAACAAATTAGGTTCAATGTAAAAATAAACAAACTTAAATTGTAAAAGAATTTAATTAGAATTAGAAACATTAATATCCATTGGTATTAGTAATCCGATACTGAAATTTCTGGTAATTCATAATTGACATTCTTTGCAGTTCCAGTCAGATCAATTGGAATGGATACGTAAAATATTTTTGCATAATTATTACCATGCTAGTAAACAAACAATAATTTTTTAAAACTCGATTTACTCATAATGTTTATGTCAATTAATGTGAATTAGCCTTCATCGATGCATAATATTTAAAATGTTTTCTAATACAGGTATCCCTCGTATAACGTGGTAGTTCTGAAAAAGTGCCACGTTATGTGAATCCATGCTACATGAAACAAAGGACTAATGCAAAACATGGGGTTACATTCCAGAAGTTAATAAAAGTATACTTTTCTTTTTCATCACTAAGAGAAATATGTTTATTAAAGCAGTCAATACTTTATTGCCGATCAATAATTAACTAACAATCACAATTAAAAGTACTATATTACACGTTAATATTAATTTTGTTGATATTTTTTACTTTATTTAAAACTTTCTGAGGTGTTTTTGTAACTGAATGTACACCATTGATAATGAGTTTGTATTATTTTTATTTTCTGATCCAAATCAATCACATTGTCATAAAATTATTTTGGAGAGATCTTTTTGAACAAAGATTTCGAATTAACAAGGGGACCTTACGGTCTCGGAAATTCAGTTCGGGACGAGACTTCGCAGGTTAGTAGTATACCTCAAGGGTGTCCACCCAGAAAAATTTTAAAGCGCACTAGCCAGAAGATTCCGAAAAAAAAGGCTCTAAAGTTTTAAGTGCAGCTCATATACTGATCAATTTTACAGCATGGCAACGTAGTGAAATGGCTGAGTCTGTAGAGAGGTTTCTTGCCACACTGGTGAGCTGGGTTCAATCCTACTGCTGCCTATTTTTTTTTCTTTTTTTAAAATTGTTTTAAAAATTATACCTTTTAAAATAAAGTTAATAACCTAAAAATATTATTAATTAAATCATAAATAATTCTACTTTATTTATGAAATGACTGTTACAGCTAATTAAAATGTGAATTAAAGATAATATTTTATTTTTAAAAAGTTACATAATTTCAAATGCATTTTTAATGGAGGTAAATTAAAACTTTAATTACCACTGTAACAAATTTTCGGGTAGGGTTTTATTTATATAAAAATTTGTCAATTTTTTATTTTACATACAATCACCAGAATGATAGTTCTTGTTTTCGATGTTTTTATGATAATTATCATTCTGGTGATTGTATGTAAAATAAAAAATTGACAAATTTTTATATAAATAAAACCCTACCCGAAAATTTGTTACAGTGGTAATTAAAGTTTTAATTTACCTCCATTAAAAATGCATTTGAAATTATGTAACTTTTTAAAAATAAAATATTATCTTTAATTCACATTTTAATTAGCTGTAACAGTCATTTCATAAATAAAGTAGAATTATTTATGATTTAATTAATAATATTTTTAGGTTATTAACTTTATTTTAAAAGGTATAATTTTTAAAACAATTTTAAAAAAAGAAAAAAAAATAGGCAGCAGTAGGATTGAACCCAGCTCACCAGTGTGGCAAGAAACCTCTCTACAGACTCAGCCATTTCACTACGTTGCCATGCCGTAAAATTGATCAGTATATGAGCTGCACTTAAAACTTTAGAGCCTTTTTTTTCGGAATCTTCTGGCTAGTGCGCTTTAAAATTTTTCTGGGTGGACACCCTTGAGGTATACTACTAACCTGCGAAGTCTCGTCCCGAACTGAATTTCCGAGACCGTAAGGTCCCCTTGTAAGTCTAACAGCATTAGTCCTTTAGAACAAATAAATGTAAAGATCGTGCATGTCAATTTAAATTCTTTACGTTTATTTGTTCTAAGCTTTGTTTTGTTCTAGAGATATCTTGCATAAATTTTTTAATATAATTGAAGGTCTGAAACGATGTAAGTCAGAGACTAACTATATTTATTATATATAATAAAAAAACACATTTTTAAATTATTGAATGAATTATATTTATTTTTCATTATAAAAATTAATTTATATTAAATAGTATGTATTAAATGAGGGCATTTTCTGTTTACAAAGTATTGTCATTTCCTGAGCTTTTTTGTTGATCTTGATCAGAAATATCAGTAATGTCTGCATTTTTTTTAATTATAATGTTTTATGGATGACCAAATAAAAATATGTTATTAATTGATAATTTGTTCTAGTGGGTCAGGTTTGTTCAGTTGAGTACTGAACAGTTTTTTTTTTCCAGAATTTATGCTTGAATACCGAATTGTTCGAGTTGAGAACAGTTCACTTACTGAGATATGGCTGTATTTCATTCTTCATTTTTATGAACGATTACTTATCTATGGTTAAAAAAATGTTTAAATAAATTTTACTATATTTAGATTAATCTATAAAACAAAACACATGACAGTCTTTAAGGAATAAAATCTGAAAGCAACGACGACACCTGGTTGATAGAATTTTCTTCTTTCTTGTCTTCGCTTTTCTATCAGTTTTCATTAAAAAGAAACCTGACGAAAGGCACAAAAGAAATTGAAAATTTCAATATTCTAAAATCCATGGGCAAATTTGAGATGATACTCATTTGTTTCTTGAATAAAATAACATCTAATAATGGAGTTTGCACTAAAAAATTGTGAAAGTTTGTACGAAGGATTTCCCAAGTCACGTTAGAGTGAAACCAGATGGAAACAGTGTTGTATGGGGATATTCTTAATTGTTGAACTGTGTGAGAGTGAAACCATGTTGTAGAAGTGCTGTGATGTATGAGGGATACCTGTACACTAAAGTACTATATTTTATATAATAATTTTGAAATTTTAAAAAATATTGTAAATCTATTTTAAATTAAGATTTTTATATTTTTTTATGTGAAATTATATCAAAATTTTACCATGATCTTTTTTGTAAAGATATAAATAATTAGATTAATTAATTATTACAATGGTTATATTTAAGAAATTAACATTTATAAATAGGCTTTCCTGAATCATGAATGTACACTTGCAATATTATTTATGACTCAAGCTAATGAAGAAACTGTCAGTTATGAAAGAGATGGTTTATCGTCGCCATTGAAAAATAGCAACGATTCAAAGCTTAGACTTTCAAGAGCTCTTTTTTCAATATTACAGTTTTGTTATCATCAGCCTGATAGTTTGGCAAATGTTCTTCTACCTGTAATTCAAAGGTAATTGAGAAGTTTTATAAAAATATTATTTCTGTATTATGTTAATATAATAATGAAAGATTTTTACAAAAATAGTCTCATTTTACAATAATTGACAAACAGGTGTAAACTTTCTTTGAGAAGTTATTTTATTCAGTTTTTTGTGGTTTTTGAATTCTTATTTGTTTAAAAATTTTGTTTCTCCTTATATCTGATGTGTAATATATTTTTAAAGCTTATGAAAATATAATTTTTCTGTAATTGTTCAGAGATTAGCTTTAGAATATGGAATAATATGGAATGTTATGAAGATATTTGTAACTTAAATTTAAAAAATGGTTGCTTTTCATAAATTAAAACAATAATTACAGTTAAAATTATACGTTTTAACAATATTTAAACAAAATTTTCTCATTTAACTATTCTTTTTTTCTACATTATTTCAATCTTTAATAATTACACTTATATTTTGATTTAGAGAACCAACTTTTTCTGGATGGAATTTAAATATAACATAATTGAACTAATAAAGTCATTAAAATTTAGAAAACTTGCTATTAACTTAAAAGTACATGTTGTCATTTTTTGATAATTTTAAAAATTGGATAATTTAATTAAATTATTTATTAATTTAGAAATGTGAAAAATAATAATTTAATTTATATTCAAATTCCAAACTCTCAGAATTTAGAGACCAGATGATACAACTATTAACATGTTTATACATTAAACAAGAAAATGTAAATGTCAGTTATTTTAAATAGATTTTCAAATGAAAGAAAATATTATACTAACAAAACATTAAGAAAAGCTATCTACTTTTCCCCTCTGCTGTGTAGAATTAAAGTCCAGGCCTAGTACACTGCTCTAGATCTGGACTTTGTATACGACACTGTGTGTACTTAGCTAGATCCACTACTAAAACTAATTATGTTTGTATATGAAAGATTTTGATTATATTATTTCTTTTAGTAATAAATGCCTTAACAAGCAAAAATAATAATTTTCAAATACAGTGGGTGAGTGGTTAACGAACAAATCGGATAACAAACAATTTCGCGAAAGATTTTTATGTTCAGACAACAAACACAAGAAGAAACGATGTAAAATATTGAATGCCTATTGGTCTTCCCTTGTCTTCGGGCAACAATTCAAAACTTTTCAGAGTGTGGGAGACGTTGACATCGACACTCATCCCAGTGTGTACTGATCGGATAGTAGTCCTCCGAACTTTGAAACTCTCCATTGTAATTCCAGCCTTTTATTTTTCTGACAGAAACAATTTTTTTTATAGTATTTGCAAAACTATCGGGCAGGCACTCATTAAGTTTTGTGTCAGTTTTTATTTTTGAAAGGTGAGACTATAATAGCAAAGGTAGAGAGTGGGCAGATGATGTCTGATGTTGCTGGGCAGCATGGCTCAAACAGGTCTACAGTAGGTTGCAGTTCAATCTTATCTAAGAAAGATACTGTATTATCAAGAAAATTCAAGCAGCTTAAGGAGTAACAAAAATCAAATCTGAGAAATAAAGAACATTGAAGAGCTCATAATGGAACCTGAAACTGATCTGACGACAGAAGAATGCCAAAAACTCTTCAATGAAGAACACCAAGAAACTCGGCGAGATATGTTTTCTTCTGAAAAAGAGGATTAATGCCGATATATATGCTATTAAACATCTTTTGAAGAAGTGGGAGGATGTCAGAACAACGGTTGTAGAATGGCATCCAAACCAAGGTGAGGTTAATAGGCTTGGGGATCTCTACAATTACAATGCTATTAATTACTGAAAAATTCTGAAGAAGAGAGAAAAGCAATCGACATTAGACAGATTCTTTAACCCCCACAAACGGAAAAAAACACGACTAATAAAAATGCAAGACTGTGTATATGTGTATTTTTATTATTACATATAAATAAATGTAGTAAGAAAGTATATATTTTTATTTTTTGGGGTCTCCAGAATGAATTAATCAAATTCCCATAAAAACCTATGGTAAATCGATAATTGGTTAACGAACAATTCGGATATCAAACAAAGTCTTGGAACGGATTATGTTTGTTAACCGATCACCCACTGTATTTTATACAAAACTATGAAATATTTAAATACATATGTTATAAATCTAAAATATTTTAACCTGTTCCAGCAACAATTTTTTATTTATCAAATGTTTTCAGCCATTTGAATAGTCATCCTCAGGATCAAACATTCATGTAACAGAATTCTTTTAAATTTAAATTTTAGCTTTCTGTCAATTCATATTTAGAACATTTCTAAGAATGTTAAAATTTAAATTTAAAAGAATTCTATTACATGAATGTTCAACCCGAAGATGGCTACTCAGAGAGCTGAAAACATTTGTGAATAAAAAAACTGTTGCTAGAACAGGCTGAACTCTTTAGATTTATAATTTACTTCAGTTTAAGAAGCTTAATATATACAGTAGACCCCCCTATAACACGGTAGATATGTTCCGTATTATATGAATTCCATATTGTACAAGTCACTAAGATTTTACAAATACATGAGCCATTCACAGCCCGGCACTTGTGCAGTTTAGGGAGTACGGCTGTTTGAAAGGTTTTCTTCCATAAAATTAATCAATTCTAGACTAATTTGACTCAAACATTTCCAAATCACATATAATTTTTTGGGAATAATCTATATAAACTATGCTATAAACAAAAAATTGTAGGAATACTTACCGAGTGCACACCGTTTGAAGATGCCATTGCTTAAGCTTGTTTTCGTCGCGGAGCAGCTCGTTGAATAGCGGACACGTTTCCTGATAAGTTATTCTTTCTGCAAAAAATTCGCTGAACTTTGGAGACATCATTAACAGAAATATAATTTTTATGGCCATTGAATAATAAATGTTTTTAGTAGGTCTGCTGCTCGTTTAAACTCAACGGTTTGTGCAATGTCCGCTATTGGTCCAGATTCGACCAATCCTGTCAAGACACGATTCAGCCATGACAATCTGACTCATTCTTTTACCATGTTGTACAAGCCTCTTTTACAGGTCCTAGACATTTGTTTAATTTGTCTATTGGTTAATCCAGTCTTGTATAAGATTAATTTCAAAAATATTCTAAGCTAATATAGTAATATTTGAATGCTATTTATATTAATGCTATTTAATTAGAATTGAGTTTTATTGCTATTTGTATTATACATTTAATATATTTTATAATTCTTAATAATATATTCTATACTTTTTGCTTAAAGTTGATGAAATAATAACCTCAAGTGAAAAAATAAAGTTTAATAATTTGAGTAATAGTATTTATCAGTTTCCAAAATGAACAACAACATCAATTTAGCATGATAAAATTAGCATTTGTAGATACAGTGGAACCTTGGTATACGTCTGCTTTAGAATACGTCCAATTCGGAATACGTCGTGTTTGGACGAAAAAAATTTTGCTCGGTATACGACAGTTTGATTATACGCGCCATCTATGAACAAGTAGCACTATCGGTGTACTAGACCAGACTAGACGTTCGCGGGCCCACAGTTTATAACTTTGTTAAATTTCTTCTGATTTTAATTTGTAAGTAAAATTTTATTATTTTTATTAATCATGAATTACAAAAAGGCAAATGAAAAGCAACAGAAAACTAAAAAAATGACTAGAATCACAATGGAACTGAAAAAAGAGATTGTTGAGAAATATGAAGGTGGCATGGGTGTTCGAGATTTAATTGTTGCATACCGTGTTCCAAGAAGGACGACATCGACAATCGTGAAAAATAAAAACATTATTAAATCTGCTAACGTTGCGAAAGGGGTTTAATCAATTTCTAAACAGATTATTAGTATTAAGGAGAGTTTGATTTGATTTGATTTTGATTTAATGATTTAAATAATATAATACAATATAACTTTAAAAATCTATAATAAAATTTATTTTTTTATTAATGTGCTCAAACAGTGTTTAAATTATTTTACAACCCGATTAATATATCATATAAAGAGGATTTTTTTTACATGAGAACGGATTAATCATTTTTACATTACTTCTTATGGGAAAGGTTGGTTTGGTATACGTCCTATTCGGTATAAGTCCAAACATCAGGAACGGATTAAGGTCGTATACCGAGGTTCCACTGTAGTTTGTAGAACTGATTAGTCTTTTACATAACGTTACTTAATTTTGTTGTTTATATTGAAATTTCTGACGATAGTAGACAAAAGTATTCAGTTTATTAAATTTTGTTTTCTAAATTAAGCTTACTATTTCTTGAAATTTAACATTATGAACTTTTATCTTAATTAGATCAAATGGATGGCAAGAATTTGACAAATCAACTATTTCCTCACCAAATTATCAGGTCTGTTCTGCTGTTTTAATTACACTAACATAATTTATATTTTAAATAATGTAATTATTTATTATTTTTAGCGTCCTTGGTGGTATCAGGGATTAATTGAACTATTTTATCCAATTGTAAAAAGGTAATTATTAATATATTTTTGTAATTAGAAAATATTTTGAATTTTGATTACATTTTACATTGCTTAGATGTTCTTCAAATTTTATGTATTTCATAAGATATAGTGATTTATATAATGGTAAATTAAAAAATTTAGGGGCTATAAATGGAGTAATATTTAGGAGTCTTATGAAATGTATTTTAAATGATTTTTACAATTTTGGAAACATTTTCTGTGTAGTTATTGGAAAATAAACATTTTACTTTAATAACAATAATTGAAATATGAAAATGTATCAAAATTTTACGTGAATAATCCATGGCAGTGTTGACCTAACCAACACCACTGTACACCTACTTCCAAAGTATTTGTTGAAAATTTACTGATGTACAGTACACTTTAGATTTATCTAAAATTTTGTAATAAATAATTATTTATTACAGAATTTATGGTAATTTGAATTATGGTAAGAAAGAACCATCTCAAACAAAGAACAACAACAATAACATTTGTAAAGTACAGAAAAATACAACAATGTTTTAAAATGGCAAAGTTTTCTTTTAAATAGACATTTAAAATTTATGTAACTTTTGTGTAACAAGTTTTTGAGTTTTTTCTAGAGATAACTGCCCAAATAAAAAGGATCACTGCTAAATTTTTTTCTTTCACTCTTTTTCCTCTGTCAGCACTGGGATAGCCTTTTTTTATCAAGCCCATTGTGGGTTTGGTCAGGCCCACAATGGGACAGCTGGGTGGTAAGGGACCAAATATATCTAAGACATACTCCCCCAAAAAATTCCTGGTGTTTTTGATCAGACTTGATTTATTCCTGGGCTTTACACTGGTCAGTCAGCTATCACTACTAAGTGTTTAGATAAGTTTCATTAATATGGAGACAGGAGATATTTTTGATTAAGTTAATTGGAACTTGAAGGCCAATTCCACAAAATAATGATTACCATTAAAGAGTTTGTAATATAAAGTTTAAAAGTATTTTAAGTGATGGTATAAAATTGGAAAAACTAAATATTGCACAGATTACTTCAACTAGATTGGTGGCCCAGAAAAAAATAAAAATGGCAGCACTGGAATCAATGAATTGTCACAAAAATTTAAACAAATGGGCTAAGTGAGTGAGGGGCAAAGCCCTCCAGTAAAATATATAATAATAATTGTAAATGCTAAAATAACCTCAAAAAAAATTAAATAGAAAAAATTCTAATGTCAGTAACATCCAATGACATAAGTAACATCCATGGTTTTGAGAGTCGATTGCTTAGCTCTTATTTACTGTAAAGAACTAAAATCAATATGATATATAGCATATAATAAATTAAATTGGTTTCCAAATGGTCCTTTTGAAAGTCAATACATGAGCCATTGATTTTGAAATTTGACATTTTGTGAAAAAAAAAAGTTAAAGCTAATTCTTATAACAAATTAACATAAAATTCACAATAAATATCTTTTAATATCAGTATAACTTTGTTACTTGTAATATATTTCATCCACGCTATTTATTGTGAGTTGATTTTGAAAGTCCACTGTAAAACTGTGTACTTGTCTCACTTTCAAAATCAATGACTGATATGGAGAAGGTAGAATTATTGGAAACTTATTAACTTTTAGGATAATTCTTGGACTGTTCTTGTTTACTAACATTTTTTTCTTTTATATATTAGTTTTTGATCATCAAATAATGTAAAAATAATTTACTTCTTCATGTATTATGCTAATGTCTATATATTGCATATCTCCTTTAATCTCACTTGTGAGGTTCAAATTATACTTTTTTAGCTTTAATTGCCTTATCATTAATTTTTACTTATGAACTATACATTTCCTAAATGCATTGTATATTTTTGTTTGTTTTTAATTGTATCAAATGCTATGTTTAAATTTAGTTGCAATATTTATATTATCTTTAATGCTTTCTCTTTATACTTTTGAATAAAATACTCTCCGTGTCATTCATGCAGTTGCTTCCTTTTTTTCTCTTAATTACTCATATAAATGTTCTTTCTTATAATTTTATTTCTACTATTAGTCACTAGTTTTTTGCTGTAATTATAATTTAATATGTTATATTTTTAATCTAGTCATATCCTTTAATCAAATTTTGTATTTATATTTCATAAATTTCAAATTTTTTAAAAATTAATGTTTGAAGAAATCTTACGTATAACATCTTCCGTAGATTAACATGAAAAATGTAATTTTATTAGTTTTCTATAAACATTTATACTAGGTGATCCAGAAGTCTTTTGACATAGCATCCTTCTATGATGCTAAGAATGCAAAATTTTCTTTAATTTTTATGCATTGGTGAACTGAGTTTCTTGCTTTAATTTAATATGGGATTGTTTGTTTTTACTTATGTATGCATGTATTTGTTATTAATATGTGTTTATTTGTAAAAATAAGCTGCTATGTCTGCTATGTTGAAGAACTTCTGGATTACTCAGTATTTAATTTTATACTTTTGATTTAAAAAAAAATGAAAATTATTAGTCACTGATTAATTTTCATATGGAAAATATATATTTATGTAAGCTTGACAAAAGGAGGGGGTAACTTTAATATGCATCAGGAATGGCTAAAGGTGACCGCATATGTGGGTGGTGTGATAGAGATAGAGACGACAAGTGTCTCACATAGTAGAAACCATTTATTATTTACAGAATTGGTTCTTACATGTTCCACTGGTGCACTACAATCTATCATGTAAGATATCTTACTGGCACATGGGAGCTATGCGAGTCTAGCCTTCCTGTAGTTTTCTCGACTGGTCGCAACCCCAGGGCAGACGGGAGAAAGTTGCTGAATTGGTAGCGTTTGTAGGTAGGAGAAGATGCAGCATTCGACACAGGTCTCAGTACTGAAGACAGCATGAGGTGAGGAGGATGGTGGGATGGTTTTGATGAAGGCACACAATTGCAAGAATTATCCAAAAGAGGAGAGACTGTCTCTCTGAATGCATTTGACAGTCTGTTGATTAACCATGTGCAGGTGAACAGTTTATGGAAAATGATTTTGTCCTTGAAGATCGGGGATTATGTCTATATTCATCTTTTGATTGGCCATTCCGATTGGTTGATCTCCCTCATCCAGGCTTTCTGAGTGGCTGGTCCCCCATTACTCAGAGTAACAGGACCTCAACCCAGATCACGGGAGAAGTCAACTTCAATCTCCCAACCAGAGATGGTCAATCTGGAGACTTCATTTCTTCTAAAATTTTCGACTCTGCGTCACAATTTAATATAAACAAAAGAGTGTCCGACTACAAACATTTTTTCTAACCTTTCTAAAACAAATAAATTTTTTCTCTAAATCAACTAAATTTTTTGCATATTTTGAGATGGTTTGGACCTGTCCGGGACCTTACGTTTACTATGATAATTTTATTATACTAATTGAATTAGAAAAAATTGTAAGGAATTGCAAATAGAAATTTAAGTGACAAAATGGTAAATAAAAAGAAATAGAAAGTTTCAAATTACAAAAAATGTAGACAAAAATAATTTTATAATAGAAAAAGAAATCAGACACAAAGTAAATGAACTAAGTAAATGAGCCATAATAATATTTCATTACAAAAAAGGTTCTACACAACAGTGATAAAGAGACAATGTAACAATATAAGCAAAATTTGCAAAAATTATATAGAAGAAACAGGTTCAAAGTCTTTCAGTAAAAAAGTCCAACATAGAAAATAAAAACAGAAGTAAAATAAATAGTAAGTAGTATCTAAAGATGATTAGGATTTTGTGTTTTAAAATTTGTAAATTTTTTGTGTTTTATTCAATTTTCAATTATTCGTCATTTTTTAATTAACATTTTGCTTTTTCTAATCTTATTATTGAATATAAAACTTAATTACTGTATGATTAAATAAAATTATAATATTAATAGTGTGAACTTGTATCTTTTTTTTTTCCATTTCAGTACTTTAATTTCTTCTTTACCAATGATAATTGAAAACAATAAAATGAAATTATTTAATGTACCTAAATCAAAATGGATGGAGTTAAGTAAAACTATGTCATATCATCTTGAATGCGATTCTGAGAACGTTTTATATCAAGGTTAATAATTACAAATTATTTTTTAATATAGTTTAATATTATTTTTATTATGTACAATGTTAATTTTTAATAATGTTATCTTCTGAACAAATATATTTTGATTCTGATTCTAAATTAAGATTTATTTCATTTTAATTCCTTTTGATCTTCAGAGAATAAAATTTACAGCACTTTGAGGAAAACCAAAGAAATAGAAATACAACAAAACAAATGTATTCTATTATCTGTTTTATTTGCTTTATTATTTACAATTGAATTGGCATTAGTAGAAAAAAAATAAAAATAAAAAAACAGTTTAATGTAAAAAAGTTGATTGATAATTAAGCATTCGGCATAAATAATGTTTATTAATTTCTAATCAATCAATAAATCTTACAAAGAAATCTAGCTTTTATTTTCTTTTTATGTCGATTGGATTGGACTTAGCTTGTTTTTTTTTTGGTCTGCATTTTATAGCTCAAGAGTTGTAACAAATGTGCTTCTTGAAAAATCTTGCATACATTTTAATAAAATCTATAATAAAATAATATAATAATAGAATTTTACGCTTTGTATTTTAACAGTTGATGAAAATAAAGTGGAAATAGAATGTGCACTGCACATCTTATCATCTTTCAAGGAACAGCTTATTAGTCTACCATTAACAGTGATAAAATGTATTTCTATTTTGGAAATGCAATTTCTGCAATCAAAACAAAATTTTATGCCCATTTACAATTCATTATTAATTCAGGTAAATTTTAGATAGAAATTTCTATTATTATTATATAATAATGTAACATTTTAAAAAATCGCAAGAGATTTATTCTTAAAAATAAATTTTTATTCTTTTGTAATGAAAAATAATTAAAGTCATATAAAATTCTGTTTGAATAATTATATTTAATTTCATAATTAATAGTTTTACATATTAATAAAATATTATGCTTTTTAATTTAAAAATGAGTAATATGTTAAATCCTTAAGTATTGTGAATTCATAAAACAATAATATATAAACAACTAAATACTGTTAAAATAAATCATAAACACTGTACAAAATCGTAAAGATTGGACATTGGAAAGTGTGGGAATGCCGGGAGGTAGGACGAAGTCGTACCTCTTTTTTTTCGGCGAATAGGTCGGCAAGACCCACCCCACTGTCACGGATGGCTAAATTTTTATGATATCCCGACTTGTCAGGATTGGGTAGTTGTTTGTCAGGTCGAGTGGCGGAAGTGTGTGGGTTCCTCGATAAGTTAAGGCGATATTCGAAATAACGGAACCATGATGAAAACAAATAACGATTTATTTAGGCAGATAAACAAAATACAGAAAATAGATCTATTCTACCGCGTCCGGTTCCTAACCGCGGGGGAGAGAGAGAGTTTACAAATTTAGGGGTCATACCTTTTCCTAGGATGTATCGGCTGTAATTGTAGAAATAATCGTATGGATAAGCAGGAGGATCGGTCGTTCTCCGGTCATGGGGGTTGGCAGGAGGATCGGTCGGGGCGGCTCGTCTCTAGTGGGCTTTGGAGTCCTCAGGTTTCGGCCCTCGATTCTTGATTCCGATCAGCAGGGACGTGCGTCTCCTTCGGACCTTCAGCGACCCTGTTATCAGCCTTTTTCCCCCTTATATACTCCAGGTCACGTTCTCTTCGATCACCAATTGCAATAGTTGGTGAATCGCTGATGATTCAATCTCCGTGACTAAGAGTTTGGATCCGGAGAGAAAGGAAGTGCTTTTTGACGGTGGAAGGCTGCACATCCTTTGAATTTCGACCTTTTTCTACAATTTCCCCCGAGGGGATTTGAACAACAACAAAAAATTTTGGGCTAGGTTAAACCCGGTCCAAACAGAAAGTGTACTCATAAGTTTTTGGGTTGTTTCCTTTATGAAACTCTGCTATCAAAATTATTAGAAATGCAGCAACAGCTGTTTGATAAAAATTATTAGCGAGGTTGAGGCCGAAGTTTTAAAAACGAAAACGTGTACGTCGGACGTTCGGCACCGCTTTCCTGTAAGCCTGGAAGTTTGACAATGGTGTTTGGAAAGTCAGTGGAATCATGCTCGACATTCCAACGGCCATTGCCAAACTTCTAAGTTTACAGGAAAGCAACGCCAAACGTCCGACGTACACGTTTTTGCGTTGAAAACTTTGGTCTCAATCTTGCTATTTTATTTTTTCCCTTTATTTTTTGTATTAATTTATTGTATTAAACAATGTGCAAAAGAACATTGTTTAATACATGATACTATGGTTGAGCTCACTTAACAGCATCAGATACAGGAGCAGTTTGTTTAACGGAGCTCTCTCCAATGTTTCCAATTTTCTCCCCTACACTTTACATTAGTGGGATGCCTGTTAACAGAGCAGAGAATAGTAAAGTAGTCTGTTTAATTGAGCAGTGTAGTAGTGTCTTTTTGAGTATAGTGTCCACATAAGGGAACACTATACTAAGGAAGATTTATAGGGGTCTTTCTTAATCTTACAATACATCACTTGCCAGGGCTCTTTATAATATTTGTTGAGATTTGGTAAAACATTCATTGGTCAGTTTTCTAATAAATGGACAATCAAAAGATTTCTCACAGAATCATAATGAACACATATGAGAAGCAATTACATATTAAAAAGGTATCATTAAAATGGGCAGAAACAAACAGTGCAAGTCACATATATGTCCTCATCTTGAGGAAACACAATAACTGATTAGCTACCAGATTTCAGAAGTCACATGATCTTACTTTTTAAGGCAGTACTGTACTTATTTGTTTTTATACTGTATATCCCATTAGCATTCAGAAATTTTGTAGCAAGGATGTTAATTAAGATCTATTCAGCTAGGCCTCCTACTGTATTTGTGGGAAGAAGTAAAAGTAATGTGAACTGGTAAATACACTGTCTTTATTGATTATTAGTTACAATAATAAAATTGATGATATAAGAATGGAAACCACTATGTAAATTACAGTAAAATTATATGATAATGAATTTTAATGTTTCCAAGTGGGTTATAAGTTATATAATTTCCCCAAGTCATGAAAAAATGGAGAGAATTGAATACCATTAACACCTCCCTGGGTAATGATGTTATTTCAGATAATGGAGCAATCTGGATAAAAGAGCATACTCTCTTATCCAGACTGCTCCATTATCTAGACACAACAATCCCAAGGATGCTTTCTTAAGCACTCTCTTGACTGCTGTTTTTGGTATAAAATATTAAAATTCATTTTCTTTTGTAAAATTGTCTTTTGCATGTTCTGAACAAAAAATTCTTTAAACAGCACTGAAACTCATTCATTAGATCATGCCTTGATATCATTACTTCAGACCACTGAACTACTTCAGCTCCTAGCAAACATGTCAAATGTATCAATTTACAAACATTTTCGGAATCCACCTGATTCCAGCTTCAGGTTGGAAGAGTTTGTTTTAAATTGGAATGCATTGATATCATTACTGACTATGGATAGTTTACTTACAATTACCTACTGTACATTAATAATAATCATCATATTGTGAAATATATATTGGTCTATATATTTTCTAATAAAGAGAGTTAAGCCCAAAATGTTTAAAACAAGCCATATTTTATGAGTAGATTTTTGCATTAATATAGAGAAGCACAGAAACTACAGGTATACCTCGCCTTACGTCAGTAATTGGTTCCAGGAGAGGCAACGTAAGTCGAATTTACTTGTGTAGTTACAACGTAAGTTGAAACTATGGTGGAAAACACCAATAACGAGCACTTAAAGAGCGCTAAATAAGATGACAACACAGAAACACAGATGTTTTCATGTTTCGTTCTCTAGGATTTATGATGATTATATTAACATTTACTGTAAATGTACGTATTTTAATATGATTTTACGTGCTTTTAACGCTTTTCTAGTGATATTACGACTTCAATATTTGTGGCAGACGGATGTAAAGTCGAATAAAGTGACTTAAACTTGATTTTTATTTTTCCATATACTTTTTTGACAAACGACGTATAATCAAGAATGACGTAACTCGAGGTATACCTGTATTCTTCGTATTTTTTTTTAATACTTTGCAAGAATATTGGATAAACTATGATTTCATAATATATCAGATAATTTTGATATCTGAGAAAAGAATTTTAATGGAAAATTTTTTATCAATACATTACTTTTCTGATTAAAACGAATTCCCTCAAAATATTTTTGGAATTTTAGAAAGTAACACATATTTAATTCTTGCATTCTTACTCTGAACAAATTGTAAGCATAATGTTAATGAATTATCATCTTAATATAAATGATGTGATTTTTTTTATTATGTTTTCAGAATATTTATCCAATTAAAATGTTTAATATAAAACTTTTCATATTTGCAGCTATTTCTCTCTGCATTGAATATTGTTCTGACAGAATTAAAATATTTAGAAGAATTAATCGAAGCATACAATTTAGATTTATGCCACGATATAATAGATAAAACATTCAACAAATTGCTTGATTTATTAAGCGATAATAATTCAAACGTTCATATTGATAAGCAATATACATACTTTATTACTGATTTTAGAGATCATATAAATGTATTTTTTGAAAGAAGCAGGTAAAATTACTTTATACTGTAATAAAAAATTTATCTATAAATTATTTGTTATTTGCAATTTTTATTTTTTCATTTTAATAGTGAAAAAAATAATCTAGCAGTTAATAACAGTATTCAAGAGTTTGAAGATGATTGCTTAGAAATCACTGTCACTGAATATCTCCAATCAAAAAATGGTATGTTTAAATATTAGTGTTTTTAATTATGAAAATAAATTAATGATGATATTTTGAATATTTTTATAAACACAATTACATTTAATACTAAAAAATTTAGCCAATTGAATTAAGTATATTAATCGTCTCACTTTTGTATCAACAAATATCCATACTTCTGACAAATTCAGATTCTTATTATTATCATTGTTGTTATTATTTTATTTATTTCCACTATAAATCTTATATAAAAAGTGTAGATTATTCTGATTATTATTATTCACATTGCAAGAAGCAAAGAAAGAACTATTGTGAATATAGGCATATCTCACTAATATGACATGTTAGGCTCCAGATCACTGTCATAAAGCAAATATTACCTTTAAGCAAATCACAGCAGTGTAAATATCTTTTTAGGCTTTTAAATACACTGGCAAGAGAAAAACTCTTGCCAGTATATTTAAAAGCCTAAAAACATATTTACACTATCATTTATTAAATCACAATAGTATTAGACCTAAAAATGAAGTAAAAAATAAAAATAATAAAAACTTCTTGAACTCTCTTAAGAGTAAGGCAAATGATAAATTTGAAAAATGAATATAATTAAAAAGTATTAGCAAATCCACTCTAAAGTACCTTAAAGTGAGGTATACATGTACTAAGTTTGTTTTGTATTAAATAATAATAGTTTAATGTTCACAGATAGATAGGCATGACTCTATTGCTAACAGAAAAGTATGATGTACAGGGGTAAGTCACTACTAATTTGAGGGTTTTTCCCCCCCTTTGCTTTTTCTGCCCTGTCTGCACTAACAGGACCTCTTTTAGCAAGCTCATTATGGGTTCACCAAGCCCAAAATAGGAGGCCAAGTGGCTCCGGATGGGACTCGACATATCTGGTTGGATCACCCCCAAAAAATTCCTGGGATTTTTCGACCCATCCAGATCTGATTCCGAGTCTCCCAGAGCAGTAGGCTGCCACCTTGACTGCTTGGCCATCTGGCTGTCATACTAATTTGAAGGGAAAAGTATATATTTCAAATTAAAAAATTATTAAAAATTATAGTCAGGCATTGTGACGATGTTACAATAAATAATTGCTCGTTTGATTTATTTTTTTAATTCAAAATCTAATTTAAATTATAATTATAATGAAAAGAAATATTTCTTAGTTACGATTTTATTGACAGGTAAAGAACATATACATTATTTATATAATTTACTGAAGACAAATTTATTATGGATTCAAACAAGTTTGGGAATACCTGATATAACAAATACAGATTCAGTTTTGAATTCAATTAGTCCTTCACCATATCAGCTAGAAGAATGCAAAAACGTGAAAGTTTCTAAAAAGTTGAACAAAACTTTCAAATCCGCACAGAGTATAGAAGAATTAATTTCAGATAAATGTCCGTCCACAGCATCACAGCTACCAGGAGCAGTTATTGAAGATTGTTTGAATAATGTGCAACATGTATTATATACTTGCGTGGATACAAAAAATTATGAACTGTATGAAAAACATATTATTGATCATTTGAAGGAATTATCATCCAGTAAAGTTGTGGATAAGAAAATCAGGATAAAATTAGATTCAAATTTTGTATCATCAGATAGTCCATTTAACCCATTTTTATATTTTAATAGTATTGGAAACAGTACAAATACATTAAATCAGGTAAGCGTTTTATACTATTTCTACATTTTCTGTTTTTAATTAGTTCTTAAATTTATAAGTGGATAATAAATAAGTATTGAAAAATTTTAAACTTTGTATTGCAAATAGATATTTATTGGTGTATACAAGGGGTAGCATACGTGCCCTAAGTGGCACATTAGGAGATGATATCTGACACATAACGAATAAAACAATTTCAAAATTATATTAAAAATGTATGAATTTCAATAAAATTCATAGTTATTCTTTTTACTTTCCTGACTTTTCATCTGAGGTGAATTTTAAAATGACAATAAACTAATTTTAAAAGACTTTAAAACCATTACTTTATGTTATTCTCTTTATTTTTCTCATAAATGCATTTCAATATTCCAATCCTCATCAGTATGTTATTACACTTCATAGAACATATTTTTTCCTACAAACATTAAATATTGTCAAAAATCCCAAACAAACAAAGGTAGATAATTTTTTTTAACTTAAAAATGCTGCTTTACACAATTTCTCCATGACATTCAAGTTCTCATGTCTGCACTATCTACAATTGTATATCATTCTGGTGTCACGTTTATATGCATATTTAAATTTAGTAAATTTACGTTTTTATTGTTTTATTTTTTCATAACAGCAAAATGTTCTCTTTTTTTATTATTTCTCTCAAATGATATTATTTTAATATTATCTTGATCAATTATACATTTACATTTCTGTTGACGTTCTATCTAAGGTGTTGTATTCTTAATATTGTTAAATGTTCTTTTACTCTAGTCTATCATCTGCCTGTTTCTTCTATATAAATTCCTTTATTATTATTATTACAATTACACTATTTCATACACTTCACTCTCTGTTTCTTAATCTTTTTAATAGATTTAAAACAATTTCAATTTATCATTTGTCTTATTCAATCAACCTTTCAGTTTATTACCTGATCATCCTTTTTTCAATCATTTTCCTTACATTTACTCTAATTAAAGCATATTCATTTCATTTATTTAAATGTTATTTGAAATCTAAAACTTCAGTGCACATAAACATTTTAAAAGAAATGTATGCTTGCTATATGGCATGTAGACTCAAAAAGCTTTAACATCCCTGCTCTATACTAATCAGCTAATCAGTTATGAAATATTTTCTTATTGATAAAAAGCATCAGCCAGCAGATTCTGAGGTATGAGAAGGAGCTATTAGGTGCCAACTTAACCCCTTCAGCTTAGTTAGCTTAGTTCTCATATATAGTATATATAATAAATCATGTAAACTTAAGCCCGTGGTTCTCGATCTTTTTGAAGTTGGGGAACACTAAACTTTGACATTTTTTTCCACGGAACGCTTAAAATACATCAGCTTTAAAGCAGGAGTGGCAAACTTTTTGAAATCAAGAGCACACTCAGTCTAGTATATGATGTCATTGGCATTTACATTACATTACATTCCCATACAAAAATTATTTTACATTGTATTGATTTTTATTTTGCAACAATTTTTAATTGTATATTTGATTTTTTCACAGAACACTTGAAGTGGCCTCACAGAGCATCCGTGTTTCGTGGACCACGGATTGAGAACCACGGACTTAAGCTACTGTTAAGTTTTTTATACTTGGGTTGTAGCTGATAAGCCTAGTGCTGGGTGGAAAAGATAAAAATACTAGTCACAATTCTTTTAGCTTGTCCCTGTAGTTCCCAATGATTTATTCCTGGCTAAGGGTTGTCAGCCAGATGGCCAGATTAAGAACGAGACCTGGCTTAAATGTGGATGAGATTCTCAACATCCTTTCGTGAGTTGCTTTATTGCAGCATAGAGTTTAGGCAGATTTTACATTGCATAGTAAAATCTGTAATGAGCATGAAATAAATATTTTCTTGGCAACCTGAGGATGGAAAAATTTGGAAAATAATTGTTCTGTTTAAGATTATATAAATAGTATAGTTCTATTGTAAATTAGTATAACAATTTTTTTTTTTTTAAATAAAATAGATTTTTACACCCATGGAAGATGGGAATTGTTTAAGTAGTGTGCAGGAAATATATGGACTTCTGCTGGCACCTATTAATATAAAGGGTCTTCTGAAAATTTTTCATTTTTCTGATGGTTCCATCTGCCATTTACACCTTAGTAATTTATTATTTGTTTAAAATTAGAAAGACAAAATGTAACTTAGATAATCCCATGTTCATCAGTTTTTTTTTAATGAAATTTGCACAAAGCTTGAAAGCTCAAACAACCATGCTAGCTTCAAACGTTTCTTTCTTAGTGCAGGTTCTAGTGTTATCAATATCATTGCAAGTTAACTTCTTTTTAAGATCATCAAAAAAATTTTTTGCCTTTGTCTTAATAGTATTCTATGTGCAAGCTCTGGCTGTACTGAAATTTTAGACTGAATCTATTTACACCAAATGTGATCAGGCTCCCAATGCTATTTATCCTTGTTAATATTAATTTGGGGGACATTGCTAACTCTGAAGGTTGGCATAGATAATTTATTTCCTGAATTCAAAGCTCTGGTTCTTTATCCATATTTCCCATCTCAAGACTTTTATGCAGGTCATTAATTTAGCATCGGAAACTATTGCAGATTTATCAGCAATTGTTTCAAATGCTAAACGCTATGTAATCTGTACTAACTGGCTTCACATACCTACTGATAGAATTAGTAAAAAGTTGAAGAAAAGAATCACATTGGAAATTAAATTAGAACTTTTAGCCATCTCCTAAAGAATTTAGAGATGGCTAAAATTTCATTTTTATTCCTGGAATGGAAATATCAGAGATTTTCATTCCAGGAATAAACAAACCAGCAACGAGTTGCTCAACTTCTTGGCAACATTTGGTGGCACCACCTATTACCATATTTTATTAAAAAGAACTTTTTATATTTTTAACTATTATAAAATGGCAAAAAGCTTAATTTTGAGGGTATGACTGGGTTTTATAAAAAACTGTAAATACTAATAATGAGTAAAATCGTCATTAAGTCCGACCCTAATGGAGATACACATGATCCCTTTATCTCCCCACTTCCTCGACCTTTAATCACCAAAATTTAATAGCATCAATTCCCTTAATAAACAAACCTCCTTACAAACTTTCAGAAATTTCAACAAAAAGCACAGAAATTATTGAGCTTCAAAGAGGGTGAACAAAATTGTGCTCTCCACACACATACAGACACAGACACATATGTACAAAATAAACAAACAAACATCCATACATACAGAAAAAACCCCGAATTTTGTTTTTTCATTTCTCGACGATGTTTTAAGGTGTCCCGAGTCCAAAAACGTAAAAATCTTGCAGGTCATTTTTTGACTGATTGCCATACTTTCCCTCTGTTATATGTAACAGCTGGGAAAGTAAAAAATATGATTTGACATTTTTTACTCTCAGCAGTACCAAAATGCTGTCACCCATTCTTTAGTTTGTTTTAATATATAACCCAAAAGTTGATTATCACGTCAAATAAATACAGGAAGAATAAGCCTCGAGTTAGGAGTCCGAAAATTTAAAAATTTTTGGCAAAGTCCAGAAGAGTAGGCAGTTCTAAGATACTGCATGTATGCTTTTGACTCATGAGTTTAACTATTTTTACTAAAGTAATAGAAAATTGCAAGCTGAAAATCTCACTTCTACAAAACTGAACATTAACACTTCTTGTAAAAATGAATTCAAAAACAAGTTTTTAGCCCAACTGTTAAAGTAACTATTAATTAAACACAATTAATTTTTTAATCATCGGTATTGCAGGAAAGATGTAACGAACGCAACAAAACATTATAAACTTAATATTAAAGTCCGTAACAAGAATTTAAAAGGGAATTACTAAAACATATTTTGCCAAATAAACAAATAAAGCTATTTTTAGGTCATTAATATCATATACTTATATACTTTAAAGAGGGAAGTCTAGTCTCGGTTTAGCGTTCAATGTCACCTAGTTATGAATCAGCGATTGCTAGCAATAACACACAGCTCAGTCGGAAATTTTTCAGCTCAAAATGAAATTTTGATATTAATTGTTTAATGATGCAACTTTGAAAACAATACAAACTGAAAAGACGGGAAGGGAGGCTCGGTATATTTAAAATTTTTAATTTTATCTAGTTAAACAATTATTATTTCCGAATTAAAATAATAAAATTAAAACATTATGCAATAAATATAATAAAAATTTATAAAATAGTCTAGAAGTTATTTTATTTCTTTCTTTTGTTTCGCATACAGGAAACTTATAAAGAATTTACAATTTCTTGGGAATTATTATTAGATCACATTCCTATGTCAGATTTATCAGAAGAAGGATTAAAAACATTACTAATGCACAGATGGGAATTTATTGGAAAAGATCCATTGCCTTCAGGTCAAGAGAAATATGTACATTTATTGAAATTGCAATATGGATTGGAAGATGAAGATGGAGATGATAATCAAGAAGGAGAAAGTAGTCATTAATGTGTTTTATTAAGCTGTTCTAATACCAAAGACATCTAGTTTAATATTTTTATGTACATAGAGAATAAAGAATTGAAATGATTTCTTTTTAATCGGTAAATTATTAAATATATGTATATAAAATTTTAAAATTTATTTAATTATCTAAATATATCATATATTTTTTATTTTATATAAAATTAATCATATATCCATAATTATTTTGTAAATATAGAATTTAAAATCTGGAATGTTTTTTATGATTCATTCACAAAAATTTCCTAATAAAATCTGGTTAATATGAGACTTTATTATATGCTTTTATCAGTTTTAATAATAATATATTTTCAGATATAACTATGAACTAATGGATCTTAAGGAAAGATTCATTATTTAATGGGAACCTGACCAAAAATAAAAGTGATTTAAATCTTATTTACTATTATAAGAAAAAGGAAAGAGCCATGGAAAAGTTATCCCTGGCATGTGTTTAAATTATTTTTTGGAAAATATAATTAAATCTCAAATAAGATATAATCAAAAACGCTTAATAACAAAGAGGTATTTTGACATTTTTGGGTGCTGTTTTTTTGGAATATAAAGCCAGACGGTTGCTTCATATTTTTGCAGAGTTTGGTAAATTTCAGTTGAACTACGGAAAAGTTATCTGTGTTCAAAGTTCTTTAAACTCGGATAACCCTGCAAAAATATGAAGCAACAGTCTGGCTTTATATTCCAAAAAAACGGCACCCAAAAATGTCAAAATATCTCTTTGTTATTAAGTGTTTTTTGATTATATCTTATCTGAGAGTTAATTATATTTTCCAAAAAATAATTTATATAAATGCCAGGGTTCTACTTAGCATTTTGACACCAAAATCAAAATCTAACATGGGAATTTTTTTTTAAAACTCTGACACGAAACCGCAAAAGTCATCTCAGAAGCCTGCCCTCGCTTACTGCTGGCCTAGGCAATTATTTTTTGGTACCTCATTTTAAAGGGCCCCTTTCTATTGGGTCATGTTACAGTTTACTCATTAGTTATGGCACTGTGTTCATTTGTAACATAAACTTTTAAACATTCAGATTTTTATGTAATAAACATAGTATTTTTAAGTACATATATTTGATTTGCTATTTCAAAATTAATTTTTATAAACTCTTAAACTATTACATATTTACTTTTTTATTAATAACTTAGTTATAATTATAATTTCACAAACTTCCTTGTTGTTTTTTTTATAATGGATAAGAACGAGAAACTAGTATTATTGATTCAATAATGCAGTCACTCCGAGCTTTCGACCTGTGGTGGCCTCCACTTTTTCAATACACTTCACGAAGTAGCACTTTGTTATTCTAATACCATCGCTTGTTTGGTCATTCGGTTCAAATATACTGTAGATCTTAGAACATTATTGAAAATTGTTTTCAGCTGTGTATATTATGTATCCATGATTGCATTTACAATTGATTAAATACTCTCTTTCCATTAAATTCTTTATTGGAATTAAACCAAAATAATGCTAAAATAATATAGAACAAACCAATTCGTTTCAGACAATTAAAGACCCATCTTCCAGATGAGTTTTTTTCTTTTTTAATTAATCTAGAAATGTCGCATCCATATACAAGTATTTCTTACAATTTAACCTCTAAGAAATGTCTCTATAATTTACGGTAGGAGTTTACTTAGGTTGTCCTTATGGAGGCACTTCCGGAATCTCGACAACACGCCTGCTTTGAAAATTAATCTAGGTATCGCTGTCTTTTGTTTACACGATTTCTAACGTCATTTCAGTTCTATATTAATTTCCTAACATTTTATAACTTTGTTAAGAGTAATTTAATTTTTCAGGTTCAAAAAGTTATGTATTGTTGTGTGAATCATTGTATTTCGAAGTTTAGATTTGATAATTTGTCGTAATGGCGGAGTTTGGAAAACATCAACAATTTTTGTTTAGATTTACCTTAGGTAGCCAAAATGGCGGCTCGTCTCTAATTCCAGCAAACAGAAGAAGGGAAACAGTGGAGACGCACGTTCTAACCTAACCTAACCTATTCTAATAAATTATCATAATTATTACCAACCAAATTATTAGAATAGGTTAGGTTAGAACGTGTGTCCCCACTGTTTCCTTCTTCTGTTTGCTGGAATTAGAGACGAGCCGCCATTTTGGCTACCTAAGGTAAATCTAATCAAATTTTCTTTTGGAAAAAGTGTACTTCAAGGGATTTTTTCAATTTTTAGTATCGAAATATCTTGAATATAATTTTGACAAGAGAATTTCATCAGGTGGTATATTTGCCATAAATTTCGGTATGCAACCTACAGGTTGCATACGAAAGGATCGTGTTTCTGTTTCTTTTAGATGTCATAAATGCAAGATGAACAGTTCGTAAATTGAAGGACTTTTTAAACGTAAATTTGAGAAAATTTCTTGGGAAACTATTTTTTTCGTTTAATTGGCATGTAATTTGCATAGAATGTAAGTTGAGCGTCATCTGTTTGGCTGTGGGCGTGAGTAGTCGAACAGCTGTTGACTGGGCGGATTTCATACGACACGTGATTGTTTCGTAGTGTAATTTTATCGGAATGAAAATTGGATGGACCCGGAAAGGTCGAAATCGACGAGATTATGAGCAAAAGGGAAAAAAACTAGGAGAAAGGTTTGACCTGTCTGTTCAGCGTAAGAGCAAGTTTTATCCAGTCACGGGGACGTGTTTTAGTTTGGGAAGTGCCAGATATTGTACCTTCAGTCCCGAAAGTAAGTACCAATAAATCCGAAAATCTTAAGAGGAAGAATGTAGACGTGTGTTAAGAATGCGGAAAAAGTTTCTACGATGGAAAATGAAGTCACGAAAGAATCATCCGAACCACGTTTTTACCGAATAAATCGGAGAAAAGGAATTAGAAATACGTCAACGGTGAGTGAAAGGTTTCTTTTTCTTTAAATGCGGGTGTAGTAAGAAGCTCCGCCGGTCTCCATAGAGACTACCTAATAAATTTTACCTAATTTACAATATTGTATAAAATTCAATTACGAGTCAGCAAATTATTTGATTTCTGAATTTATTTCTCACAAAACATTTCGACAAAAAAAAAATAATAATACAATTAAACGTAATCTAGATTAGTTATATCAAATAATAAATTAGCCAGTTTTCGGTATAGCCAGTAAAACAATAAGATAAATGAAAAATAAAACTCGATCTACCATCGTTGCTACTGTTAACCATTGTTTTCTGCACGAAGTTTTTCCATCATCCGAAGGTGGCTGAGCTATTTCTAATAGAAGGAAACGTCCAAGTGTTCCTGATATAAAGTCGTAGATTTGTTCGGGTGGATAACAAGGACCAAACACTAATGCCATGTTTATTACGATGATTTCAAATATCATGGCCGAAGTCACAGTATACAGAGAAAAATTAAGTAATCGAGCTGTAACAGAAAATTATATTAATCAAGCTAATGAAATTGGTTGTTATATTTCAATAGCTAATAAATGAAATTTTATTTATTTAGTTTAAACTACTAATTTTTAAAATGATAATTCGTGAGCTTCTTGATTATTCAAGAAGCTCGCGAAATTTTGCTTTCTTGCAAGCTACCCACGAAGAAGGCAAGATTTGCATTTAATTAAAATGTATTAGTATTATATTTGTTAAATATAGATTAATGTCGACTAAATAAGAATAATTAGAAAATTAGGTTATTGTTACCTTAGGTATACAAAATGGCGGCTCGTCTCTGACTGCAGCATACAGAAGCGAGGAAACAGTGGGGACGCACGTTTTTCTAAACCTATTCTAATAAATTACCATAATTATTAGCAACTAAATTATTAGAATAGGTTAGGTTTAGAAAACGCGCGTCCCCACTGTTTCCTCGCTTCTGTATGCCGGAGTCAGAGACGAGCCGCCATTTTGTATACCTAGGGTAACATTAACCGAAAATTATGTAGAGCGATCGTTATTAACGATTTCATCAGAGATAAACATAGACTATACTGAATAAAAAGTCTTGTAAAACTATTGTAAAGAGATGTATCATAATAT
This sequence comes from Centruroides vittatus, assembly GCF_030686945.1. NCBI lineage: Eukaryota > Metazoa > Arthropoda > Arachnida > Scorpiones > Buthidae > Centruroides > Centruroides vittatus. The sequence goes on from NW_027122718.1 coordinate 8,144,394, forward strand.
AGATTACAGTATACTTATAAAAGTTATTTATGATGCTTTAAAAATATAGTATAGTTTTCTATTTAACTCTAATATATTTCAATTGAAATGTTGCTGCAAAGAGATTTTTTACTACATAATGAATTAAAAACTTTTGCTTCACATACGTTATTTCTGAATGAACTTACCTATGTAAGGAAGAGAAGATACAGATTTCGTTTGAGAAGCCAAGTACATTAAGAGGCCAGTTATCGTAAGAATATTGATGCTGCCGATAGTTAATTTAGTTTCAGAAGTGGGAGGAAGCCAAAATACTGCGAGAGTTAAAATAACAATTGCGACGGACAATACCCATTCCAACTGTTGTTCAATGGTTGGTCTTCGTTTAAGTTTGACCGTGTATTCGAGAGTGACGTAAGGTTCCGGACAACAGCTGTAATACTTAGTGTGTTGAAACGACGTTATATCAGTTAATTCCCAATGTGGATTGGTGTTTCTGAAACTTTTCATATCTACAATTTTTTCTCCGAGAGTGATGTTGATGGCGAAACCGTGTTGAGACCACGATCCAAATATAACTTTACAAGTCTGTTCGTCTCTCGGATAATCTCTATAATCTAGGAAGCAAAGATTTCGAATGGTGGCCGGAGGAGACCATTTTACAGTTCCATCATTATTTACTATAACATCTGTGTTTGCAAATGGATCTACGTTCATTGTTGGAGAACTGAAATTACAGGAAGAGTTATTAGTGAAGTATAATGAAAATATATAATCGTATAAAATTACAAAATGCAATTCATGTAACAATAGCAAGAGTTAGTCGATATATGTGTCTAAATTTTTTGTAAAAAAAAGTAGACTTTTTTCAATTTTTTTTGACATTAATTAGTTCTTGTTTTGTATTAAACAGACGTTCACATACAAGAACCAATAGACAGCAACCATATTACGGTGTGAACATTAATTGGTACTATAGAAAGCGTAGTTAAAGTAGCTATCCCACTGTATTTTCTATAAGCTATGTTATAAATTGTGTTCCAGGAAATAATAGTTTTAACTTCATAGTATAAATAGCCAACAAAAAATAAGGCACTTGAATACTGATTTGATACATTCGTAATAGAAAGTTTATACCATTCGAGAGATAAAAATTTACTATATTTGTTGTTTATAATAAACTTCTACTTTTTTAATAAATTAATATTCATACTGCGCTTCAAATAAACTAGGACATTGCCCGATTTTGTCGTATCGCGATAGGATTGTCACTTTAATACCTCTGCAGTGGCCGGATGGCCGAGCGGTGACAACCTATCGCTCGGAATCCGGACGGGTCGAGAAATCCCTCGAAATTTTTCGGGTGGTGGTCCGTCCGGATATGTCAAGTTCAGTCCCTCACCACCTGCCGCTCCGTTGTGGGCCTGGATGAACCCATAATGCGCTTGCTAAAAGAGGCTCTCTTAGTGCCCACATGGCGGAAAGAGAACCTCTCTTAAACAACCCTAGTAAATTTTCAAAAATTTTTTTAATATATATAAAAAATGAACTGTAATTATGTCGTGTCTTCCGTTACTTATTTAAAATTTTCGAAACTGACCTACTATAAACAGTTATATCGGGCTTCCAAACTTCGGAAACTCCGAGTGGAATATAATCAACTCCTCCATATTCTTCAGATTTCCAAGTTAATAATTCATCTTTCCAAGTCTATTTCATTTAATAAACTTAATTAAATAATGTTTAAAATCATTTATAAAGTAATTATAAATAATATATAGAAAATAAATTATATTAAATTAAGTATAATAATGTAAAAAAAAAGTATAAATATCATTTACTAGCCAAATCCACGCATCCAAAACCAGAATTTGTTTCCTTTCGTTCTAAAAAAATTTAATCAATCTCGTTATTCAAAATTGATTTAGTATAATAGTATTAAACTTTTTAGTATTACTTAATATAGAGTAAATATACGAGTTATACAGACAAAAATTTTCTAGTGTCTTTACCAATTCGCTTATGTAGAATGGTCTGAGAGTCACTTCTACGTGAGTGATGTTTGTGTGATGAAGAACGGGGCGAGTCATTTTATCGTAATTACTCAAAAGAACTTGCCTTAACTTTTGTATATTCGAAAGCCCTCCATCATCCGTTTTTGTCACTGAAAGAGATACAAAATGTATACGAAAATACTTTCGAAGAAACGTTAAAACTATCAGATACAGGTTATACAGTATTTTCTATTGTTTAAGAAAATTCCCATCATAAATTAGCACACTTATTCAATGTTTCATTCTACATTCTTCTTTTTTGAATCATGTAGACCACTGTTTTTTTTTTTATTTTAAATAAATTATGAGCAAAGATTGGTGTTTAGAAGAATGTTATAACTCCATTAACACTTGTTAACATTTGATATTGAATATAATATTTAATATTGAAATATAACTGTTTTAAATCAATTATTTAAGAATTGTTATATCACATTTTGAAAAATTATAATAGCTTTAAAACAAATTATCTTTTTACATATAAGCACTTTGGAATATTTTTTTAGGTTAATGCTCTAATTAAAATATACGAATAAATTATTTAAAAAAGAAGAAAAAAACAAAGAACGAGTACTCACCTAAAAGAATAGAGAAAATAATGTTTAAAAAGAAATATATTTTTATAAATTGAGAGAAGTTTTGTGGATTAGACATTTTGGATGTAATGAAAAACTCCCACTTGGAAGAACGAGTAGTACGTACGGTCTCCGAAGTAATTTAATATCAATGTTTTATAGATTAGAATCAATCATTAATTACTTCATTACATTATAATTAAAAAAAATTATTTAAAATGTCAAAAAATAAATTTAAATATATATTTAAAACTTTAAAACATTTTATATTATATTATACTTATTTGAATAAGTATAATATATGGCATTTGTATTTTTATTAAGTATAATATTGGCATTTGTGTTTTTATTTGTGTGAAATTTCGGGAAAGAAATCCCTCTACCCCTTAACTGGCATAATACATTGTCTTGTATATATCAATTGACTTTTAACAAATAATTTTTAATTTTTACATTTATACGATAATTCTAAGTATAATATAAACAGTAAAGATGTGTTGTGTCACAGATCGAAGACAGAAAAAAATCCATGTTAGAACTAGAACGTTGCCCTGGAAAAAAAAAAACAGCAGCAAAGATTGGGATTATTAGATTATTTCGTACTTCTAACCCTTATATTATATTACAGTATTTTATTTATATAACTACAAAGGTTATCAAGGTTATCTTAGGTAAAGGTTTATTACGGTGAGTGACCAATCTAACACATTTTAAAAACTTCTTTAACTTGTTCTTCTCGTTGGGCGAAAGCTACTAGGCTATGGAGGCCCTTGGTAAAGTGTGACGGAATTGTTATGTGACGTGGTTAGTGCTGTAGTTATATATTTTTGTTTATAAGCGGGGAATAATGCCTTCCGGGAGGTCTTTTAAGGGTAGCTGGCCCCTATCAGCGTTACAGACGTGGAGAAAACTCGGAAAACACCACGTGGCCAGCCGGCGCGAACCGGACTTAATGAAGATTTTTTTTCGTTATTAGCATTTACAAACTCATCCCTACTTTCCAAATTAGGCTTTTTATCATTGTATAATAATAATATGAAATTTGTAATAATAAAATTTCATAACACACAATTTAATTTATTTATTATGATTAATAATATAAAAGTTATTTTTAAATAAAATCTTTTAACGGCTGGGAATGTCTTAGTGCCCACAGGACGGAAAGAGTTAACTCTTTCAGTCCTATGAAGACTAAAAGGGTCTTTTTTTAGCCAAGCCTTTGTGGGTTCCAAGAAATTCGAACGGACAACCACCCGAAAAATTCTTAGGGTTTAAACCCATCTGGACTCGTTCTCGGGTCTTCTGCGGCGGTAGGTGTCACCTTAAGCACTGCACTTATACAAATTGCATTAGAATAGACCATTTGTATAAGCCTCTATCATTATGCAATCAATAGGGAAATCTATGGAAATTAACTGAAAAATACTCGTGGGTTAAAAATGCATTTTATTTTCACTGATCTTTCGTGTATACATAACAAGGGAAAGTATTGGAATCTTGTCAAATTTCACCCTCCGAGTTATTTGCAAATTTCCACGTTTTCAGAGCCCCGAACCCAAAAAAGTCAAAAAAGAAAAAAATCCATGGTTGTGTAATACGAATTTCTGTTTGAACTTTCCAAAACACAAGATAACATTAGAATAAATGAATTCACCTGACATCTGTAAATTTCATTTTTATAATTCTATTTATTAGAAAATAGAAAATTTTAACTTTTTAAAGTGAAATAATTCAAATCGATTAATGTTATGACGTAACGCGTGTCACGTATTTCTCGAAAGTAACCAATTGTTAGAATGCATTGTTGGATGATTCTATTGTTGGCACCGTTTTGTTGGAGGAGAAAATACGGAATCGCGAAAAGACGACGAAGAATGGTTAAGCGAAAGTCGATTCGCTCGGAAGTGTCTCCTTTTAAATTTGGAACATTTCTAAAACAATTTTCGTTAAAATTCTGACTTTTTTTTAGGTAAACGATGGTCTCCGGAAAAGACTCTTGAGTGAAGGCGGCAATCTTTCCCTTATTTTAAAAAAATTTCGCGTAGGTCCAAGAACAAAGATACCGAGGGGAGTCGAAGGCTGTTCTGACTTTCCCGAATATTCGGGCAATGGTATTGAGGATTCGCTATGACTATTGACTATTATCCTTTTAGAAAACGATAATACTCAATAATCGCAGCGAATCCTCACACAATATTCATGTTTAATTGTATTTCGAATCTGGTCCGAAAAGTGTTCGAAGCACGTTATATTTCATTTGCAATATTCGTGCTTTTGTTTCATTACGGTAAGGTATCGTCACTGACTTTCATTGTTAATAGAGTATTGCATGTACTAGTTTATATATAGGTAGGCTATAAGTTTAATGTACTATTCAATTTACATTTATTTGATGTTTTTGAAGTGTGAGTTAGGACGAATGATACTCTACAAGTCGTGTTAATGACGTGTGCAGTTGCATTCTTTCCAACTCTCGGTGGAACTCTGACGCAGCCACCTCCCCGTGGTGAGTTCTGGGTTGCCATTCGTTTGGAAATAACGAAGGGCAAGCGAAGAGTTGCGTGTTTTCGTTAATTATTATAAGAAGGGAGGAAAATAAGCCAATACACGTAGGGATAACAGAAGTAAGAAGCAGTTATTTATTGCGACAACGTCACAATGTCTTGTCCGTGTACATCGTAGTTTTTCTGTTAACAATAAAATTAAATAAATGACCAGCATTTAGGGGAAAATATTTGAATTGAAATAATCTGATTTCGGAAGTTCATATATAGTTAATGGGGGGCCTCCTTCCCTAAAGCTTTCCATATCTACTTTCATAATTTCGAGAAAGAAATCAGATGAAAGTCGAAAGGACACACAGTAGACGGACGCCAGAGAGAATTTATATGTCTATACCTAAATCACGTTTATGGATGATTTTGAATCTAGTCTATTTAAGCGACTTTAAAAAATCCAGCAACATGTTGCCTATCTTTTTTTTTTTTAATAGAAGTCGCAAAAAATTGTATGAGATACATCCCTTTTAAAATTCCCCTAAATTTCCCAAAATCTACGCAAATAAAATTCCCTAAATCTAGGGCAAATCTCGAGACTTGTTAACGCTGGTACGGCCTAAAACTCTATACAGAAATGGACGGTTGGATATATAGTTTATTGTTTTTATCGTATTACATGTTGTTTGTTACGTCTTGATTTTCATTCTATTATCCAATGTTAGAATTAATTATTTAGATATATCAATATTATTTCTATTTTCTTATTTGTATTCGAATTTTATGTTAGGATCTAATTCGTTGGCAGATTTTATGATTTCAGTTTCTACAATGATACTTTTATCGTAAATTATGAATGCATCAGGTGATGCACTCATATCTAACCGTAAGTTTCGTTCCGTTCAACTGTGCTAATTCAATGCTAATGTGTGGTAACATTTATCTTTCTCGGCGATGTTCCCTTTAAGCATATTCAGTATTAATTGAAAGAAACTGCGATATTATTTTTACCCTTTTGATACATGAAACTTTAAATTTGGGTGGTTGTAATCTTTTAAGGAGAGGAGGACATGGCTGGCTACACTTATATATACATACTGTATATAATGTACGTACAGTACGTTGCCCTTTTTTATAGCTTGTGCCCTCCCTTTTTATAGTCAGTGGGTGCTATATATCAAGGGAAACCTGTGTGTGCATATGTATATATAAAGATATCACTTGATTAATCTCGAAAACGGAGTTAGATAGATGAAAGTCGAGGATGCAAATCGTGAGAGGGCCAGGTTAACTATATAAACCTCCCGATTTGTACCGCAAGTCACGTTATTTCAATTCAAAGATTTTCCCCGGAACGGAGTTAAATAAATAATCGGCACGACTCTATTTCTAACAGGAAAAGTATGATGTACAGGGGTAAAACACTACTACACGCAGGCAAGTGCTGTGTGCTACCTGTCGCAGTAATTTAATGAATATAATGTATATTTTTAAAAATTTATATATAATTAACTAATTTTAAATTTTTCCAACAGATGGCGCTACATGTAAAGCCAGCTATGAAATGTAGACAGAAATTAATCGATATATAGAAACTCAAACAATAATTTGGAGTGGTTATGTACGACATGATCTAAGTTGGAAGTATTTGAAAGTAACTGACTAGTTTTATGGCAACTGGTCGAACGGCATAGGCGTGCATAGCGAATAAACAAACACACATACGCCCTCATTTATAACGTTAACGTTACCAACTTCGATAACATGCAGGACCAACACAACGTATCCAACATGGATCACTTTTCAAATATTAATAGTAGACCAGTATTAATTAATAGTCGTTGACCATCCTTTCTCCCGGGAGGAGAACAACAACTATTTTTGGTCGAATTAATTTCAATCTCCATCTGCATCAGCCCCTTCTTCCTATTGGACCACCGGTATGGTGGCAATCGAATAGGAAAATTACATAATACGAGGTTACCAGCCTGTACAAAATATGTTTTAAGTGGTTTTCGAGGGTGCCAAGTTTAAATATTTGGTTCATTTTTCGCGAAATTCGATTGGTTGGCAAATCTTAATTTTTTAAGATATCGTATTTTCAATTGGTACGAAATTGTGCAATTTCGTACCGTCCGAGTATCGCGATAAACATGACAATGGTAGGCTGAAATAACCAAATACCTTATAATAAATGTTAAAACGAAAACCATATATTAGTATTTGATTTATGTAAGTACAAAGGTTATCTTACGTAAAGTGTTAGATTGGTCACTGGTGCGATAAACTCTAACATAGGATAACCTTTATATGTAGTTATACGTGTATAAATAAAAGACTATGATATAATAGAAGGGTTAGAAGTACGAAATAATCTAATAAAGTTAATCTTTGTACTTATTTTTTTTGCCCGGGCAACACCAGGATTAGCTGCTAGTTTATCTTCTTCTATATGTATATAAATAAATGAGGATGTTTGTTTGTTTATTTGTTCGCTGTACATTCCTAGGCCGTTTGACCAATTGCTACGAAACTCGGCAGTTACGTTTACATACTTCTAATTTAGGTAATGTCATATATCCCACCCAAAAATGTCTATTGAATTTTTTTAATCAATTAATTCCTATCTACATACAATTTTCTGATTTACACGTAGCGCTATCTTTGGCAAAAAATTTAACAAAATCATAAACTAAATATAATTCTTACAAAAAAGGATATTATTTAAATAAATAAATTTATAAATAAATATATATATATTATTTATTTATTTTTTATTTCTGAACGATTCTTTCTTAAGTGCCCTCCAGTAGTCGAATGGATAAAACCACCGAACACCAATAGTTTGTCGTGGGTTTGGGCATGGCCAACGGGCTGGTCACATGCATTTTTCCGGATTTTCTTCACGTTAGTAAAGCTAAATAGGGACCAGCTTTACATAAAAGTCTTCCCCGATGCATTTCCCTCCTCACGTGTCACGTTGCCGTATCCAAATAAACCAAACTAATTCTAACGAGCGATTATTTATTGTGACATCGTCACAATGGTGGGCTGCAATTTTTCGTCACGATGTTCTCAATTCTTGTAGCCCTGTACATCACACTTTTCTTGTTAGATAGATAATCGGCACGACTCTATTGATAACTGTTTTCAGGGGAAAATTTTGAATTGAAGTAACGTGACTTTCGGGCCAAACCGGAAGTTCATATATTGTTAATATGGACTTCCTGCTCTAAGCTTTCTATAATTGGATTTTCATCTAACTCCTTTCTCGAGATCAAGGAAGGACAGACAGAAGAGGGAGGACAGTGGAAATTTATAGGTCTACAGTATTTTCAAATTGCAGCCCAATAATTTTTCTATAAACAGACTTCCCATGTAGTTCATACAATCTGTTGAAAAAATATAAACACTTTATTATCACATAAGAGCAATTATTCTAGCATGTTTACAAGATTTTTTATTTATTTATTTAAAACAAATCTTATATGAAGTCTTTCGGACGTTAACGTTAGCAACTTCGATCACATGCGGGGCCATCACAACCTGTCTAACACGGATCACTTTTCAAATATTAATAATAGACAAGTATTAAGTAGTAGTCGTTACAAAGGTTATCTTACCACACCGAGGGACCAATTTAACAATTTTTAAAAATTCTTTATTCCTCTACTGTATACAATTTAAAGAATTTTTACGTAAGATAACCTTTGTAATTATAAATGAAATACTATAATATAATAGAAGGGTTAGAAGTACGAAAGAATCTAATAATCTCAATCTTTGCTGTTATTTTTTGCCAGGGAAACGGCTCATCTACATACATATAGAGATAATGTCATTAGATATCGAGAATACGTACTGTACCATCTATAACACATAAAATTAAATACAGCATATAACGTTCTGTTACTTCTTGATAATTGATACGTTTACATAAAACGAGTGTTATGTAACAGACATCGATATCTGATCAATCTTCCTCGGTAAATAAGCGATATCTCGGTAACAAGATACTTGGTAGCGCCTTCAATATGCCTTATATATTTACTTTCGGATATATTTGCCTTTAGATGCTACTACATCTGTAAATCTTTATCTACTCGAATATAACTTTTTAAAACATTAATTAATGATTAGACATTTATTGAGCAATTCTAACATTATTCATGGAGTATTTAAATGATTAAATGCTTATTAAATTTGTAATAAGAAGTCTTTACTTCATAATTTTCTTAATCCACTATTCCATTGATTTATACTTTTTTCTTCCCATAAAGGATATAAAAATTGCATACAAAAAAATAATAATAAATTATAGGGATTAAGATAAACATTTATTACAGAAGAATCATATTTCAGAGAATTATTATATATATATATATTTAAAGTTAAAAATAAATAAATAGAATGTCACTGTTAAGAAAAAACAACAGTGTTTTATACCCTCTTAAGTATTAATTTATACACCTAGAAGTATAAACGAATTAAAATTTAATTAAATTTTGTATAAATTAATAAAATGTTCGTGTAATAAATAATTGAACTATAAAAAAACTATAATTAATTCTAAGTAAAAGTATTTCAAAACGCAATTATAAAGTAACCCATAATTTACATTAATTATAAAAGAAAAAGAAAAATTCGATAAAGTACGCAGAGCTCGCGTGCATTAATAAATCATTAAAATCGATCCTATTCATAAAATATATATATATATATATATAAAGTGTTACTAAGTGCTAAAAGTTAATTTGATATTAAATTTCGCTAGCGGAAAATATTTTCCATCTTATCTGAAAACACTTCTCTATTGTAGAATGAAGTGTTTATAGCTGAGTCAGTGTGTTTATCTTTCCCAGTTTATTTATCGCTTGTTTAAACGATATCGAAAGGAAAATATTAGAAAGGGGGATGATAAAAACTGCCGTGACTCTAGCGATTGTCGAAACACCTGACATAGTTTCTATTGGATTTGTTAGAAATGTCTGTCCGTCGTTATTTTAATCTATATGCCTACTGTCTTCTCGTTTACGGAATTTGTAAGTCAGACTGTTACCGTTTATTTATTTTAATTTTCTACTTTATTTAATTATATATATATAATTAATAACACTCCAAAATATAACCGAAACATTTAATAATCGCTTAAGATTTAATCTAATATTTGTAATAGATAAAATTTTCCCATACTTTAATCACAATTCATCATGGTAGTGAGCTAAATTATGCTTTATTATTATTATTATTATTATTATAGGTCTAATTAAATATATTTTATTTATTTGTAGTAGAGTTATATAAGATTTTGGGTTGATATTATCGATGATAATTCGAATTAATACGGTAAAAATGATTGTATTTTTAGTCACTGCGGTCTTCTGCCAAAATTCTACAATGAAGTTACTTCGACGAAATTTATTAAAGGATTACGACAAGTTGGCCAGACCCGTTCAACATCATCGCAATCTGACTACAGTCAAATTAAATTTTGTTCCAAGATATCTGTTCGATTTGGTAGAATTTCTTTATGATTTTTAAATTTCTTTTGTATAATTTCGACACGAAACTTCACTAAAAACGAATATGATTTATAGGACGAAGAAAAACAAACCATTACTTTACATGGATGGTTAATTTTGGTAAGTATACCTATGTATTATATATATTTAGATATACAGTAATATATTCCAATATGGCAGTAACGCCTGAAGGAGAATGTACTGTGCAGTACATCAATAACGATGGAAGAGCTGTTAAATTCGTTAATACATATATTTAAAAATTTTACATTTTAATTGGCGGTATATATAGTTTCCTGTTAATCTTTTATTCTTAGAGACATTATACTAGGAAAGAAGAACCAACCCCCCACCCTTTCAAATATAGATTAATATGGTTCCATCTGGTAAAAATCCAGGACATGCCGCATTATTACTAATGCGATGCAATTCTTGAAATATTTAATCTTTCATGCTATTTTCATTTTAACTAAATGAATAGTCGTTGTCGATCGCGTGTTATTAAACGCGAACAATACAGTGTAATAACTACTACCTACTTTAATTAAATAAGTATTGTCATCGTTGATGACGTTTCAATTTAAATTAATTTGATATCAGAGTGAGTAAATACCGTTGGTACGAAGAATAATAATGTTTTGTGGGTTGTTTCTTTTCTGGTGTATCTCGTATTTGCTATTTAAATCTCTGTCTTTCGTCGTCTTAAAGCACTCCTATTGACGAAAATAGTTTGAGATGAATGAATAAATGACAATTTGCATTGTTTTTTTTTCGAAAATTAGTTTTCTAACATTCGAAATTACATAAGTTTTCTTTGAAACAATAATAAACTCTGCAGATTTGTGTTTTTCATTTATTAAACATGAACTGTGTACATGTAAAATGAATAGGAAATACCGTATAAAATTTAATTTTTGAAACTAATTTAAAAATTAAAATGTGGATAAAATTTAATAAATACGAGGATTTCAATTAAGTGGATTTGTATAAATAAATCTTATTATAAATGTATTTTTTTTTTTTAAATAAATATTGTAAAATTAGAACTAAAATTTATATAGAATTATCAGTTTTTTAGAAGTGTAATTACTTTACCTGGTTATTATTCACTTGGGAATTGAACTATTGTAAAATGATCGGGAAGAACTGAAAAATAGATAAAATTTGAGTTTTATTATTGAAAAGTTATCCTAATTTCGAATATTTCTGTCCTCTCTCTCATCGATTTTTGCATCAGTTACATGTCAGATTTAATTTTTACGTTAAAGAGAATGGACAGATAAAATCGGGTCAATTGAATTTTTAAAGAGATTTAAATAAATTCAAAGTATGGTATTTCGTTGAAAGACATTCCTTTTTTTCGGATCAAATTTGAAAATACATTCAAATAATTTTGGGTTGGTCACGTTTGGAAAACAGCGAAAATTATGTTTGTTTTCCAACTTTGTTATTGATGCATGTGTATATTTTAGGAATAAAATACCTTGGAACAAGTGGTTTTATAATTAAATACTACGACACACACAGACACAGACACACACTCACTCACACCTTAACAATTTAAATCATTAGAGTTTGGTCATAGCTTCCGTGATTTGCAGTATGTGATCGAACTTTGTAATGCTAAATAATAGCTGACATTTATTTGTATTATGAAACACTGCAAGCACGCGTGAAGTTATATTAATATTCCTACGTGTGCTGCTTCTAAATCGATTTATTTCAAATTATAAAAGCCATTTCTAAATAATACACGCTGTGGGTAATCTCTGTTAATACTGAATTTAAAAAATACCAGCATTTTCTCGAAAGAAATGTAAAATTCTTTCAGAAAAACCAATTTTCTAACGATCTAATACGGGTTTAATTCATTTCGGTAAGAGCCGAGGTGCGGTATATAGATACAATACAGTACATTCTCTCAATTCAACATTGTTCTACATTATGAAACTTTAAGTGAATAGTATTTTTAATATTTCATAATTTCTCGACTAAAAATATCTTTTTATATAATCATAATTTAGGTTAATTAACGTTACATAATTTTCATTATATATTAATATATTTTGGTTAATGTTACCTGTAGTTCCAAAATGGCGGCTCGTCTCTGATTCCAGCAAATAGAAGAAAGGAAACAGTGGGGACGCACGTTCTAACCTAACCTAACCTATTCTAATAATTTTGTTGGTAATAATTATGGTAATTTATTAGAATAGGTTAGGTTAGAACGTGCGTCCCCACTGTTTCCTTTCTTCTATTTGCTGGAATCAGAGACGAGCCGCCATTTTGGAACCATAGGTAACAGTAACCTATTTTTTCCCTTTAGGAATGGGAAGATCAGCATTTAAAATGGAAACCGGAAGACTATAACAACATTCAGACGTTAACATTAGCAAATTATGAAATTTGGCAACCAGACATAATTGTATACGAAAAGTAATTATTTGATAATTGATTTTATTGTATAAATTCTACGTTTAATTTCTATTCGTTTTGCTTTTCTTTTAGTATTCCTATGACAGAAGTGGATACCAAGAAGGATACTTACGTAATTGTATCAAAAAATGGACTCGTCACTTGGGTCCCACCCGTTATCGTGTATAGTCATTGTATTTTGAATTTCGAAAATTATCCGTTCGACAGACAGTATTGCCAAATTACTTTTGGATCGTGGAATCACGATGGAACAATAATTGATTTACAGACCGATAAAGAAGCGGATGTCACCAGAAGATTGTTAAACAGAAATTTTAAATGGAAAGTAATTCACGTTAACGTCACACGTGAGGTAGCCCATTACGATTGTTGCGAAGAGCCGTACGTAGCCGTTATCTATAATTTTTCTGTAGAAAGAAGAGAATCTGTTCATCAACGAGTTGTTTCGATACCGAATATTTTAGCGCTGATGATAACTTTAATGACATTTTGGTTGCCTCCAGAAACGATACAAAAATTAGCAATTGGTTCGATGATGATGATGCTTCTGACAGGATTACTTATATATTTAACACTTTCCATTAAATCTCTTCCGGCCGTAAGCAGCGCTGGTAAGTATTAATTAAAATAAAAAAAACTTTTCTTAAATTTATTTATAATTATTACGCATAATTTTAAACAAATCAATAGCCTAATGTATGAAATCCAAAATTAGTATTCATATATTGTATGTAATACTTGATTGCGTGTAAAGATAATATTTTAAAGGAGTAACTTAAATTTAGAGAAAGTTTTAATTAACAATTTAATGATTTATTTCTATAATACATATAAAAAAAACAACTTCCAGCAACGAGTTGCATAACTTTCCCGGCAAGAGTTAAAAATTGTATACGCAGCCATCTGTTACGAGATTTTATTTTTTTTTAATTTTTTATGTTATTAATTATTATAAAATAGCAAAATGCTAAATATTGAGAGTCGAGATGCGTTTCATAAAACGAATGCAAATGCTAATAACGAATAAAATCTTTGGTTAGTGTTACCTATGGCTCCAAAATGGCGGCTCGTCTCTGATTCCAGCAAATAGAGGAAAGAAAACAGTGGGGACGCACGTTCTAACCTAACCTATTCAAGGCCGGATGGCCGAGCGGTCAAGGTTAGCAACCTGCCGCCCTGGGGGACCCGGGATCGAATCCGGACGGGTCGAAAAATCCCCAGGAATTTTTCGGGGGGTGGTCCGTCAGGATATGTCGGTCCCCGTCCCTCACCACCCGGCCGCCCCATTGTGGGCCTGGCCGAACCCATAATGGGCTTGCTATAAGAGGCCCTCTTAGTGCCCACTGGGCGGAAAGAGTTACAAAAAAAAAAAAAAAAACCTAACCTATTCTAATAATTTTGTTGGTAATAATTATGGTAATTTATTAGAATAGGTTAGGTTAGAACGTGCGTCCCCACTGTTTCCTTTCTTCTATTTACTGGAATCAGAGACGAGCCGCCATTTTGGAACCATAGGTAATTTAATAGCATAAATTCCCCTAATATACAAACCTCCCTGGAAAATTTCAGAAATTTTCGACAAAAGACACAGGATTTATTAAGCTTCAAACAGGGTGAATAAAATCGTTTCCTCCCACACACTAATATCCATTCATACAGAAAAAACTCCCAAATTCTTTTGCATTTCTCAACGTTTGAAGGTCCCCGAATCCAAAAAAAAAAGCACAAATCTGGGGGTCATACTTTCCCTCTGTTATATATAACAGCCGGGAAAGTAATGAAACCAGCACGACTAATCTGTAACACTTCGTACACAATAACAGCTGGTGAGGAGTATGCTAATTCGAACATATATTCAAATATTGATTTTACACTACAATACAAAGTTCTATTTTCTTTGTCATCAATATATTATTAGTATAAAATATTCAAAATTTTTTTCAAAATAATTACTTCTTTGAAATCGAACAAAGACAAAATTAGCGTGTTGAAAAGTAACATCATTTATAACTGTATCATAAATTCATAAAAATAAAAATAATAAAATCGAGCCCGATTAAAGGGGGGGGAACAGCCAATCGAGGTTAAATATAATCATTATGAAATTTAAAACTACACGTAATGGTTTTTATCATTGTAAATTTTTTCAACATTGTAACCTATTAACGATTTTATCCGATGACCTCCTTTTTCACACACGAAAAAACTTGTAAAAAAATGTTTTGTTTAAGCAATATGTACCGTTTTTAGAATATTATCTTTACTCCCTAGGCCTATACGTTACATCAACAATTGCAGTCTACAAGTCGAATAAAAATCCAGGATAATTTTATTAAATGTCGCAACGACAGCGAATGTTTTGGACAAAAAATTTATTTTTGAATTAGGACCCACATTAACATAAACACGATGTTAAAACAACAAATAAAATGCGGGAGGAGAGCGTGATGAAAGCAATTTTTTTGCTAAAAGACATTTCGCCATACTTTTGTGATATTTGATATGTCTGCAAGCTTTGCTAGCTGGAAAATTTTCTGCGAATGCCTGTGATTTTAGGTATATACAATATATATATATAGGCCTATATATATAATAATAGCCTAGACCTAACGAAAAAATTCTCCGTGTGTTACAAGCATTACGAGTTGTTATCCTCAAGTTGTAATTCATATTCCTAATTCAATTCTGTGGTCTTTCAAGAGAAAAAGCCGCTGTGTCATGATTAATAATCGTAAAATCTAAACTTAGTTGATACAGTAGCCTATTATGTTCTATAAACTATTATAAATATGTTAACTAATAACTACTACTTTTAAATTAATTTCTTATCTTAAGTAATGTTGATTGTTGTACACCATCTTTCCGAAAGTTCTTACTGGATTGACTAAATACGGTGGGTAACTTATACATTATTTCGAAAAATGAAAAACAATAACACTTAAAGTAATAATTTTAATTATATACAGGAAATTTTTAAGGCAACTTCGGATTTAGTGGCCACTTGAAATATTTCATGCTTTTTCTTTTGTTATTTATTTTTAGCTCTTTCCGCTCTATGGGCACTAAGAAAGCCCCTATCGTGAGCCTGGCCGAATCTATGATGGGTAAACATATCATCATAGATTCGGCCAGGCTCGCAATAGGGGCGCCGACCCATCCGACACACACCACCCTCGAAAAATTCCTAGAGTTTTTTTCGACCTGCCGAATTCAATCCTGGGTACCCAGACACCTTAATCATCTTGGCTATCTGCCTATCTCACGTTTGGTTCATTCATTAATTAATATCTCATAATGTTGTAAATAATGCTTTCATTAATGTAACGAATGTTAGAATGAATCCTCGTAAATATTCAATAACATGATTATCTAATAAATAAACAATTAAATATAAAGAACAGTCAGTCGAGTAATGCACAAAGGATTATCCTAAAACTTGCAAAATGGAAGATTTATTAATTAGCCTATACAAAGGAAACAATACAATTATAGCAGGTCAAATCTGCCACCTAATGACCAGACAGAATTCAGAAGTTATTTGTGATCTTTTGTACCAGAGCCTTACTGGTAAATCTTCTGCAGAGGCTGTTTACTGATACAAGGAATGTGTGCCTCATTGTTCGGGGGAAAAAACTTGATGGCGACGAACAATGAAGTGGACAGCAGCTGACCGAGACTGTTCTTTGGTGATGTTTCGCACGTGAAGTGTCATACGATCCTTTAAGTCTGCCAAAGTTGCAGCATTTCCATGATAAACCACATATTCCAAAGGAACCCCTAGCGTAAATTTGTTTTGAAAAATCCTTTTCCTTGTCCTTTGCGGACAGTATACAAATTTTGGTTTCGATCTGTTTATTAGTTACTGCTATAGAGTGCCCTGAATAGGAACTGTAATTATGGCCAACCTACATAACGATTTATGCCACTATGTGTAATATAGAGAACGGTCGTGTTTATATATCAGTACTTTTCGACTATTTTAGAAATTTGTTTAACTCGAATTGTATAAGATCCTTCTCGTATCGATATAACTTAATTATTAATTTTTAGTATTTATATTTTATTTAATATATAATTATTAATTTTCATATTTAACTTTTTCAGTTACCTTGGTTCATCGTTCCATGATTTTAATATTTATAAACATGGTGATCGAACTGTTCGTGATTAATCTCAGCAGAGCTTCGATCCACTTTAATCCGCCTTCATTTATAAACAATCGATTGTCGGGATTATTTGGGATTATTCTGTGCATACCTCCCGAAATGCAGTGTTCTGAATCACTCAGAGAATTTCACTCTTTCGGCATGGAAGAAGAAAATGTCGTCTACAAACAACATCCGAGAAAAGGAAATTGGAGGAGAGTCGCCATAGCAATAGATAGGATCTCTTTTATTTTGTTTATTCCTATCGTTTTAATTATTACTTATAGTAACTCTTAGCATATTAAAATATTTAAAGTAATAGGGCTTCAAGTTTTTGCTAAAATATCTTAAAAACAGAAAGAATTTGTGCTATGGCGTGTAGGAGTAAACTGTATCATACGGGTGTCTTTATTTTGAAGATATTAATAAGTAAGAAGATTATAGCCTATGGCTTGTTTAAATTGGTGATTCCCGATCTTTTAATTGAATTCTCAATTTGGGAAACAATTCTATAGATGAAGATATAATCACCGCTTGAGTTAAGGATTAGAAGAGTCCTTAACTCAAGCGATCGATATTTCCATCTGGAGGGTCCGAGTTCGAATTTCGCCCGAAGTTCCTAAATATTTCCATCTTTCTGACGATGCTCTTTGTACTTTGTGAAAATGAAATAATATACAAAGAAAAAAGAGAGATGATTTTCATCGTTTCTGTTCTCTTCAATCGTAAATATTGCAAAAAATTTATCACAGTACTGTATTACACTTGCTGAATTAAAACACGTAGTATATAATAAAATACATACGATACGTGTAAACTATTCATACTATAACAAGACGTTTTAATAAGTTAATAAAAATTTTATTTATTATATTATCTCTCAATGGATTTCTAAAAGATTGTACCATAGATCCGAGCATATAACAATACGCTCTTATAAGTGAAGATCATTTGTTTTCGCGTTTTTAAAACATGGCCGAAGAGCTTACCTCGCATATAAGAACACGCTGTGTGCGCGCGCCAGCTTGTTTTGGCTTATAAGAGCACTATACTGCTACGTCAGTGTAAATTAAATGTAAATGCATCGATACAGTAACTACTCAGTAACATCTGTGGTAACAATTATTAAAAAATAGCTAAATAAAAAAATACTTTCGATATGAAAATTGTTTTAAAAATGAGTTTTTAGGTTCGCCTATTTTGCCCAATATGGCGCCGACTTTGTTCCATTTATGTGCGCAGAAATACTTATGTATTTGGTTCAAATAATAAACTAGTAGACCCCTAAACCGGGCCGCCATCTTTGAAGCGAATTGAACGTGCGTTCGCCATGACGCTTGAAGGAAGAAAGCTGCACACACCTACAGGATATACCTAATACAGATACGACTGTTCATGACGTAAGTACAAAATTTTCGTGACTACAGAACTGATAAATAACAAATAAAATAGTCAAAATGCTCTGAAAAATATTAAACTAATTTTTAATAATTTATTATTCGTATCGGCTAAACATTTCGCCAAATTAATAAAACTCGGGTACATATACAGAAATATACAGTATCATTTTGTAGCATAACATACATTCATTTAGTGTTTAAGACGCAGGAACCATGTTCCTTACAAATCCATCCTTAATTATATATAACGAGCAATTAGTTATTGTGACATCATCACAATGCCGGGTTGCAATTTTAATCATATTTTTAAATTTAATTTAAAATGTGCTCTCCACCTCGGATTAGTGGCTTGCCCCTGTACATCATACTTTTCCTTTAAACAATAGAGTCGTGCTGGTCATTAACACCTTTCGGGGGGGGGATTTTTGAATTGAAATAACTTGTTCTTCGGAAGTTCGTATATAGTTCGGGGCCTCCTGCCCATAAGGTTTCCATATCTGGTCTCGGATTTAATTTACCGAACACCGTTCTCCAGATTAAGGAAAGGCTGACGGACGGACGGACGACAGTGGGAATTTGTCTAAATTTTTTTCAAATTGCAGCCCAATAATCTAAATTTATTTATGTAATTAATTTTAAAATATTACAGAATAAAATGCATAAACTCGGTAAAATGATTGAATTTAAATCAGTTTAATTCAGATAATTTTAAAATTCAATTTTCGAATATGATAAACTATAAATTTAAAATGCTGATTATTTTTTAATATTTTATTTTCACAAATAATAAAATCTTATGAAACAAAAATACAATATATTTTTTTGTTTTTTGTATATTTTACAATCAATAAAACCAGTCACTTTTTTAAATTCTTACTTAAACATTTATATGTACAGGTACACGCCATAATTACTGACACATGTACCGTACTGTACTGTACATAAAATTATATTTACTGTTAATTCGAAATAGTGTGGTGAATTTTTCAATTCCTTTTAAATTCTATTTTAAGGGTTCTTAGATGAATCTTTATTATTAAAATACTTTTCGGTTATGATTTGTAAAACCAACAACTACAGTTTAGCAAAATCTCGATTAACCGAGGATGCCATTATCTGAGGTAAATTCCGCATTATCGTAAATATAAATACAAGAGAACGTACGGTTCGTTTCACGAATCTTAGCCAAAAGTGGAAAAGGTTTTACTCTGGTAACTTCTCACAATAAAAATTTTAAAAAATCTGCTTTAATAAATACAGTTGCAAATAAAATTTTAAATGTTTTATTGTATATTTATGTCTAATCTAAAAATAGAGCACATTGTACAATATTAATTAATACAACCAAATCGACGGAACATTCAGTGGTGTAATGTTCGAGTTTTTGATTATCCTCGGATAATCGTGACTCTATCATTTTATTTTTGAAAATGTAAAAGATCAAAAAACAACAAATCTGTAAATCTCTTTTTTTTTAATTTTAAAAGAATCGTTCTAACTAAACAAAATATTTTTATAAAGTAAACAAAATTTGAATCGTCGAGCACCCCTCTCTCCTCATTTCTCTGTACATAAGATATTTTGGCTGTCTCCAGAAAAAAGCTGCGCATTATTTGTGATGATCTCTCTTGACATTTGTACAGAAATATTTCGGTTAATAATTCGTGTCCGATTCTTTCGAATTATTTTACAAACTTAAAGATACTTTGCATGTCTGATTTCATGTATTTATCGCCCGTTCTTTGTCTTCGTTGTTGTCGTAGTCATCGTGCTCTCTGTGTTCGCTGCGTATGTAAATGGGCGGACATAGACCCATAACGACGTCACTGGTGATTCTTACACTAATTATATCCGAACCGGGAATTTCGAACATCGGTTCTAAAAGTATATTTTCCTATTTGTACGAAAAATATTTTCAGTTTAAGATTATAATCTCTTTTTTTAAAACATTAATCATTTTCAAAATTTTACTTCTTGATTTTAATGATATAAAAAAAACTTATTCATATCTGTTAAGTATAAATTCTTTTTATAATAAAATGATTACTGATCATTCTGATATTAGGGGAGACCGGGGCAACTTCGGCACATTAAGAATAAGTTAAATTTTTTGTAACAAATACTGCTGTAAACTGAAAGAAAAGTGTTATTTTGTGTTATTTATTGTCCTACCAGAATGTATCCTTATCATAGAACTGGTTAAAATCAGTTTGGAAATAAAAATAATCATAATAATTTTATAAAAAGATAGATAGCTATTGCTATCTTTTAACAGTAATGGAGCAAGATACAAGCACATAAATTTGTTTATTAACAATGTATAAGTTGGAATTCACTATTAAAACAAAGAAATACTGTTCCAAAGACCTATTTTAATATTATAACAATGAAATACAAGTTCAAAGGCATATTTAAGTAAAGAAAATGTAAACAAAAATCAAACAGATTAGAATGTTTTCATTTATTATGTTAAATGAATTAGTGAACTCAAACGAACAGTAGAAATGAAATATGCTTAACAGCAAATTGTTTATGCCCTACACATCACAAATAAATTGAACCAACTCATTTTCCACATTTGTACAGCCATATAAGCCCACTTGCAGCAGATAAGCCACTTTTTTTGAGTAGTTCCATATTGTTCATTGCAATACATGCAATAAGTATTTTCATTGTCATTTTCCGGTTTTTTAGGACTTTTCTGTCCCTTTTCTTTAGTGAACTTCCAATCCAATTTCTCAAAATCCATTGCTTTTCTGCAAGTTCTTGATTTTTTTAACTTTAGCCTTGGCTTCTAGTGTGGCTTTGTATGGGAATCCAGTTATTTCTTCTGCTACTTGTTAGTTGTGGCCAAATCAAATCAAATAACAAAACACGATCGGGAACAAGATTGGCAACACTACCAAAGATGCCCCAATAGTCACGATTTACAAACATTAAGTGGAACCCTGAGAATAGGGTACCAAGACATGATCTGGTCACGTGAATAAGTTAATGCTTTATCCTTCTAACAGGAAAAATAAATTTTGTTATTATGGAATTATAACAAAACATGCCAATTCTATATAAATGGAAGCAAAATATTATATGAAATTGAATGAGACAGACAATTTATTTGATATTTCAAATACGCTTGTCGGAGAACAACACAGACACCACACTCAACAAGCCGTCATTAAAACTCAACTGTCTAGCCTCTAAAGAGAGTCTCCTTTTATTTTGTTTCAAAGAAAATTTAATTCACAAACTTCCCCGCATGCCAAAGTTACCCCGGTCTCCCCTAAATAATTTAGAACCTTTAAATATCTATTATTAGAGTTAATTATAGTAAATAATAGAATAATATAATAAATGTAAGAATTTCTATCATACTAACGGAAATCATAATACCCCTTTTTGAACTTATAAAATCATTTATCCATTCGGTTTTTTGAAATAATTATACATTTACATCTTACAAAAGGCATGCTATTATTATAAATATTCATGTTTGTGTCCAGCATCAGCAATACATGCTTCAGGCATCTTACAATTTCTCTTATCTTTTTATCATGTTAATGTCCAACTGCTTATAAATTACAGTAGTTATTTTATGTAATTTCAAATTTAAACAAATATATAATTAATTTGTTTAAAAACACGCGTCGTAAAATGGTATTGAAGTAAGTACCGTTTTGAAATATAAAAAAAACAAGCAAACATTATTAACAAAATTTTTATGTGGAAGCCCATATTTTACACTACTTTTCTACATAATTCCCATTAATATTGAGACACTTATCATATCGTGGGACCAGCTTTTGTATTCCATCATCAAAGAATGTTGCCGCCTGATGAGACAACCACTGCAGAACGGTCGTTTTGACTTTGTCATGATTGTTATGGTGCTGCCCTGCCAGATGCTTCTTCAAATGCAGAAACAAATGATAGTCACTCGGCGCTAGGTTGGGACTGTACGGAGGGTGGTCTAATTGTTCCCAGCCAAATGATGTGATTAGGTCTTGAGTTTGATTTGCCATATGTGGACGAGCATTATCGTGGAGCAAAACGACACCCTTGCTCAGTAACCCTCACCTTTTGTTTTGTACTGCACGGCGCAGTTTTTTTAAAGTCTCACAGTATGCAGCTGAATTGATCGTTTCACCATGAGGCAAAAAATCAACAAGCAACACTCTGTAACTGTCCCAAAACACCGTGCACATGATTTTCTGAGCAGAAATTGTTTGCTTGAACTTGACTTTCCTTGGAGATGATGAATGTCGCCATTCCATGGATTGTTGCTTCGATTCCAGTGTAACGTAGGCTACCCACATTTCATCGCCTGTAACAATACAGCTTAAAAAATCATCTCCCTCGTCACTGTAGCACTCAAGAAAAGTCAATGCACTGGCCAAACGTTTGGCTTTGTGCTCCTCCGTCAACATTTTCAATCAAATCGTCAATAATGACTGAAGGTCGCCCACTTCGTTCCTCATCGTGAATGTTTGTGTGGCCATTACTAAAGGTCCTAACCCATTTTTGTACCATTCCATCACTCATAATGCTTTCACCATAAACTTCACTGATTTGGCGATGAATTTCAGCCGCTTTCGAGCCTTTAGCACTGAGAAAACAAATAACGGCATGCACTTCGCAGTCGGCAGGATTCTCAATGAGCGGCGGCATTTCAATAACACACAAACAACAGTAAACACAGTTGACTGGCTACATAATGGCATTTGTGGCTTCCCAACAGATGTAGGTACACAGCGCACATGCACTAAGTGCCGACTGCCACACTCCAGCGGCGTTATATTAAAACGGTACTTACTTTAAAAACACGCCTCATAAATTTTGCATAATTTTATTCTGAATGGCACTTTTTCTAATGTTAATGATTTTATGGTGAATGTAAAAGAATGTATTTAAAATAAAGATTTTGTTGGATTCATTTTAAGCCCAAAATGGTCAGAGTAAAGGCATAAAATGTTTCTAACTGAAAAACATATTTGGCTTTCTTAACTAAGTGGTATCTTTTTTAATTTTCAATAAGGTGTTTCAGTCAACTTTATGAAATTGAATAAAGATGGAATAAAGACACTGCCATTTTTTCAAACTATTTGCTATCAATATTTCCTAATATTTATATAGAAATCTTTATGTGCACTAACTTCAGTTATTTAGATACTATTTCAATAGAATTTATATGCAAATGAAAAAACAAAATATATTTAAGTTTACCATTATTGCTCGCAAACCTCGTGCTCCAGTTTTTCTTTCCATTGCCAACCTTGCAACAGATTTTAAGGCCTCAGGAGAAAAACTTAATTCAACCTAATAAATTAAAAGATGTTCAAGAAATTAAAATTAAATGTAAAGCTGAAAATCACAAATACCTAAATAGTTTGATAAACTTGAAATTTATCGAAAATTTTGTAATATATTGTTTTTACTTAATATGTTCTATTTATTTAGGAAAATAATAAAATCTAAATTATTATTTTTTTCAAAAATACTATAATAAATGAAATAAAAAGAACTGAAACTATAAAAATAATTAGTATGGGAGAGAAAAATATGATTTAAGCATGAGTTTGCATTCCTGGAGCATGCATTAAAGACAAACATTTTATTCAAAATAGGGCAAATTATTCCATATAAAAATATAAAAATTTTGGTAATACATTATGGAAATGCATAAATAAAATTATTATTTCGGTGATTATTTATTTTATGCAGACAATTTAAAATGAAAGGAATTTAAAATAAAAATTGACATCATAAATAAATTCACTTACTTATAGATGATATTTATATAGCACTAAAAAATATAATTTAATTTGACTCTCTTAATTTCTTGAATCAATAACAATTTTTTCCCATGCAAATCTATAGCATATTATTTTAATTTTTACTTTCATATAAATAGCAAACCATTATCATCATTACTATTTGTTTTTATTTTACATGATTTTGAGTCATATTATACTAGAACTTTGTCCTTGACTGAAGTGCAGTGACAGCATGCAAACTCATGTTTTTTCATTAGAGGTGCTAAATTAAAGTGACTTGTCACTTTGTATAAGCAGTGAATTTTTATCTTTGTTCTAAAACAGGGATTCCCAACGGTGTCGATATAGAACCCCCAGTGGGTTAAATGGAATTTTGAAAGGGTCAATGGAATTCAAGTTGTTGATAAAAAAAATTAGATACTTATTGTACTTTTTCAAGAATTTAAGATAAATTTTCAAATAATAGTAACAATCATATGGGAAATTTGTTAACTGACTTAATAATTTACATAATATTTTATGCAAAATCTTGGGAAACAACATAAAATCTTAACAGCTTAACTTCAAAATTATTGAAGTCTGTTATAACTGGACTAATTTTGATAACATATATAATAAACTTGGTAGAATCCTGTTGGCATTCGGAATAACACTATAACTTATGTTCAGCACAACACCACTGAAAAGTTGCTGACCCCTGTTGTAAGGTATAATAGATTAAGGTTCATACATATGGTCAATTTTTTAAGAAAAATGGAAAAAGAAGATCAATATGCAAAAAAATTTGGTAAGAGTTTCGCTGTATTTTGAATGTTGCATAGTGCATGCTCATTTTTACAATGAAAACTTTTCCCATAACTTAACATGGGGATGACCTTTCACCCTCTGATATCTCCAATTCTATGTTAAATTTTAAAATTCAGCCTCTAAAGAGGTACCATTTTATTATTTCTATTAATGTGCAGAATTTCATTCAAATTCATCAAGCTGTTACTGCACAAAACTGTGTTTAAGTAATTTGTCAATTTGAGTTGCTGCCAAGAAGGCTTGCTTGCTTCACTCAATTCACTTCAATAAAAAAAAAAAAAAATGGAAATTCAAGTAAAATGCTTGTAAATTTAAATGAAGAAAATTTCAAAATAACACCATACTCATCTTAATTATATGTTTAGACATTTTAGAAGTAAAAATCATTTTTCTATTAAAGATGGTATACTTCTACAATATCTAAGTTTATAAGATTAACTTTAACATAAGACTAAAACATTTAGAAATGATTTTGAATTTTTTTTTTTTTTTGATGTATTCATCTTATAAATTCAGGCATTTTATAAACAGAAAAATTTTTTGTTTGATGCAATAGAATTGTATTTTGTATTTAGCAAAAATATCCTATAATTTATTTTTATTAATCAAGTTATCACATATTTAGTTATTTGGCAAATTACTTATAAAGTAATTTTATAAAGCAATTTAATTTATGACAAAAGTTATCACAATCATACACTTAATATTATTCTTATTATTTTACCATCATTAATTTTATTTAATCAATACAGAGACAAAAATTTTCTCTAATGTAAAGATTTAAGTAGCTCAAGATTTTTATTCTTTATGATTAAATGTATTATTAATTGTCTTTTTATGGAAGGACTTCTTACAGAAAAATAACATTTCCTAAATAATTTATGAAATGAAATCTAAGAGAGTTTTTTCTTGCATTTCTAACTTAAAGATAGTAAAAAATAAATTATTATTAATTTTGATAATTTTGAAAATAAGTCACTATACTTTATGAAATTTGGCATTATTTAAGACTTGTAAAATAATACAATGGAATCACTAGTACTTTTTAATATTTCTTATGGAAATGTTAACCATTTATTAATATGCAAATGTAGTTTTTAATGTAATCACAATTATCATTTAACATAATAAAACAAAGTACAACAATTTAAATTTTCCAAACAAATTAACCATTACTGTTGCAGACTAAATAATTATTACTCTTCAACTTCTGAATTTTAAACAAATTGAGGGGAAAAAATTAAATTACAATGTCTACTTAATTTACATGTTTTTAAATTTTATGGAAAGTACCCATGAGAGGCAGGAATGATATCATCATATTCTCAGTTTATTTTGCTGAAGATTGTTGATTCATCATCTGTTGGAAATGCATAATGTTTCATTTATGTGCATATTTTTCTATATTTTGTAATGG
Source organism: Centruroides vittatus (assembly GCF_030686945.1). Taxonomy (NCBI): domain Eukaryota; kingdom Metazoa; phylum Arthropoda; class Arachnida; order Scorpiones; family Buthidae; genus Centruroides; species Centruroides vittatus. The sequence continues at coordinate 8,170,995 of NW_027122718.1, forward strand.
CATGTCCCAGTAGAACTGACTTAGCTAGACTGAATGTTTTGAATATAATTTTATGTCTTATAAAGTCATATTTTGGCCAAAATTTCAGGATAGGTCTTTTTTTTAAACCAAAATATAGTGTAACCAATGTTCCCTCTAAGCTGCACGGCTGGCGTGGCCGCATACTGCTCAAATTGTTGCCGCGCACGAGAATTTATGTGCCGCGCAGGTAAGCATGCACACTGATTTGAATTGTTGTATACTTATTTCTCACTCTGCAACATGATTATTGCTACCTATATTTTTGCCAATGATTTAAATACATTAAATCATTGACAAAAGATGATAATTTGTATGGAAGTACGTTTTAAAATGAATTTTAATCTCTACTATATAATTAATTATTTTAATTTTTATAGGAAAAAATATATATAAAATCTTATATGCTCAGAAAAGTAAATGTTCCACTCAGCTACAAAAAAAAATTAGAGGGAACATTGAGTGTAACATCTTTTTTGTAATTTTTTGGGGATTTTGTAGCCTTTTCCATCACATTTTGAAATTGCCAGATTTTTTAAAAATTTTGTCCACCATTGTCATGTCACAATACTAGGGGTTAGCTTGACCTCTAGGGTCAACTTAAAACAATGAAGTTTTGGCACATGCTTTCGAAAGGAAGACTCATAAGAACAGAACCTTCACTTCTACCTTTGGTAAATGCTAACTTTTTTAATTTTGTGTACCTTCAATTGTTTATACCCACCAGTGGCAGAGTGGATAAAACTGCTGAACACTAGCAATTGGTTGTGAGTTCACACCTCGTCAACAGACTGGCCATGTGGCTTAGACATTAGTAACATCTAAACAGAGGCCAGCTTTCCATAAAAGACTTCCTGAGAGGCATTTCCCTCAGCAGATCACCCATACATCACATTGGTTTGGTTTTATTCAATTATAGCAATCAATTGTTTACTTTAAGATAGATAACCCAACTATGTGAGAAGAATAACTAAACTTTTTAGAAAATGAATTTTAAAATTGCAAGGATTCAACTGTGCAGAGCTACATCAAGCCAATGGTCCAGTAGCACAGATCACTTCCAACAAACAAAGAGTTTAAAACAATGAAGAAAATTGAAGCCATTTTAATGGAGAAGCAGCTACATTTGAAGAGGACAAACCTGAACTCTCAAGCAGTGAAATTAGCCTCTTCAAGTATGAACCTGTGATGACATGTGATGTGGAAGGATCATTCAGCAGATATAAAGTGTACTGGAAAACAACTGTTGATCTTTCAAGTTTGAAAATTTATGCAGACACATGGTAATACAGTCAATCATGAAGTCTAATAATGTCATGTATGTCAACAATTAAAACTGTGAGATTAAAGGAAATCTGAATTAACTTCAGTTAATGCATATGTTCTGAAATTTTTATGTCTTTTTTAGGTAATGTTTTCAGAGCTTTAATACCTGCTTATTTTGCCATTTTTTAGGTTTTAAAAATCCAAGCTCTACTTATTACAATGCAATTTTGAATATAATTTTTCTTGTTACAATCAAGCATTTAAAAATTTTTTTAATGTGTATAATTTTGTTAAATTCACAACATATAATTTTTAATAAAATTTTGTACTACTTATCTTAAATTATGAAGATTACAATATACATTTAATTACAGCAAATAATTCCTAATATAACTACAATGATAATTACCTTGTCCATTCCAATTAGCATTTGATATTGTGGTATTAAAGCATTACGAGGTTTAGTAAGGATTTCAATAAGCATTTCTTCATTCAAACTGTGGAGAGGTACAACTACTGGAAAACGTCCAACAAATTCAGGTATCATTCCAAATTCTATCAGATCTCTTGCTTCAACAACTCTTAAGAGAGCATCCTTTTCAGAATTATCATCTTCAGGTGAACTGTGAGTTGTAAAATTTGCTAATTCTGCTGCTGATGCTGCTCTCCTTCCTGGAGATTCTGAAACAGGTGCTCCAAATCCAAGATACTAAAAGAATAAATTTTTATTAAAGTCTTATTTTCTAGTGATATGTAAAGAATTAATAAATTAAAATTTCTTTTAACATATTTCATTTTTTCAAGTTATTGTAACATTATATGATACTGCTAAATTTTAGTAAATTTTCTAAATTATTTCAAAGTATTATTGTTCCCATAAGAAAACATTTAAAAACTTGATTAATTCAATAATTCTCTCTAAACAAGATATAAATTTTTTGATATGACCTAAATTTGTCTAATTTTTCCAAACTTGTCAAGTGATGAAAAAGGAGTTATATATATTTTTTGGATCTGATTTAGAACATGGCAAAATATATTAATCACAGACAAAAATCAAAAACATTTAGAAGAAAGATATAAATTTTTTAAAATAATAAATAAAATGATTTATTGCCAAAACATATTTCTGAACAATAATTTTGACATGTTTGTCTTTCTACAAAATTTATGTATATAAACATAATTAGGTTATTTGAACTCTATTTGCTTTCTATTACAAATCATTATGAAGAAATCAATAATTAATTAGAAACATTTCTATATAGAGTATTGATTATCCGACCCCCTATTAACCATCACATCAGTTAACCAACCGCATTCTAGTCGGCAAATTCAAATGTCCGCTAGTGATGTGGCGCTACAATATTTGGCTATGTCTTGGCTACTTTAATATTATTTTTGTTAAATTTTTGCATGTTTTAGCTGGAAACACTGGCTTGACCATGAAAGGGAGACCAGTATTTAAACCAGGCTTAATTTTCTATTTTTTCTTTATTTCTGTATTTATTTTGTGCAAAATAAAGAAATAATTTAACGATGATTACTATTTTTAAAAAAAATTTGTTAGGCTTAACATCAATGAAAATTCAACGCGAAGTAGGTTAATAGTGATATACTAATATGCTTACATGGGATATACTGATATATTAATACACTGTACTAATAATGTATTTTTTCATACTTTTCGATTATCCAACCAACCTCAGTCCCCAATTGAGTCGGATGATCGATGCTCTACTGTATATTAAAAACCAGTCAAAAATTTGAGTGTAAATATTGAGAAACATATTCAGGATTTTATTTTTCTTTATTATTATGGAAATCCACTTTTAGCAATATATAAACATGACAATTTTGAAATGTCAGCTTAAGTATTTCCACTTGTTTCGTCATCTTTACTAACCTGGATTCTATGCCCATGTCCATTCCTTCTTCAGTATCTTCTTATTTGTAGGGGTGCTGTATTAATATTACTATCTTCTTTGAATTACTATATTATTGATGAAGAAATGGACATGGGCATAGAATCCTGGTTAGTAAAAATGATTTTAAAATTGCTTGAAAAGAGGAATTCTTGTGGAGCTATTCTGTTCCAAGATTTCTTTTGAGAAAAAGCACTAAGCATTTTTTTTTCTTTGTTAATTGCAGAACACTTTTTAAAACAATTTAAACTACTGACCTCAACACTACTTAATTAAAATCTTATGAACTCAGCATAATTCTGAAATCCATCTCTGAATTTAAATCTTATGAACTCAGCATAATTCTGAAATGTATCTACTATGTATTAAATAACAAGCGATTGGATTATTTTCATTTATAAAATTTAATATTTGTATTAATTTTAAATTAGTGTATATCAAATTCATCTACATTTTCAAAGTGTTAACAAAATATTTAAAAAACAACTTAGCAGAGATGCTACATTATAAAAATTGCACAATTAAATTTATTAAATTCTATGTAAAAATATTTACCTTTTCATTTTTTCTTCTACTGACTATTCTGTCTAAGCCATTAAAGGCACCTGATGCTACAAAAAGTATATTAGTTGTATCTACAATGACTGTCTCGCCTCTTAATTTTCTAGAATTACGTTCTGGTACATTGACTAAGGTACCTTCAAGCATTTTAAGCATTCCCTAAAAATAAAAAATGTTTTTAATAATTACTGTTATTTCAGTTCAAATCTTACATTTAGACTCAGATTAATATCATTCCTTCCATTAAAAAAAATGTATTTTGGCAACTTAAAATTTATATTTTATTCTGCTAGATTATGGATCAATATAATTTATTAGGCACAAGATTTGAAAAACAAAAACTAAATCTTAAAAATGGATATGTTTATACCCTAAATTGATAAGTCTTTCACTTGACAGTTTTGTAAAAGCCACTTATATAGCATTTATTTTAAAACAAAAGTTTTGGGATCATATATACTGTAAGTAAAATAATAAGATCATTAGGTTCACGAACTCTATAACAAATACATTATAGTATGTATTAATATATTTAATGCTGCATTTTGAGTTAGAAGTTAAAAATTTATATATCAATTGAAAAATTGCATTAGCATTTGATATAATAAAATTTTGTTTAATATTTCAGAAATTAGAATTTTAAGTAAATATTCAGGAGTCTGAGTCATTATATCAGATAATATATCCAAAATAACAACTTTGAAAAGTAAATATAAAAATTATATTATAATTATTATATCTTTATAATAATTATAATATAATTTTTCTTTTTTATCCTATGGATATAATTTATTTAAAAGCATGTCTAAGAAATAATAACCATCTGTCAAGCAGACTGACTATAAAACTTGTGAAAATAAAGAATTTTGTGGATGCTAAAATTAGTTTAGCTTTATAATAACCAGTAACTTAAATGAAGAAACCAGTACTGAAATCAAATGACCTGATTTTTATATACAATCAAATCAGTGATCAATTCTTTGGATAAAATCAATTCAGTTATCTGATATGTAAAATATCTTTAATAATCAATTGTTATTAAATATAGATATATTAAATTAAATGTTACATTTATTTTAATAAATATTTCTAGATGCAAGTATGATATGTATTCTGTTAATAATATATTTATCTAGAAAAATTTGATTCAAAAATATATATGATCTCAAATGAAAATTATATTATTAATGTGTGAATATTTATTACTTTAGAATACAGTCTGCAATTTCCAGGATTTATTAATAGGAGATGGTTAGCATTTGCTTTATAGCATATATTTACCTGAAACTAAGGAACCGAGACCAATGTGAAAAAGAACTACCATCTAGGAAAGATCCCCAACATCATTCCTATAAAACTTTATCACTATTGCTATCAATAATTTTTTCTCTACCCTAGGATGTAAGGTAAATGTTCAAAAAGTTTTCAGAATTTCTGACCAAATAATTGCTTATAACTTTGCTATCACTAAACTGAAGAACTTCAGAAGAGAAGCTCTTCACAATGATTATTAAGACAGAACAACCCATATCTGGCTATCAATTGATCATTGCTGCCAAGCTATAAGCCCCAGTGTGCATTTAAAAAAAAAAAAAAAACAGATACACCTTGAAATGCCACAGAATGAAGCTCAACAACAGTCATATGGTTTGAAGATCATATCTTTAATATCAGATAGTATGTCATAATATTGTGTTTAGATCAACATTAAATAAGTTTTAGGAACATAGAACTCTAAAAGTGTGACAAAAGTTTTTATAAACATTTGATTGATTCAATATGCAAATATCTTGAGAACTGTTACAACATTCCTTCTATTTTGAATTTTTTTTATTCAATTTAACTTCTTGCACATCTTTTTAGATCAATCCCATTAATGTTGAACCAATGGTTTGAGCAAAATTTCACCTGTGGTACTCCCTGGTAAAATGTTATCAATTTTTTGAAATGTGTATTACATGAAAATTAAATTAAGAGCTACAGTACACCCAAGTAAATTTTTATCACTGCAGTTGTATATATCTTGGAGGGGAAAAAGGACTGCTGATATCTGAGTAGTTTAGTGAAAATTTAAGATCCAAAGTGAGCTAAATGAAGATCAAACATATTAAGGTGACATGCTAAAGTGCTATGCACTGCCCTTATTTAACTGTACATAAATCAATAATTTAAATTTTAAAACTGTACAAAATTAAAGCATACTTGTTGCACACCTTCTCCACCAACATCTCGTAACTGATGAATGCCTGGCACTGCTCCTATTTTATCAACTTCATCAAGAAATACAATTCCTTCAAAATGAATAAATATTTTAAATTTATATGCATAAATTATATAATAATTACACAAATGATTATAATATAAAATTTTAAGAAAATCATTTTTTTTAAAATAAAGACTAAATAAAATATTATAAAAGTAATAATTAATAAATAGTCTGCAGATAGCAGGGAGCCCTGCAGACTTAATAAATAGTCCAGATTCTGCTTTGGAAGAAAATATTCTTCTAGATCAATTAAATTAAAAAGCATTCCAAAATTTGTAGGAAAAAACAATTATAAGAATAAAGAAAATACATAATTTATTAAAATTTCATAAACTTTTAAAGAAAATATTTCATAATTGTCTTAGAATATGAATTTTGCATAAATTTTTAATAGATAATTTTTAAAAAATTAATGAAATTTGCATCAATTTATTGATATATAGGTAAGAAATATAATGAAAAAATATAAGCCACCCTCAAATTTAAGCCACAGTAGGAGTTTATTTTTATTATTTTTTCCAGTTTTAATTTTATATATATGATTTGATTCAATTGTAGCTATATCAATTGCAGGATATCTTTCTTTTTTAAGCCCTGAGAATGATTTTCTGTCTTTTTTACACTGAAATAACTTTTCCTTCAAGACACATTCTTTCCACCAACCGTAAATCTTTTACTGGCTGCATGATTTCAATTTCTTCAGCACACAATATAACTTTTGAATTCAGCATCATATGTAAACCATTTTTCCATTATTAGCGAGTATGGGTAATAAAAAAGTTTAAAATTCAATTCTCCACAGTTGCTATCAAACAGTAACTGGATTAAATCAGAAAAGTGCAAATGGGGAACCACTGAATAAACTGCTATCAATGATCATAATACTATGAATAAACACAGAGTGTAAAGCTAAGACCCAATTGTTGGGGAGTGAGAGATTGGCAAAAATAAGAAGTTAAAATATTTGCTTTGAATTTAAGTTGCACCCTAATTTTGCATCTTAAAACTTGGAATAAAAAGTGCAGCTTAAATTTGTAGTAATAAGGTATTATTGAAAAAAATACAGCAGATATTTTTTGATAAATATTTTTGAGTGTCTTAAAACAAATACAACTTAAAAAATATTTTGTTTTATTTATCTATTGAGATGAAGTGTTCCTAGTTCATATATTAATATTAAATTAAATGGAAAACTGATTATTTGCAATAACAACAGAATATAAGTAGATTTGATAATCTACTGTTTATATATCACAGAAAATAAATGGAAAATAAAAGAAGCTATATTAATACATCACATTTGTTCAGATTTGTTAATTTTTAGAAAGTTTTATTTCTAGTTACCTTAAATCTACAGGAGTTTCCAAATTAATGATTTTAACATGAGTTAAAAAAAAGACCCGAGTCAAAAAAATGATGAATTGTGAAAAAAATAATTTTCTTCAAATTCAATTCAGATTATCTAAACATGTAAGAAATTGATAAAGAAAAGATGATAATATGAAAGTATATAATTCTAATAGCTGTATTACAGAAACATTGTCAAAAAATATCAACTATAAAAGACATGAACTGTATATATAGACTTAATGTTGGACTAAATACAGAATGTAGACAACAATTTCATACCAGGCTAGCCTGGTGTAATACTTTAAGTTGAATATACAAGGTGTAAACAAATCTGTCTGTAGATTCTTATCATGTCATTTAGTGAAACGTTATATTACATTACATTTAGTGAAACAAAAATAAAAATGAAATTTAAAAATATCACATATTTTTAATTATTTATTCTTAAATCTTGGATTTTTAAGGTACTTAGAAATACATAATAATAATTGATTTCTGAGACAAAATTTATTGGTTTCAGGCTTGTTAGATACACATTTGTATACTCTGTATGAGACTGAAGATGATGTATTTAAAATAGTACACAAAAATAAATTATATCAAGGGCTAATGCTTATAAAAGTATGAGTAAGCAAATCAAACATATGAAAATGTCATCAGATATACTGCAACAATGTGTGACCCAGTATCAGAATTTAACTGAGGAAGAGGATATGCTTACTTTATATTAACAGTTGTGGTTGAATTTACAGAAGAGTTATTCAAAATGTTATTGCAAACTCAAATTCAGTATATGTCTACTTAATATCAAATATGGAATACAGATGTTCCTCTAAATAAATTATTCCTGTTTTCAAAGTACAATCTTGATCATGGCCAATGCTTTAAGAACTATTACTATAAGTCAAACTAATAAATGTTTTTGTCTCAGAAGTGCATAAAATTTGATTTCTGAATGCCATAAAAGTTTTAAGGTGCAAGAATGAATGAATAAATAATATGTTTTTATATTTGTTACTACATAAGCATTTTAATGTTTCACTAAATGGTGACAGCATGTAGCATCTATAAACAGACTAGGTCATATTATGAATTCTGACTTTTTACATATGGACTAACAATAACAGTCCAGGTGTAAACAGCACTTGCTTTATATAATTAACGTTTTTTACCAAATGACTTGTAATAGCTGTTTCAACAATGCTACAATTTTGTTGAATTTCAAAATCTTTAAAACAATCATCAATTTATGGAATAAATTTAATATTTTATTATGTTAATCATAAAAAATACAAATTTCTTACCTTGTTGAGCTTTTTCAACATTATAATTGGCATCTTGTAGAAGTTTAGCTATGACTGATTCAATATCTTCTCCAACATAACCAGCCTGTGTAAGTGTAGTACAATCACAAATAGCAAATGGAACATCCAAACATTGAGCAATAGTTTGTGCTAATAATGTTTTACCTATCATTTAAAAATTCAAATCATTATGTGATTTGAAAGCATTTTTTTAATAATTTAACTTAATTTTTTTTTTATAAATCATTACTAATTCTTTCAGTCACAAAGTTTTAGCAGACAAAAATAAAAACAAAAAAACTTGAAATTTTCCATAAATTATACACAACAAAATATTCAAATTAAAGTTAAAATTTTTAAAATTGAATGAATCATTTATAACATTCAATAATTCTACAAATTGAAATAAATTCCCATAGAATCCATTCCAGCAATATATTTTACTTTGTAGATTATGTTATATAGAAAAGAAGGCTAAATATTGCTATACAAGATACAAAGGCAAACAAAGTCTAAACCCTTATTTTAAAATTTAGAAGTTTCGAAATTTTATATATTGTAAACATTAAACTGCCTGAAGGTGTTAAAAGCAAGATGAGAAAATTTACTCTCAATTTTAAAACTCACCAGAACCAGTTGGTCCAAGTAATAAAATATTACTTTTTTCTAAACGAAGTTCATGGGTCATGACATCAAGTACATCTGATCCTCGATTCTGACGAGCATCTGAATCTTGTATTTGTTGTTGTTGAGGTGTTACACCAAGAGCATTACTATGAGAAATCCCTGGATTATGAAACAAATCTAAAAAAATTTTAATATTTTTACTTGGCAAATATGTTTATCATTCATTTAACAGCAAATGATGTCATAAAAAAATAAAATTTTAAACAAGAAATTATATTTTAATAAAAACAGCTAAATAAACTTTGAAAAAGGTTCCTTAAAAAATTGAAAAATAAAACTATGAGATGAGTAAATACATTATATATAAAATAAGTAATTATTTAATGCTATAAAGGTAACTGCTTACCTATACAACTTCTATATTAATATTCAATCATCATACTATTTAAATACATAAAAACAACATATATCATGACATAATATTTAAAGTCATTCTCCATTCCTATAATTTCCCTATTATATTGAAAGAAAACTGATTAATTTATATATTCTTAGATGTGTAATTATTTTATCATCTTTTTTTACACTGTAAAATAATTTCTCCAAATATTTAACGTTTACATATATTATATCATGAGATGACTATAATGATTCTGATATATCATATACTTTCTAGTATCCAAACTTCAAAATGTATAGATAGAATTAGAATTATAATAAAAGATCTTTATTTTAAAAAATTGTCTACATGGACTTATCGGATTAATAGGACTATTACACAGATGTATTGGTTATCAACACAAGGAGGAGTTCATAATCAGAAAAATCAAAAAAAATCTTTATTTTATCACCTGTAATAGTTTTTTTTATGTAGTTGTTCCTACAGGAAAAACTATTATAGGTGATAAAATAAAGATTTTTTTGATTTTTCTGATTATGAACTCCTCCTTGTGTTGATAGTGATAGTGTGCAAAAGAAATGGCGTACCTAGGGGTGTTGCCAATAAGAAAGGGGGTGATAGAGAGGGTGAGAGAAGGATGGGGGAAGGGAATGGGGTGGGGAGAAAAAAAGGGGGAAAGAAGAGAACAGTAGAGCGATACGCAGGGACCAATTGGATGAGATCCTGAAAATAAAGAGTGGTGCGAGCAGTACAAATAAGCGTGTAGTAGACAGAGAAGAGTACGCTCTGAAAAGTAACAGTTGTACAGTAAAAAACAGATGTCTGCCCACTAAAAAACAGGATTGATAAGCTGGGGCAGATTGGAGCAGGATACAAAGGGGCTAGCCCTTATAATGTAAGCAGTAATAAGTCCGACAACTAGGTTATTGTTCTGCATCCGTTGTAAAAGTTCATTAATGGAAGATGCTTACAGAAGTTTTTTAGTCCACGGAAGATCTGTGTTGAGGAGAGGAGGACACTGAAGTTGCAAGGCCAATGATGACCTTCTGCTTGCATTACGTTACGCAGATTTCTGCGGTAGGAAGTGTACTTAGGGCAGGTGAATAAAACGTGAAATGGATCCTCTTCTTCTACGATGTCACAATTGCACTTACCATTTCCTTTCTTGAGGAAACGATTAAGGTACGCCCGGAAGTTCCCGTGCACCGTCATAAGCTGAATGGCATGGTTGGTGTGGAAGAAGGATAAGTTAAGACGTGTGCTGACACTTGGGAGAAATTTGTACGTGTGCCGGCCGGTGGTGCCCGTATCCCACTCTTTTTGCCAGATGGTAGTGAGTAGATCATGCAGTTCTCTGCAAAGAGTAGAGAGAGGGATGGCCTCATAAGCATAGGAGTCAGCTATCTTGTGGGCATTCTTAGCCAGCCTGTCGGCCCTTTCATTACCAGGATTCCCAGAGTGACTCTGAACCCAATAGATATTGATGTTGGCTGAGTTATTGATTTCATTAAGGAGGTTAAGACTTTTGTCAATGATGGGCAGTTTTTGGTTCCGATTCTTTATCTGATGGAGTGCCACACGACTGTCTGTAATGATGTTGACAGTTTTTCCTGAAAAGCAAGAGATATTTTGATTGATATACTTCAGCGTGGCAAGGATGGCCAGGGATTCCGCCTGGTTGTTAGAGCATTGATTACGCAGGCGAAGAGCAGTTTGCCAATGATGTTTTTTAGTGCTATCGACCAGGCAAGCAGAGGCGCCCACAGCATCCCAGGTTTTTGAGCTGTCAGTGAAGAAATTTACTCCAGTAAGTGAGGGTGGTAAATTAAAGTTAATCCTATTGGTGGGAGAAATTGCAGGGTGGAGCCGGTTAATATTGCAGTTGAGGTCTATCCCGTAGTTAGAAATGTCATTAATCAATTTGTTGAAGGAGTCGGGGAGATGCATTTTGGAGATCAACTTTCTTAGTTCAGGTTCGGTGATGTTACGAAAATGAAGTTTCATAAGTAGATTCCTTAGATACCTTGCAAGGATTACCAGGTGAATAGGAAGGAGTCCAGTGATGACCAGGAGGGCATTGGTTGGAGTGGTCCTATAAGATTTGGTGATTGCAATCGCAGCTTTACGCTGCGCGGAGAGCAGTTTCTGTCTGATATGGATGTTGTTGGCTGCGTAGTCTCACTCCTCGCTTCCATAGATTAGAATCGGTTCAATTGCACCCGTATAGATGAGCTGGCTGGTCCGATGATCAAGCCCCCAGTAGTTCCTGGCAATACTCCCGAGGGAGTGGGTGACACGAATTGCCTTATTGTACACATATTGAGTGTAATCCCTCCAGGTCAGTTTGGGGTCAAGGATTACCCCAAGGTATTTCATACTATTGACACCAATACATCTGTGTAATAGTCCTATTAATCCGATAAGTCCATGTAGACAATTTTTTTAAATAAAGTACAATTAAGGACAGTAAGGCAATTAAATTTATATAATAAAGGATCTCTAAAAACTCTTTTAAACTACAAAAGCTTAGAGAAATGAAAAATCAAAAATGACATCAGTCACTTTTGATTTTATACTAAATTCATAATATGAATACAACAATTGTTTTGAAGAACTTGATCAATTTTTTGGAATCAAGTAATCATTAGCAATTAAATTGTTGAAAATATAAAAAAAATTCGAATTATAAGTTCTAACTTAGATATTTTCTAACATCATAATTTTTTATATCCAAGTTATTTCTTAAACAATTTTAGATCATCTGAGATAAATTAATTATTTTACTTTTATTAAATTAAACTTTAATTAAAATTAATAAAATTTAAATTTTTACTTGTTAACTATTAAAGTTAATAAAAAAACTTACCTTTTAAAGCAAATCCTGTATGTTGATTTTCTCCAACAGAACTTTCTTGACGATTTGTAGAGTTTATGCTTGGAATATTATTAAATATTCTTTTATAATGATTATAAACTGCTACAGATAATACTTTCTTTGCATGATTCTGACCTACTACATGATTATTCAAATATTCATATATCTAAAATAAAAGAAATCAATTAATAAGTATCTAACGTTATTAATACAATTAAAATTTTGAATTCAGAAACAGTTGTAAAAATTTAAATTATTCAAGATATTGCAAAAGCTCATTAACATGTTTTAAAGTATCAAATTACCAAAAATACTAAAAACTAACTTTCAACAGACTGACTGATTTGAACATAATAATATCTACAGAACCATTCTGTATTTTGTCAATTCAGTCAATCCAATCTAGAAGCTAAGCAATCAACAATTTTGAAACAATTTCTGAAAGCAATGGTTTCTCAAAGTTTATAGATTCAATTCACCATCTCTGATGCTTTGGCAGTTTATATATTTAAAAGTATATAAATTTATGCCTTATTAGGTAACATTAAAAATTAAAACTTTAAATTAAAGTTGAGAATAAGAAGAGATTATTGAGATCAGTACTTTTTACAACAAAATGGCAAAAAAATATGCAAAAATGTTTTAAACAGAATTAAATAATTAGATTATGAAAATGATATAATATTAAGAATAGGAAAAAATAGTAGATTAATTTTTGTTTTATTAAATATATATTATAATACAGTGCAACCTCTATATTTGTCAACCTCTATATTCATAATATTCAATATTTGTCACATTTTGATGACTTCTTTATTTTTCCACATTTATCAGTATTTTCTGTATTCATCATCATTCCCAACACTGGAAGTGGCACTACAATCGCACGCTCATGCTGATCAGCTAGCCATATTAGCTAGCTGTAGTTAATCAGTCTGCTTTGTGCAGTCCTGGTGTGTGTTGTTGAGTTATTGAAAAATTGTCAATGCGAAAAACCAAGTTCCAATCACTCCAAAGTGGCACCGAAATGTTGCTATATTCAACCAAAATAAAAATACATTCAATGATAATATAATTGCCTACTTCAGAAAAGTTTTAAAAAGCAGACAAAAACACACAACACTGGATAAGTTCTTTATTAAATCAAGTGCTACTGAATCATCAGCAAAACAGACCCCATGATCATAATTGAAATTACCTAATGTTTTAATTGATATGTCTTCTTCTAAACAATAATACTATATTATTAATATACTATATTAATAATACTGTTCTTCCCCTTCTACCTATATACTGTATTTATTTAGTACAATAAAGATAAAGTTTTACAAACAACATAACTTTTATTCTTGTACCATTTTTCAGGATGGGAATGGATTAATTGAATATCAGTTATTTATTATGAGAAAAATTGTTTCTATATTCGTCATATTCCATATTTGTTAGCCCTTAGAAACAGATTAATGATGAATATAGAGGTTCCACTGTATATATTTGTGTCCAAAATTAAAGCAACATACACAAATGCAGAAATGAATCTACATTGAAATGAATCATTCAAATGCTTTCTCTGAGGCATGCTTGATAAGCTACTGATTTATCAGGAACACTTCTTCACTGTTAGCAGTCCTAGTAAACAACTGTCAGAAATGACTTTGCTGTATATATATAGTGCATTATATTTTCCCCCTCATTTGCATGATTCTTGCATGATAGAATGTCACTTTGCTGATTTACATATGACGTTTCAGCTACTTATGTTTCATGGTATTGATTTTACACAGATTTTGTGTTTGTAGCTTTAATTTTAGACACCAGCGTATATGCAGTTGATAAAAATCACAGTAATTAGTATGTATTAAGCAATTTATTTATTTATTGCAATTTATTAAAACTGGTCTGAAGAAGTTTCATAAAAATTTGTTTCTGACAAGATATTTCATAGACAATTTATCTTTTAAGTCAGTGGTTCCAAAACTTTTTGATTCTAGGCACCCTTGCTAAATGCAGATTTTCCCAAGATGCCCTATATCAAATTCTAACAAGTACATTAAATTCTAACATTATAAAAATTTTATAACATTTTCGTGGCACCCTAGGATACTGTGGCGCACACTTTGGGAACCACTGTTTTAAGTAATTATCATCACAGTTTACTTGGTATAATTTAATTTTTATTATTCACCTTTTTGGTAGACTGTCTCACAGCATTTCCGGTTAGAAAATTACGACTTTATTTCACAAATTAAACTCATATAAAGTGGGCATGCATCAATACTTCACTTGGAAGAACTGATGCCTGCCCACTTTAGTTGTAAAAAATGAAAATACTGGATAAATTGGATTGTTATGTAGATCTACGGAAGATACAAATACTGTATAGAAATAGAATTTTTAATGTGTGTTCTTATATGATATTACTGAAGAGGAGGTTGTAAACTTACACCAACCTGAAATGCATTTGTATAATCTCATGTATAGTATGAGTTCAATTTGTGAAATAAAATCATAATTTTCTAGACGTTATACATAGAAAGTCATATAGTTTTCAAAAATTATCTTAATTCAAAAATTAATATTGCTCAAAATATTACAGAAAGTATTAAAATTTTTTGCTGAGTTTTCAAACCAAGAATGTTTTCTATATGAGAAATAAAGCAATTGAAAAAATAATATGTAAACCATCAAAAATTTGGCAATCTACCAATGTTTGCTGCATAAATTGATAGCTTTATAACTTAAAAAATGTTGAGAATTTTATCAAAATGCATTTGTCATGATGCCTGAATCACACTGTTATGAAATAAAAAAAACTTTACAATTTGCAAGTTTGCATTATCAAAATCAATTTTTCTATCTTTGTTGCACAGTTATATATGACAATGCAATGCATAACAAGTCATATTGTCAGAAGCAAATGCAGTGGTCAATTTGAAATTAATTAGAATTGGTTTTGGTTTTTGTGATGCAGAGAAGAAAAAAGAGCAGAGAATATAAGTAATGGTATTTTTGTTAGGATATATTTATTTTATATTACTATTGTGCCAAATTGCACTCATTTCAAGTAACATTCACAAGAGTTATGCCTATGTAATTTTCCTGTAACTTTTACTATACAAGAGTTGTGAAGTTTCACAGATGCCAACAATTTTTTTTTCTCAAAATATACTTGTGCACTAAACAAAGTGAGCAATGCATGTTCTCCAAAACTTTTCAACCTGGAAAGTTGGAAAGTTAGAAAGAAAAATGTTTCAGATTTTTTTAAAATGCTATTTTAAAAATTTAAAAATAAGAAATGTTGAAAAGTACAGGCTGTCATATCTCACAAACACTATGGGACTCCCACTTAATAGACTTCTTCATATGACATTATTTTTATTACTAGCAGGCACACTGGACAATTATGCCACTGATATATACATGATAAAGTCTGTATTAAATTCTTCTAGCATTACATAATGATTTTGTAAATACCTCATCCCTTATAATACATTTTAACAATTACCTGCATACTCACTCACCCACCCACCCACCCATCCACATCTGCATTAAATAACTTATGGACAGCTTCTATGTTTATAAAACAAAGAATAACTTAAAATTAATTGCATTGATTAACTGTGTGTAAAATGGATATTTTGGAAAAACTTATAAAATATAAAAATTTAAAAAGTAAATTTTAGAAGGCAAAATAGAACCACTGTAACAAAACCAGATGCACTACCATTATTATTGTCTGGAATAGGAATAATTTTCATATCAAACATGAAAGTGATTAATAAATATATAACTATTAAATTTTTGATATAATATGTATTAAGCTAGAAAACTCAGTATCTCAATTGAAAAAATTCCATATGAAGGAATCTTTTATTTATAAAACTATTCTTTATTATTTTATTTATATATTATTTTGTAAATTTAATCATTTTAAATTCATACTTACTTTTTTAGGTGGTGGTGGAGAGCGTCTCTGAATATTAACTTTTTCATTCCCAAGTTGATCTTTCAAAGATTTTTTAGAATCAACATCCGATAACACAACAAAAAAATGCTGGCATTTATCACATTTCACAAATCTTGTGGATGCTGTATAAATCAAACTGTAATTAGTTTTTTATTTATTATTATATTTATCAATTTTATATATAAATATATTACTTCTCCATTTCATATTTTATTTAAATAATATTTAAAAAATATTAAATAAACTGCTAATTTAATTTTTTAATTTCTTAAGAAAAAATTATTAATGAAAAAATATAAAATTTACCATATTAAAAAATAATAATTATTTGATTTATTTTAAAATATTATTATTTAAATTAAATACTTATTATAAATTTAGCAAACTATCAAATATCATAAGATCACTATTAATTTATATTTTAAAATCAAAAGAAATTACCATATTTATTATAAATAATAAAGATATAAACTGTAAATTATATAAAGCAAGAGATAGCAATGTAATACAGTAGTTGTAACACAAAAATAAATTTTTTTTTTTTTTTTGCAATTGTTTCATCATTAAATATGCTCTTTCATATTTCACCTATCTAATAGCTAAATTATTACTATTTTATCTTTATAAAAATTTAATCAAATTAAATTTCTTTAATCAAAATTGTTTTCCCAAGTATTATTTTTTGAAGTTAGTCCCACTGCAATACTAAATATTCAAACATCAAACAGCATGTAAATGCCTAAGAAACTACATACAATAAATTTATACACAGCATGATTTTGAACATGTAACACAAGCCTTCCATCACTATTGGATACCAAACCTTCAGTAATGTTAAAAGTAGTTAAAGACTCAGGTCACAGATACTCAATGTCAAGAGAAGCACTTTCACTGTCCAACAGATCATTTCCTGTCCACTATCCATAAAATCTTCTTTGAAAGAAAAAATGAACACCTTTTGAAATTTTAATAAATTCTGGTATTTAGATCATAAATGTGCTCCCAAATCTTTCTCTCTCAATAATGTAATTATAATCACTTATATAGTTCTTGTCTAAAAATGTAAACTAGTATAAGTTATTACGTTAAGTTTTAGTAGGAAAGAAATATAGCTTCTTGTCTTCCCTGAAATGATCATGCACTTGCCTATGGTAAAGTAAAAGCCCCACATGTGGTCCAAGTTTGCTAGTTCTCCACAAAACTGACTTGTGTCATCCTGATGTAAACAAATCAGTTATCTCAATTTGGTATATAAGACCCAGTTTTTCTCTAATTTCTAATATTAAGAAATCAAGAAATGAAATTGTCAGTTGCTGATTTTTTTGTTAGAAATATGCCAAACCAGGAGAGAGAATTAGTATCATTTGTAGCAATATTGATGAGTGACCAGTGAGCCGTGAACTTAACATAACTGGACACTGAATGTGGAATTATATGTATAGGCTGCATGCATGTATAAACCACACCCCATTTCTAAAATGATATACTTGGAAAAAAATAAAAATCTCAAAATTCCTCTGAGGTATGAGAATAGAGATGTGGGTATACAGAAATATGGTAACAATGCAAATTCCAAAGGGATGAAGTGATGGCTAATGCTTATTGTTAAGTGCCTGCTCAGTGCATGTTAAACATGGGTTGAGTGAAAGTGAGTTACACAGTGAAGTTTAAATTGCGAGTAGTGCATTACACACAAGAAAATGGAAATCAAGAAAAAAGAAGAAAGTTTGATGTAGATGGAAAGCATGTAGAAATAAATTCAAACAGAAGACACTCGAGAAAACATCACAAAATCAGCAATCATTTTGTGGAAAGAAAACAAAATATCCCAAGCTGAAAGCAAACCTGTTGAGATATATCCATGAAATTCGGACAGATGGATTTTCTGTGTCTGTTGAAATGATTCAGTTCGAAGCCCAAGGATTGCCCAAAATGTGAATACTCCCAAAAGTGAATTCAAGAGAAGTTACAGCTGGCAAGATGTCTCATGGCATGACTTGAGCTTGTGATTGAGAATTAAATTTCAATGGTGCAGCAGCTTCCTGACACCTACCTAATTTTTTAAAATTGCTTTAAAATTATTCACTATCTCAAGTATAGGCCACACCCTAATTTTGGTTTAAAAAATTAGAGTAAAAAAGTGCAGCCTATACATGAGTAAAAAATGCACATATGCTAAGTCTGTTATTATATTGAAAATTCTGAGGTAGCATTATATTTTAAGCCATTTTTAGTTTACAGAAGATACTGAAATATTACAAACCCTTAGTTTGACAGTCAATATATTATAAACCCAATTCTTTTTTCATTTGTTTGAATACTGATTCAATTCATACCAATACCATAAAATCCAATAGTGTGAGTTTTGAACTGTAAAATGTTTTAACATGTTGCTGTTTACACGTTCTAAACACAGTACTCAAATTATTTATAACACAACAACAAACCTATTTGTAATTTATTTTCAACACTAGTGAGTAACACTCTGGCACTCCACAAGCGAGTAACACTCAGGCACCCGACAATTAATTAATAAAGGCACAACACTGGTTCTTTGCCAGCCACACAGCCACACACTCTGGTCAGCACTGCCCGGCCACACCAAAGGGAAAGCAATTTTTCCCTCTCTAGACAGGAAGATCTCTCCCCGCATTCCCAAGTCTATAGTTACACAACACACCTGACACGTGTGACAGAGCTGTGGACTGTACATCAATACTACGTAACATAAACACACGTGTTACAATTTTGTTAAATTGAATATTGAACTTAATATCCTCCCGCCTTGAATATTCTAGGGTTCAACAAATTACACACAAAAAAAAAACATTTTTTTTTTTACAAAACACAACTTCAGTTCTCCAAAGGTAAAACAGAAATTTTAGATACACTTCGTTTAAACATACCATTTTTTGTTTTTATACTCACAACTCTTACTTTACCATCAGATCCTGGGAAAACTTCTATAATTCTTCCCACTAACCACTTAAAGATTAGTCATTATCAAGGAAGATAATATACCTAAGTCCCTATTTTAATATTATCCTTTTCAATCATCCACTTATTCCGTTGTTGTAAATTATTTATGTATGTATTAGTCCACTGTTTCCAAATGAATTCAGTCATTTTTGTTACACGTTGCCAATGTGAAAGTCTACTGTCTGATAGAGATTTGAGATCAATGTCTGGTATAGTGTCAATTGATCTACCTATAAGGAAATGAGCTGGTGTTAATACCTCAAGATCATCTGGATCCACTGATAAAGGGGAAATGGGGCAACTGTTTAAAATTCCCTCAATTTGATTGGTGATGGTGAGAAACTTTTCTAATGTCAAGACTGTACCACCTACAACTCTTTTTAAGTGATATTTGAAAGATTTAACTCCTGCCTCCCACAATCCACCAAAATTTGGGGCTCTAGTGGGATTGAAGTTCCACTGAATGTTTTCGGATGACAAATAATTAGCCAATTTTTCATCTGGCTTGTTTACCATGTTGTACAAATGTTTCAATTTTGCCTGGGCTCCAATAAATGTTCTTGCATTGTCCGTAAATAATTTGGCACTCTTACCATGTCTCGAGAAAAATCTCTTTTAATGTTGCAATAAATGAATCAGATGTGAGATCAGATACTATTTCCAGATGTATGGCTCGAGTCACAAAGCAAATGAATATACACACACAAATTTTATTATAAGTACCCCTTTGTTGATTCTTATATTTTATAAGAAAATGTCCACAAAAGTCAATTCCTGTACAGTTGAACACATAATTTTGGTTCACTCTCTCATAAGGTAGACTACCCAAAAGTTGCTTAGAAACGATTGGTTTAGCCTTAAAGCAAGTAATGCATTCATGAACTAATAAAACTGCTGCACATAATTCCATCCTTGGAATTGAAATAGGTTTTAATGGTGCTACACGAGTCTTCAAAGTTAACAGTCTAACCCAAACATCAGATTCATCTGAGGATCGCACGTAAACAACTGCTCCATAGCCCTTCTCTGATGCATCACAAAATGCATGTAGATCGACGGTTGTGTAATTAGATAGTAGAGTTTTTCTCGGAATTTGAATGGACTTCAACTGTTCTAATTCTTTACAAATAATCTTCCAATTATGATCAATACATGGAGGCACAGGTTCATCCCAAGATAGTTTAAGCTTCCAGATTTCTTGCAGCAGCATCTTAGTTAATATTACAAAGGAAGAAATCCACCCCAATGGGTCAAATAATCTCGCAATAGATGACAAAATTGGTTGATTTGTCATCCGACATTAGGTGACAGTGTTAAGACGAAAAGTTTGTATTGGCATTTCCGAACTCTCTCTCTAGACTATTCGTTGAAAGTCACAATCCTCAGGTCTAACCTTCACCTGTCTATACATCTGCTTTATATCAGCTGTTACTGCAATATTGTGACAATGAAATCTTAAAATAATACTAATCAAATCTTCCTGGGTTTTTGGACCAATCATTAAGGTATCATTAAGTGAAGTACCTGATGAGGATTTTGTGCTGCCATCAAACACTACTCTCAATTTGGTCGTTAAACTTGATTCCTTTATTATGTAATGGTGAGGGATATAATAATGTTGATTTTCTACGTCTTTACAATTGGGCGAGATTAACTCCATGTGTCCTAAAGACAAATATTCCTGCATAAATTGTCGGTACTGATTGTAGATGTCTGGCATAGTAGCAAGTCTCCTTTCTAAACTGTAAAGTCTTTGAAGAGCAGTAACACGAGAATTTCCTAACGCCTTTCTATCGGGTTTAAAGGGTAAGGCAACATAATATCGTCCATGATCATTTCTCCAAACATTTTTCTCGAACTAAATTTCTCACAACCTTTCCTCATTACTTAATATTCGAGATGAGGGAATATTTTCAAGCTCCCAAAATGATCTAACTAACTCATCTGTATTTGCACACGCCTGATTCACCACAACTCCGTTGGGCTCATGGGATTCAAAGGTCACCTTGCCTGAAATAATCCATCCCAATTTTGAACTCAATGCAAATGGACAGCCCAATCCACATTTGATTAAATTTCCATTGATTAAAGAAAGAAATACATTCACGCCAAACAGGATGTCTATATTCCTTGATATATAAAAGAAGGAATCGACCAAAATAAGATCATTAAAATCATTGCAAATATCTGATGGTAACGAAACATATGGAAGTTTTTCTGTGACTCTTTCTATTACAAAGACAGAAGTAGAAGCATGCAGTTCACTTTTAAAATGTAAAGTAAATATCAATTCAACTTCCCCATTGCTCATAGTGGTGAATGCGCCTAGACATGAAACCGACATTGTACTGTCCCTTACATTTAATCCTAATTTTGACACACACTCTTTAGAAATAAATGATCTCTGACTTCCTGAGTCTAATAAACATCAACAATCTACCCATTCGCTGTTAGAATTTAAAACCTTAATTTGAGCAGTACATAATAAAACTTGATTGCTTACATTCTTTTTTGACCCTCCTTCACAATGTGAGGCACAAATTGAAGTGGTTGACTTACAAATTGACTTACAAACTGTTCCTTTTGTCATCTCAGGAATAGCTATACTTGAATTCATGGATGGATGGCTTGTTTGTGGATTTGACTCGGAGTCTATATTGGAGATGGAATTTCTTTCCCTTCCATAACACAAGAGTGAGTTGTGTCCTCTCTTGCAGTTTAAACAAGAAACATTGACAGTGCAATTTCTCACACTGTGATTTTTCGACAAACAATTAAAACATAAACCTTTCCTTTTTGCTAACTCCATTCTGTCCTGTACCTTAAGCTTCTGAAATTTTGCACATTTGTATAAGGAATGGTCTCCCTTTCAGCATGTACTGTACATTGTCCCTTCATTTGAGAAGCGAGAGATGTAACCTTAGGCATGAATCTTTTATTAGTCTGAGTTTTGGTTGGCTGTAGAGTTCTAACATGACCCTTCAAAAATTCTAATAAGTCATTCAATGGAGGAATATCATTACCCTTAAGTGACCACTCCCACCAGCCTCTGGTTGTTGCATCCAATTTAAATTGAATAATGAACATAAATAATATGCTTGAGAACTCATCTATATTAAAATTTAGAGCTTCTAAGGATTGAATATATTCTGTAGTCGAGTCAACAATATTTAAAATCTGTACCATATTTTCATAATTTAATGTTGACAAACTCAATATCTTCTTAATTAACGACGCTACCAATTCTCTTTTCCGAGAATACCGTTGGGAAAGTAGTTTCCATGCAATTTCGAAATTTCGATCACAAATGGATAGGGATTGTATGATTTTTAAAGCTTTGCCTCTTAATGAACACTTTAGATACTGTAGTTTCTGAGCACCTGATAATTTTCCATTGTTTGTAATAGCTGCTTGGAACAGATCACTGAATGGCAGTCATTCCTCAAAATTGCCACTAAATAAGGGCAATGTTAATTTAGGTAATTTTAAATCTGATATTTCACTAGCTTTATCAACACTGGAGATACTATTACTATTTTTCAATTCTAGATTTGTTCTATCTATCACTAATATCAACTCGTCAATCAAATCTTGTGCCATTTGACTTTCCTCAATATATTGTTTTAATTCGTCCTCCTTACAAATATCAAACAGTCTATCAAAGACTTCCTTTAAGTCAGGGATGGGCAACCTTTTTCTACGTAAGGGCTGCATTTCAAAACTTTTGAACTGACGCGGGCCGCACACAAGAGAAAAGAGGGGGGAACTGTCGGTAAATCACAATTCTTTATTCATATATAATTATAAATTAGCATATGTATACTTAATATAGCTTCTGGCACTGATTTAAACGTAATATATCGGAAATATTTGGTTAAATATTAGTCGCCACTAGTTTTAAATTAGTTTCGATGTGTCTGTTAGCTGGTTTCTTGTTTTAATTTTTACTAAATTCATTGTGAAAAAACTTTTCACAAATATAAGTTGTAGAAAATAACGTTTGAATTTTTGTTGAATATATCATTAAGCTGGGAAATTGATATATTTATTCATATTTTATGCCATGCGGGCCGCAAAAAATATTACTGCGGGCCGCAGGTTGCCCATCCCTGCTTTAAGTCATTAGCAACAACACCTAATTTTGAACGGTACAGATCAAGTTGCACATTATCTGAATCTCTAACATTCCCCAGAATTTTCTCCCTTAGTCTAGTAAGACTACTCTTGGCAACTCTCTTTTTTATACACAACGTTTTTAGATCCATTTTTAATAAACTAGAAATATCGTACCTGAACACCTTTAACTAAAACAACAGTCCAAAGTCCAACTCTTGAAGTAGACCTCCAACTGAAAGTTCGTCTCTATCCACTTTACTCCACTGCACTGCTCTCAACATTATCCTCGTCCCATCCGACTGTCAACGTTATCCTCATCCCATCCGATTGTCAACGTTATCCTCATCCCATCCGCCTCGACGGACCAGAAAATGATGTAAAATGTTTTAACATGTTGCTGTTTACATGTTCTAAACACAGTACTCAAATTATTTATAACACAACAACAAACCTATTTGTAATTTATTTTCAACACTAGTGAGTAACACTCTGGCACTCCACAAGCGAGTAACACTCAGGCACCCGACAATTAATTAATAAAGGCACAACACTGGTTCTTTGCCAGCCACACAGCCACACACTCTGGTCAGCACTGCCCGGCCACACCAAAGGAAAAGCACAATTTTTCCCTCTCTAGGCAGGAAGATCTCTCCCCGCATTCCCAAGTCTATAGTTACACAACACACCTGACACGTGTGACAGAGCTGTGGACTGTACATCAACACTACGTAACATAAACACACGTGTTACAATTTTGTTAAATTGAATATCGAACTTAACATGAACTTTATTTTATTTTTACTTATTTCATTTATTATTTGCACTTATCAAAAGCTATAAGATTAAAAAATAGTAGTATAAAACAGAAAGTTTGCAAAAAGTCTTCTATCTGAATACATCTGGAGTTTTTGCCATCCAAATTTATTTTATAAACATATATAGTGATAACTTGGTTTTCATCGATAATCCATCTGAAAACAATCAGCAAAATCAAAAACCAACGAAAACTGAGGCAATTATTTCCATATGAATCAATGTAAATCCAATTAATTTGTTCTAGACACTCCAAAATACATATCAAAAACACAATTTATAGAGAAATAAAAATATAGTGTTCAATATTAAAAACAATAAGAAATTAATATAAAATGAATATAAAAGACTAATATGATGGCCTCCAAAACAGAATCACTGTCTAACTGTTTTTGATTGATCCAAATTAATAATAACTGTTCAACATCTTCAATTGTTTGCAATCTGTTTCGTTAGCACATTCATACCTTTCGCTACATTAGCCCCTTTTTTGCTCAGTTTTTCACCACAATGGAACTTATCGTAGATGATGACGTCCCGTGCATGTGGCCGATTTCAGCAATGCCACTCTCATATTTTTCAATGATTTCCTTCAACTCGATAGTGTTCCTGGCCTTCTTCTTCAAAGGGCTGTTGGTTCTGAAAACTTTCTTTGATCCCATGATGGAGCTAGAAGGGAAGGAAAGCAATGGAATTGTTTGGCTAGAGCACGGGGTAATGCTCACACAACGAGAAACAACGCCACACTGAGCAGGAAAATGCATGGGTCACCTTTTGTTTTTGCAAAATTAGTAGTGAGATCATGTGGGTATGCCGATGAAATCCGAGGCAACCGACAAAAACCGAGACAAATTTTTCACGAAAAAAATCAACAAAAACCAAAACTGGCGATAACCAAAGTCAATGAAAACCAAGATATTACTGTACATATGAAGTGATATTGGAAAGTTTAGAGACTGCAGCTTGTATGACCTTACCAATCAATCAAACTGCATTTACTGGTTAAAGTCATCACTTCCAAATCTGTTGAGTCAGCATATAGAATGGCATCAGAGAGTAAACATGCATTCAATCATAAATGAAGATATTTTCATTAGACAGTAATAGTGTATTTATTTTTTTTTATGGTATAACTGGTATTATAAATTTTTTTGATTAAATTTTTTTTTAAGTAAGGCTAAACACTAAATAACAATTATAATGTTAAATTTAGTCTTATTATTATTTTTTACTTTTCTTATTATATTTTAAATTTATAACTTTCAAATATTAATATATTAGCTTAGAATATTTTTGAAATTAATCTTATACAAGGCTGGATTAACCAATAGACAAATTAAACAAATGTCTAGGGCCTGTAATTCAGAGGGGCCCAGCTTCAGTGCAGAATCTTTCTCCGTTTTAAAACGAGTTAAAAATTATTTAAGAAATTCGATAGGACAGGAAAGGCTGTCTTTAATTAACAATGCTTACTAAAGAAAGAGACACTCTCAAACGGCTAGATTGATCAATTTTCTGAAATGAAAATCCAAAAACAAAAAATTTAAATATTTTAAAGGCTGATTAATGGCTAAAATTATATACATTTTTCATTGTACCAGAAACTCTTTTGTTGTACAATTATTATTGTATTAGTGTTTGTATTCTCTATTATTAATAAAAATTTTAAGTGACATTATTTAAGATTTGTTTAGAAGCAACTTATTTAAATGGGGCCTCAATTTAAATTTTGTCTAAGGCCTGCTAAAAGCTTAATCTGGCACTGATCTTATATATATACAGTAGACCCCCCTATAAAACAGGTTCATATCAGACGGATTCGTATAACACGGTGGAAAAATTGCGATTGTGTTCATATAACACGCTAAAAGAGGCTTGTATAACATGGTAAAAGAATGAGTCAGATTGTCATGGCTGAATCGTGTCTTGACAGGATTGGTCGAATCTGGACCAATAGCGGACATTGCACAAACCGTTGAGTTTAAACGAGCAGTAGACCTACTAAAAAACATTTATTATTCAACAGCCATAAAAATTATATTTCTATTAATGACGTCTCCAAAGTTCAGCAAATTTTTCACAGAAAGAATAACTTATCAGGAAACGTGTCCGCTGTTCAACGAGCTGCTCCGCGACGAAAACAAGCTTAAGCAATGGCATCTACAAACGGTGTGCACTTGGTAAGTATTCCTACAATTTTTTGTTTATAGCATAGTTTATATGGATTATTCCCAAAAAATTATACGTGTTTTGGAAATGGTCGAGTCAAATTAGTCTAGAATCGATTAATTTTATGGAAGAAAACCTTCCAAATAGCCGTACCCTCTAAACTGCACAAGTGCCGGGCTGTGAATGGCTCATGTATTTGTAAAATCTAAGTGACTCGTACAACACGGAATTCATATAACACGGAACTTATCTATCGTGTTATACGGGGGTCTACTGTACACACAAGATTAACCTCTTCAAAAATATATAATTAATATATATATAATAAAATAAAATTCTAATGCAGACTTACAAACAAAGGTTTCTACATGGGAACAAGGATTTCCACATTTTGGACAACATAATCTATTTCCATCTCCTGTACCTCTACCCGAAGAATTTGATGATTTTCCACCATTACTTCCTCGAACACCAGAATCTCCCTTATCAGTTGGTGGACCAATTACTATTCTGAGTGCTGGAGAAGTAGTAACTAATCCTCTTATAACATAAAAACGAATATTTTTATTTGATTCAGATTTTAGTACTGCTTTTATAAAGCCTGTAAAAATTATTAAAAAATATCATCATCAATAATAATTAATATATAAAAATCATATTCAAAATCTTACTAAAATTACAGTATAAGGTAAACTGTACAGTTATTGGCCACCTAAGGAAATTTTTATTCTAAAAATTCTATGACATAACAGATAGATTAAATCAAAAAATATTATACTTGCTGAAAGATTCTGTTTTTTGTAGCCATTTAATGTTCAGAAATTATAAACACCAATCATTTAATCCAAAATATGCTGTTTTATAAAAATGCAAAATTGGTAATTATTGGCCACGTACAATGACAAAAATGACAGCAATTACTGACTGGAGCCAATAACTGTACCATTTACTTTGTAGATATATGAAGGAAATATATAATAATAATATTTGTAGTAAAACATGATAGAAATAAATTGGCTAAATGCAGAAAGTTTGATTATATGAATCAAGTGCAACTGATAGTTTTATATGGAACTGAAGTCTGGTTCTTTAATTGAGATAATAAATTTGAAAGCATTCATTGAAATTTTATCAATCACTCTTTTAGCATAGGATGGTGAAATATTTATTATTTTACAGCATTGAAATTTAGTAGGCTTCCAATTTCTTTTAATATTGTTAAGAGATTATTTTCTTTGATTGACAGATTTTAGTCAAAAACATTTATAACCAGAAAAGGAATATAATAAAAACATAATGTAATAAAAAATAAATATAATAATAAAATATACCTTTAGAACATAGATGAAATGTATTGCCTTAAATTTAAAAAATTGTTGATTACTATCCTATTACAGTTTTTCTTATTTTCAGGCCTGAACAGTGACTTTAACATGTCAAATTTTTTGTAGTATTTGTCCAATACTTATTGTTGGGAATTTAGAGAGAAAGTTGGTAGTACAGTAGAGCATAGATTATCCGAAACAATTCGAGATTGGGGTTGTTCGGATAACTGATCATGTATGAAAAAATATATTAACCTATCCAATGATGAAATTTTTCTCTGTTGCATGTCACTTCGCGTTGAATTTTCATCAATGTTAAGCCTAACAAAAATTTTTTAAAAATAATAATCATGGTTATTGTATTGTTAAAAACTATTTCTTTATTTTGCATAAACAAAATAAATATATTGAAACTATATTGAAAAATATAAAAACAAAAAAAAAGTTCAAATACTGGCACATCCTTAAGTACCCTCTCATGGTCGCACCAGTGCTGCCAGCTAAAACTGGCACACCAACAAAATTAATATTGGAGTAGCCCAAGACATAGCCAAATATTGCAGTGCCACAGCACTAGTGGAAATTTGAATTTGCCGACTGGAATGCTTTTGATTAACCGATGTTTCAGTTGATTGGTATTCGGATAATCAATGCTCTACTGTAATCATAATTTGTTTTGGTGGCAAAATTTGAAAAATAATTTTATATCAGAAAGTTATTTGAACTCTAATTTCAAGTTTGGTATAATAATAAATTTTTTGTTGATTACATGCAATTTGGTGTTTTACTTCAAGATTTATTAGTAATCAGTATTTCTTTTATAATGAATTGGTTATTAAAATTCTTTTCATATTGTTTGTTGTTGTTCAATGTTTATTGATTTATGAAAGAATTATTTTAGTAAACTCATCTGTCATATAAGAATTTCAAGAAGTTAATTTCATATTCAACAGCTAGTTTAGGGGCTGTCCATAAATGACAAGGAGGTCAAAACAAATCAGACAAAAGTTAGACACAAGGGAGAGAAGGAATTGAAGAGGAATGGACATCTGTTTTTCATTAAGTTTTATACAGTTTATGCATTTTATTAAATTTATTTCAACATTTCTTGTATTTTTCATTTCTATTTATGATATCTATCATTTATAAATTGATAAAGGTTTTAAGGGTGTCGAGTTTTGTTGGACATCCAAGGAGGGGAGTGAGGTTACAAAACTTGGACAAACTGAAACAAGAGAAGAAGGGGAAGTAAAATTTTCAAGAAAAATGCAGACATAATTTATGGACAGCCCCTTATCAAATTTATTTCTAATTTTTTATAAGTCAAGATTTTTATATTTTAGTTTTAGAGGGCATTATGCCACTTTATTCTACTAAAGTAGCATCTTGGATTCTGTCATTATTGAATTTAACATGACACTGATCAGCTGTGATGAGCTGTTGCCTTTTTCCAGCTTATAACAACAATACATACCTAAGAATAGACAATATATAACATATGAAATCAACCTGATAATTAATTTAAATATCAAATGGATTCTTTATTCAGCTGCTTAAGACTAATTAATTATTAAGTAATTTGGCTATAATAAATAAATTAAATTAATTCAATTCATTTTCCGACAATGGACTTAGTTGTCTGAAAGTGCTAGAGAATAATCTGTAAATAAAGAAATGCTAATTGTTTTTTGTTATTTTTAAAGAACTTTGAGTTGTTTTCGCATTAATTGTACTTGCATTACTACTTGTACTACTTATAACCTTGTGCATGTGATATCTACCGTATTTTATGGACTATAAGACGCTACGGACTATAAGACGCACCTGAATTTTGGAGGCAATTTTTCGAAGAAAAAAGTGCGTCTTATAGTCCGTAAAATACGGTAATACAATTCACACCATTCAATCATTTGTATTTTTGAAGATGTTTTCTGTTATATCATAAGAACCTAATGATCTTTAAATAAGATTGTTTTTGATCTTATTTAAAAATCATCATCATTTCATTGTTATTAAATTTGAATTTTTGTTACTAGATTTGAATGTATTTGAGTTAATTATAATACATGAACATAAATTCTTAATAAAAAATTAGGAAAATATTTTCCTAATTTTTTATTTTTATCTTAATGTTCAAATATATATATTTGAACATTCAAACCAACATATTTCTGGTAATATAAATTTCATTGCATTTTATAAAAAGTTATAAAATATAATTTTGGAAAAACAATTTTTTCAAATGTCATTTTGGAAACAACATACCTTTTTTTGATATCTGTGAAAAGATAACTTTCCTTGCAGAATTAAATCCACAACTTACAGTTGACATTTTACAATCTGTGTTTTATCAATACCATCAATTACTAAAAATAAAAGTAACTAGTTACTTACAATTTCAAAAATAAAAATAATAATAATGTGTAAACACACAAATGTAAATATTCAAATTTTTTTACATACCTAGAAAATATACTTTTTAAATAATACTAGAGTTACTGATCATTCAAACATATTAATATTGTAAAATATATATATAGATAAGAATAATGACAAAAGAATGAATAGTGTTAAAATGAAATAGCTTTTCAATGGTTTGATAATTAACGTTATTAGAAAAATTTAGTCTATGTGAAATATATTGTAAAAGCATTCTTTAATATTTTAAACAAACACTTATAAAACAAATTACAGAAAATATTGACTTATCAGAAGAAATTATTCATGTATAAACACAGTGTTTATATTATGTTTTATAAAAGAGAACTTTAAATACACAAGTATAGTCTATTCCAAAAAAATTGTTTATGATAATGGAAGAGACTTTTTCTTGGAAGATACACTTTTCTATAATGATCATTAATTAAATGCATTAAATACACTATAAGCAAATTGTTAAATATATTAATTTGGTAGTAAGATACCATAGTCATTTTTATATTAATAAAAGTAAGTATATAAAAGAAAATTGCAAACCTGAAAAAATTATTGTAAATATTACATAAATTCTACTCTGTATCAAAACAGCATATTTTCCATCATGTTTCATTCACTATTCATAATTCAATATCAAAGTGTTAGAAAATATCAAAACACCATCTCAACCTCTTTTATACAAAATCAAAAAAAGTAAATAAATACTTTACTTACTTAACTATATATTCAATGTTCTTATAAATTTTGCTATATTTTTAACTATACGGAAATGCCAAAAAAACCCACATGTGTTCCAATTAAGACTATCAAACTGTAAACTCAAGTTTGTCTTATAAACAAGTCTGTTTTAATCAAGAGACGAAGCTCAGTTGACAAAAGAAATTTTTATTCACTATGTACTTTGGGATTAAAACATTCCCTCTTCAGGCTACAAATATATAAAATATATCCAACATCAGTAATTTTATAATGACAACGTAAAAAATAAAAATAAAAATTATCAACTGGAAAAACTCCTGTTTTAAATAAACACTTCTCAGTAACATCACAATATGTTCCTCAAAGTATATTTTTGGAAAATTTCTTGTTTTAAACATTCAGGAATGTAAACAAAATAAAATAAATTAAAGAATAAAATTAAGGAATAAAAAAAAAGTTGTTAAGAAGGTGAATTGATAGTTTTGCTTCTTTCGTTCTGAACAATAATAATTCTGAAGATCATCATGAATAATTCTTTAGGATTATCACCACCAGAGATTATAAAATTTATTAGTAGTCAAAATTGTATGTATTTTCTCAGCAATTTTATATATCAATTTACCTCTATAACAATATTTTTTTAATTCCTTAATTTATTTTATTTTGTTTACATTCCTGAATATTTAACAAGGAATTTCCAAAAAAATGCTTTAAGAAGCATATTGTGATGTTACCGAGAAGTGTTTATGTAAAACTGGAGTTTTCCCAGTTGGTAGTTTTAATTTTAATTTTTTATGCTGTCATTATAAAATTACTAATGTTGGATATATTTTATGTATTTGTAGCCTGAGGAGTGAATGTTTTAATCCCAAAGTAAATCCCAAAGTTCTGAAAAAGATCATTATGAACAATTCTCCAGTTAACAAAAGAAGGAAGTGAAGTCACAATCTCCTCACACACAAATAATATCCTTTGGAAGATGAGTCCTCTCAATCAGAAATTGAGTGATAGTTTAAAGAATATTCTTGTAAATGCTCAGAATTATCTGAACAGAATGAGCCAAAGTCTCTACAGACACCATTCTTAACACCTGGAAAACTCAGTAAATCTAGAAGATCAAAGAGGTCAATAGGAAGAGGAAAGAGAACAAGAGAACAAGTCAATCTAGATGAAATAGGAAGAGAAGTAAGAAGAAAGGAAAATCCAAGCATAGAAAGGGGCTAATAATCCTAAAGATGTTAAAAAAAATTTCTGATGAGTACATTAACTTCATTTCAAGTGTGCTTTCTTATAGTTAAGTGGCAGATCTTACCAGATGCAATCTACCTTCATACCTTTATTTTAAAGTGACTGGAACATCTATGGGTTTTTCTGCATATATATGTTATAAAAGTCTGCCATAATGATTTAGTTTCTAAATCATTATATTTTTACACTACATTTTTTGCTATTTTTATGCTAATTTTTAACAAATAATACTTTTTTCCCTTTATTTTTCTATTTCTATAAAAAAGAAAAAGAAAAGATTAACCTTTAAATCTGTAATATGCAATATTTATTTACATTTCAATGTTATTTAATGAATCTTGATGGCATTTTTTATTTTATTTTGCAACCCATATTATTACAATGCTCTGCAACCACAGAAGAACACAAATCTTTCTTTATAGCATATATATATTCATCTATTCTCTTCATAGGTTTTTCATTTAATTTTGCTTACATATCTTTTAGATGGGTTACAACTACATTTAAAAGTATTTGGTATACTCAGTTGTTTTGATACTTTCTAGCACTAAAAGTAAGACAAGTCAAACTTTTTAAAATAAAGATGATGTTAATAGAATGCAACACACACATTAGTACTTTTAAATGCTATTTATTTAGAATGTATTTTAAGTGTTATTTTATAAATTCTTGTAGTAGATTTATAATTGTAATTTATATCAGATATTTTATCATATTCATTGTCATTCTGGCAGGTTTGTTTGGATTTGTTTTAAATTTGGCTGAAGAGGATAACAGAGATTCAAAAATGCAAACAATATAATGTTAAAGTAATGTAATTTCAAATAAATTTATATGCCTAATACCTGTGTTTATTAACTTATGCCAGTTTTCAATAAGCCCATACTATGACAGCCAGGTATTTATACACTTTAAGGTAAAATATTGAATAGTTTGTATACAGTTAATTGGGGCTTCTGGCTTTCCATATCTGGTCTCAATTTTCATCTATCTAACCCTGTTCTCAAGATTAAAGAAGGATAGACAGACAAACAACAGTGGGAATCTATAGATCTGCAATTTGAAGCCCAAATATAAAATAAAAAATTGGAAAATTACTTGAATACAATTTATGACAATAAGCAAATCACAATACTTAATTGCAATTTTCTGTTAATGTTTTTATGATGTTATATACATATAAATTTATATAATTATCAATTAATCTAGATAGATAAAATGTTCAAAGGTTGATAGGGTTGTATTTAGTTATTAATAATGACTTCTATATGAAGATCTACTTTTGATCAGAGGCTTGTTCTAACAAATCCACATCCTTCCAGCATGAAATATATCTGTAGATATGTTACAAGTGGGAGTGCAGAGCATGCACCACACAAAGACACCATCATCAAGGCAACATCACAATACAGTCATTTTCTATACAGAATATGCATTTTGTATCATCGTCAATGCTACTACATAGAATTAACATTATTATTAAAGATACCACTGCTGAATGCCTAAGGCCAGGAACACACATGCATAAAATTCAGCATAAAATCTAGTTTAAAACAGAAAACGTAAAAATTTTTCTGAAATTTTGGCTGAAACAGAACTGAAAAAAAGAGTAGAGCATGTATCTACTTTTTATGCCAAAATTCCTTCAATAAAGAGGTCTTTTCTGTGACGTCAAAGTAGACACATGGTTTTTATTCTAACAATGGTGGCAATGAGGGTTAACCCTATAATTGTGACGATTTCAAAAAAACGAAAAATAAATGAAATAGAGGAGTTTATTGAATCTGTTTGACCACATCAGTGTCATGTATAAATATACTGTATTTAAATGTTTATGGATGGCTATAGGTGCAAAATTTCAAACAACAGGTAGGTCTAGTAAAATCAATACATAGGCCTAGTATTTAGATCACACGTTCTTTATTTTAATTTGGAATACAAGTGTATTAATTTAAATTTACTATATTATAGCAGAGGCAGCAGAGAAAAAATGAAAGGTACAAAGGGATTAGATGTATGAGATGAAAAAAAAATTAATAAAATGTAGCACTGTTAGTGGCAGTGGCATTTCCTATTCACCCAGAATTTTTACATATGTCTGTTCTGACATAAAAGTGTAAAACAGAAACTGAACTGAAAGCTGATTTCTGATTCAGTTTTCTGCCACACAATTTTACGCATGTGTGTTCTTGGCCTAACACTGTTAAAATAAAACTGCATAAGAATACATCTTGTTCTAAGATTTAAAAACATAAAAATGCCAAAATATGAAATAAAAAATAGTTATTATGGAGTAATAAAAAATATTTATAATCAATAAAAAATATAATCAGTTTGTTTAAAGAATACTAATACATAACAGATTTATGTTAACTTAAAGAGAAATGTTCTCAATCTGTTTGCACAACTTAAAAATAAGTGTTTTATCAAGCAATTACTTGATTCCTCTCAATGAAGGAATAACTGTTTATCATCAAACTTCTTAGAAATTTTTAACTGCAATACAAGGCTAAAAATATATCTATGAACAACAAAATGAAATAGTGAACAATATTAGAACAGTAATTTCTATCAATATGTAATTGGTTCAAACACCGTTATTCTCTAGGAGTAATTGCATCCACAGACTCCCAAAAATACTAACCAATCAGCAACTTTATTTTACCAAATGTGAGTAAAATAAAGTTGATGATTGGCTGATATTTTTTGAGTCTGTGGATGTGATAATTCCTACAGAATAATAGTATTTGAACCAGTTTCATATCGATGTTAAAAAAACGGAATAGAAGCAAAAAGATAAATTATAGTAATTTCTATTTTTATAATTTTTTTCTCAAATTAAGATTTTTTATATGTACAGGTACATGTTCTATAATTTAAATCAATAATAAATAATTTAATGCAAAACAGAAATGCATCACCACAATTTCAGATATTTATATAAAAAATTATATTCTGCTTGATATTTTAAAGCGTGTGCAATACTGTAAAATGACCTTAAAAGTTTTATGCACTTTAACTTATGGATCACATACAATATTTAGATATGATAACATGCTATCAATAAAAATGATTTTTTTTCTTTTTTTTACAAAATACATAAATAACCTTCATGACTGATAGCAGATTATCATCTATCTAGCAACATTTTGATTTTTTATTCATGTTTAGTTAATTATTAAATATATTGAAAAATGTTTAAGTGGAATGAACAAAAATTTTTCTACTTAATTTGCAAAATATATCCAACACAATAATAAATTCTCTTTATAATATTTGGTCCACCAATGGCCAAGTGACTCCGTTCCCTAAAAACCGAGAGTTCGGTCATGGGTTGCACCTTGCCAGGACAAGTTGGAAAGTGGAGCTTTCCTGGTTTTCTCCACTTCTGTAACACCCAAATAGGGGCCAGTTACCCTTTAAAAGACCTCTGGAAAGCATCCCCCTAGGCATATGGCCCAAGTGTTGCATTGCCATAACTTAACAAACAAACAAACTTTATAAATTAACAACTTACAAACATTTTTAAGTCAACTAACATATATTTAAAATGTTTTTGTGACCAATGTTTCATCATCAGTAACATTCATATAAAATTTTTCTAAATTCCAAACAAGAAGCATTCTGTTACCATAACAACTAACATTTAAGACTCAATAATTTACAAACATTTTATTATGAAAAGAATTTTAGAAGATTAAATTCTCTTTAAATAATTTTATACAATAGGTTTGTTTAACCTATCTTGTCAACAATAACTGTAATAAATTTAAATTAATCATAAGATTACTTGTGTCAATTTAATACATAAGTTTTGGTATAAACAAATCATGCTATAAAAATAAGTTATAAGAATTGTAATAGTAAATGTACTTAAAAGGTTTGTATTTTTTATTTAAATAAATTACAGAAAAGTTAAGTAATAAAACTATGTACAGAGTTAAGTCAATAATTAAAGCATATAATTAAAAGATATTCTATAATAAATATTAAAAATAAAACTGCTGCTAATGAAAGTGGTTATTGATGGATTAATTTTAGCTACAAAAGCTAAAAACATCTGGCCCGCTGTCATACTCCAGACAAAAAATTGGCACTTAAGTAGTTTGAGTTTGACACCCTTGGTCTAATAGATGAGACAACTGACAAACCTTTACTAAAATATTTTATTAATCTGACAAATACATTTCAGGTAATTATCCATCTTCAGTGCCATAGTGTTATAAATTTCAAACAAAATATAAACCATAAAATAATAAAAAATATACATAATTTAAACTCAAAATATATGATTACATAATCCATGGGATTCTTCCTATGCACAAATTTGGTGCTTTTGGCCACCAACTGTTATAAGACAAGTGAAATTTCTCCATTGACACTCTCCAATCTATAACTGGTTGTTGCAGTGTTTGCATCCAACTTAAATTCTGGCATAATGACATCATACCAACAGTTTTCAATTTGCATACCCATATTACAATTAATATTATTTTCATTTGTTATTATTTCTACATATTCTTTAAATTTTCTTTTCCACATGAATAAATAACATTATTTATATCAATATTAGATTTATTATTTTCTGTACGTTGGTACCACTAGGATATAGTAATTCACCACAATTGTCAAACTACAAAATATTAAAGTTTAACAAAGATGAACCAGAATTAGATAAACTACACAGACACAGAGCAAACAATGAACAGATGATTTAAAAATAGATAACCTAAATAAAAACAAAGACTAAATAATGTATAAACAACAACAAATAAAATATAATTTAGGATAGTCGAAGTCCACAATTACATTATACAAATGTAATTTTAACATGCTAAATTTAGTAATATCCTAATAAGGCTTGTTTGGAACTGCATTTAACTATTTAAACACAAAATTGGCCAAAATCAGCCAAAGGAAAAGTTGTTTGATAAACTTTACTATACAAATTCCCCTCGTAGTCTGAAGGGTAAAAACAATTTCATCTCCAGGTACACAGAAAGAAGAAATTTTTAGAGCTTAAAAAGTTAACTTTATATAAAAACTACAGTAGATGCAATCATATCAAACAAGCATAAACATTATATTTAAAATAAATTTAAAAATATAGACAGACATATATGAAAAATGCTTTATACAAATTGCATGCTCCTTACACAAAATATCTTTTATAGATCCTCTGATAATTGATAGATATGTCTTAAAGCAGTGTTTTTCAACTGCTGGTCCATGAAAAAATTTCACTGATCCACAGAAAAATATTTGATCATACTGATGGTACAGTTAATTACAGGTGATATTTAAATAGTAATATAGAGTTACTGTATATACTTTGTTATGCACAGTACAGTACAGTAACTCTAGATAAGCATATATAAGCATAATTCACCATTGCATATAATTACTGGTCCATTAAAATATCAACAAGAAAAAGGTTGAGAAACACTGTCTTAAGGTTAAGCACTTGAGAGATGATTCTTTTCATATTATATTCTAATGACACTAACTAAAGTGGTCTGTTAATATTTTAAATATATATATACTATTATCTTTTTCCTACAGTTACTTTCTTGAGTTACCAAATTTTTGGCATCCTTAATTAAGAGATTAACAAATTAAATAAAAAAAGTAATTTATATTTAAAGTCATAACATAACATTTGATCACACTTGAA
This sequence comes from Centruroides vittatus, assembly GCF_030686945.1. Taxonomy (NCBI): domain Eukaryota; kingdom Metazoa; phylum Arthropoda; class Arachnida; order Scorpiones; family Buthidae; genus Centruroides; species Centruroides vittatus. The sequence continues at coordinate 8,209,013 of NW_027122718.1, forward strand.
AACTGACATTCAGTTAGATAAGTGGTTTCCAAACTTGTATTTGTGGACCAGTTTTTTTTCTTTCTTCATTTTAATCCCTTGTGGACAATAGGGTTTATACAAAAACCAACTTTTTAAAACACCAGTTTTCGAATCTCAACTTTTCTACGAAACCAGTTAAAACCAGTTTTTGAATTTTACCCAAAAAAAGGAAATAAGAGACATTTACAACTTATTTTAAAACTTTTATATTTATTTAATATTTATAACATTTCAAGAATATAACAAAATATAATCAACCAACATCTCCACAAAACAAAACAAAACAAAAAAAAATGCTAGAATATTACATTAAAATATAAAATTTACTCCATAGAAAACCATTAAAAAAACAAATAACAATGAATACCTGCAAATTATTTTATTTCTTATTTTTCCTAAGAAAATATGATTTTAGAAAGCAAAGGACATCTATAGATCTATTGCTCTACCATGTCTTATTTTACACAAAATTGCAGAAACAGAAAAAACTCTTCTCACTTGCTACTGAGCTGGATTTAATCATTTTTAAAGCATTAAATAATAAATCAAAATTTTCATTATTCTGTTTGTACCTTCTAATACTAAAAACTACTTGTTTAGTGTCCTAGGGCTGGACAAAGTCATTTTTTCAAGTTTTTGAAGACATTTATGTAATTGATCTCACGCAACCTGATTTTGGGGGGCTGTATTCGCAAAGGGTCGCTTGTAGAAGTATGGTTCTTTTGACTTTTTTGCTCCTATGGATATGCTCTACCAGCTCTGATAAGGTCCCAACCATCTCAGGCTTGAATCAAGCCAAATTGGCTAAATTTTAGGCATTACTTGATGTTATATAGTTTTAGGGGGGTGGGGATTTGCCCCCACCCGGACGCTGAGGTGCGAGCGATAGCCAGCACCGAGGTGCACATCTATGTGCAAAGCATGTAGAATAGGCGGTAGACTGATACATGTTAAAAACTGACCTAGGGGTTACCCAAGTGCAATTTTACCTATTATTATTATTATTATGTTGGGTTAAGTGAGATATACTCGGTTAACACCGGTGGCTGTGTACTATGCCGAACCAAAGTCAAGGCATAGTAACCAAAACAGAAATTAAAGAAGTGTATCAGTGTGTGTGTCTGTATTCAGGAATTTTCTCACAATATGACATGTATTCAATATACTGGCCTTCTGTAGTGTGATGTATGTGTTTCTATTCAATTCTAATGTGCCCAGGCTTTTGTGTAGTGTGTGTGGTATCACACCTGTAGAGGAGAGAACAACAGGTACAATAAGCACCCTATCCATCCTCCACAGATGCCTTATTTCCTGGGCAAGTTCTGTGTACTTGATAATTTTTTCAGTGCATGCGTTTTGTATATTGTGAGTGTTTGGAATGGATATGTCTATAATGTATGTGATTTTATTGTGTTTGTCAATGAGTGTGATGTCTGGTCTGTTGTGGTAAATTGTTTTATCTGTGATTATGGCTCTGTCATAGTACATTTTGTGCATGTTGTTTTCCAATACTGTCTGTGGGATGTATTTGTAGTATGGTTCGTGGATGTCTACTAATTTGTGTTTCTTTGCAAGCTCTTGGTGTATTATATTTGCTACTTGATTATGTCTGTGTAAATAATCTGTCTGTGCCAAGAGCTTGCAACCAGAGGTGATGTGTTGTATAGTTTCTGGCATGATGTGACATTTTCTGCATGTGTCATTTGTGAGTGTTGTATCTTTGAGTATGTGTTTTCTGTAGTTTTTAGTATTTATGACCTGATCCTGTATGGCAATCATGAATCCTTCCGTCTCCCCAAAGAGGCATCCCCGAGCTAACCAGCTGTTTGACGCAGTTTTGTCAACAAAATCCTGGACCAGATCATAAGGATGCCTGCCATGGAGTGCCTTTCGAGCCCACGATTGCTTAATGGTGTCTACGCTTTTTATATGTTGCGTTGTGTCCATATGATGTGAATGTAAGTTTAATGGTGTGTTATTTGAGTCTGCTAGAGTTACTGCTTTGTGTAATTGTGATGTTTCTTGTTTTTTGTAGAAAAACTCTCGCAGTGACTGAATTTGTTTGTAGTGAAGGTTAACTATGTCAATCAGGCCACGTCCGCCATCTTTACGTGGAAGGGTTAATCTTTCTGTGGCGGATTTAGGATTTATTATTATTATTATTATTATTAATTCCATTAGACAAGAAAAAACTCTTGAAAAGTGGTACAATTATGAATGTTAATAAAACAAACATGCTAATGTAATTGCGATAACATCATAACAGTTTTCTCGTATCAGGTCGGGAGTGGTGTTTTCGAGTCTGCTATTAATTGAGAAAGCAGTCGTCCATCCAAAATGCTCTTATCTACGTTTTAGACAGAAGACGGCTTTCTCGATTGGGAGCGGACTCAAAAACGCTGCTCCTAGCTTGACATGGGCCTCCGTAATAGCTGGCGAGAGACTGCTTACGAGAAATAATTAGTTTTCTCGCTAAAATATTTTCTTGTTGGATTTTCTGGTTTGTGTATGTGTGTTTTGTTCATACTTGCATCCAGGATTTTGATCGGTACATAATTATAATTGTTTACAAATCATCTGCAGTTACAACGAAAAGGAAAATGAAATAATTTATCAAAAATGAGTGTTTTTGATCTTCTCTTAACATCTGATTTGGATATAATGCACATTTGAAAAAGGAGTATTCAAAAGAACAGTGTTGTCAGTATAACATTTTTTGTTTTGTAATTAGTTTTATGAAACTTAATATTTAATAATATGGGTGTACTATAGATTACTCCCTATGGAATTTCAGGACTTTGATTATATATTTGAACTCAGGGGACCGAGACAAGTTCAACGGTACCCTATTTTTGAACCGGAGACGAAAAATAAAAAAGTTATCACACTTTTTAAGTTACCATACTTTTTTAATGCTCTCATGCAGATGGCACTGTAGTTGCTAGTATTGCCATCTTGCGGTAAAGTCTGCAAACCGTGACATCGGACTACGGTCATCTCCCGGAGCGTTAAACACGCGATACGAGAGCGGAGAGAGCGACACGACTTCTGATCATCGCGCGATTGCCATTTCAGTTAATGTTACTTATGGCAGTGAACATGGCGGCCCGACTGACCTCTCAAATGGGCGCCACCACACGCCGCCATGTGCTAAACTAGTGATCGATTCACGGTAGTTCTTGAACAAAGTAAAAAAAGGGGGGAAACGTCTACTAAAGGCAATTTTAACGGCAAGCGACGGGACTCCCGATCGCGATAGCGAGGCCGACTTAGTGGAGAGCGACGCGACTCCCTATCATCGTGCGATCGCCAGAAAAAAGTATGATAACTTTTTTATTTTTTGTCTCCGGTCCAAAAGTAGAGTATCGTTGAACTCGTCTCGGTCCCCTCTGTTCAGATATATACCCAAACACACGAAATTCCATAGGGAGTAATCTATAGTATACCCAACAATATTCCCGTTTTATGCCAGAGACAATTTTGTGTCAAAATGTTGATGTTCTTAATCAAATAATTAATTAATTTTTGTTTTAGGTATAGGCTCAAAAACCAGTTTTTTTACTTGGGAAAACCCAGTTTTCAAATTATACAATTTTCTTCAAAAAACCAGTTTTAAACACGTACCTGAACCTGTTACCAGTGTTGATGAAATGACAGATAAATATCGTAAATGTTTTCAAACCCTAATAGTTCTTCTTCATATGATATGCCAGTTTTGAAAACTGGTTTTTCAAAACCAGGTTTTAAAAAATGACAAACCCTAGTGGACAAGTATTTTTGTAAAATTAACTAAACTGCAAATATGGAAAACAGTGTTCAATTGATTTTTTTAATAATTTTTAGACTGACTTAGTAAGAAAAATACAACAAGATTTTGTTCTAATCATCTTGAAAAACTCAGTCTGTGGGCCATTTACTAATAATTTCCTGGGCCAATTTTTTTTTGCCAGTCTTCCCATGGATTAAGTATTCAAATTATAAAGAAAAACAAAAGTAATAAAATAACATGTTTAATAAAAACATTTTAAGTTCTTTTATTAAAGTAATAAATAAAATTATAAGTTTTAAGGAAATTTTGTTGCGATCAGTAATAAACTGTTTGCAGACTAGCACTAATCTGTAGATCATAGTTCGAATACCAAGTTAGATGATACTGAAATTTCAATTTCAAAATGTACTGCTCAACAAAATTAGGGGATAATGCATTATAAATAGTGGATAAAAATGCCACTAGAACTAGATGAACTTATTTTATGAATGCCATGCAATGTGCATGGTTATAATTGAAAGCTGAATTTGTATGCACATGCATGCTTTTTTTCCTTAAATGCTATGATAGTGAAACCTTGATATAAACATGATTTGGGTTAAATTAGATCAAGTTAAGGTTGACTGATAACACACTTTACATCCATTTTTAAAAATGCATATAAAATTTAAGAACACTTTAGAGTTAAAATTAAATAATATAAAACAAAACCATACAAACTTCAAGGTCAGTCCCAATGAAAGTAACAAGTAGTTCACATGTTTTCAATCAACTCACACCTTCATCAGGATTAGCTGAGATCCAAGATAGAATGTTTAAATTCTATAACATAATGTTAGAAACTATTCTTGACAATTGTTCTTCAATCAGGTCTGCAGAGTTGACCAAAACGAACTTCTCATTTCTTTCATTGCTGGACTGACCTTGAGGTTTGTATAAGGTTTTGTATGAATATAAAATATACTTTTATGATTTTTACTGCATAATTTGCAGATTTGACCATTATCAGGATTAAGTAAGTGCTTTATAAACTTTATAGCTTGTTTTCAAGATTGCAAATGGTATTTCTTCAAATTATCTAGAGTTGGTTTCTGCTTCCTGTGTAGTAAATCTCTTTTTGTGCATGTACAGTTCACATGATAAATATAACTCCCATCTTCCAATTACAGATGAATGCATAAAATTCAAATGTTTTAAATTTTAACCATTTAACTTCCATGCTTTTAATGTTCCATAAATGAGCACATTTTTCATTGCCATGAAAATCTCTCAATTTTCAAATTTTCAAAATCCTTTGAATTAATTTGATTAAAATTATTGTAAATGTTATATTTATTAATTCAATTCAATAATGTTCAATTTAAATCTTTCAAAAAATTATGTAAATATTTAATTAAATATAAAAGAGAAAATTTCTTGTGATTAAAAGAGTCAAACTTTTGCTTATGGAGCATAAACAGAAAAGATTATTATATTGAGTTTGATTCAACCAACATGGGTAAAACAGCAAAAACTAGTACTGAATTATTAAGAAAATATGTACAGGAGTTTGCCATTTAAAACAGATGGAAAAATTCTTTATTGTGCAGCTGCTAGGGTTATGTGAGAAATTGCTTGAGCAATTATGTACAGTTACATTTCTTTTATTTTACATGTATTTTATATAGAATCTGAAGCATAACACATTGGACAGTCCATACAAGTGTGAGGATAAACACAGGAGTCAGGATAAGAAGCAAAAACAAAATGAAAGTTCTGATGTCACTTATTACATACCCAAAGGAACCTGGTTGTGATTAAACTGTAAACCCAACAACTTTGATTCAATCCAGCAACCAGGGTGTAATTCATCAAAAATGTATATTTTCAACCTTCTCCTAAAATCTGCTTCAGGTGTAATGCACATTTGAAAAAGAAGTATTCAAAAGAACAGCATCATTGATTTAACACTGCTCCTTCAGCATTCCAATAAGAAGTTAAGTTTGTGTTGAATGTGCATTATACCTGAAGCAGATCTTAGGAGAAAATCAAAAACATTTGTTTTTGATGAATTATACGTAGTTGCTGGACCGAATCAAGGTTGTTGGTATTTAGATTTTTAGTGTCCTGTCCAGTTCTGTTAAGATAACTTTGCAACTTGAACAGCCATGCTAGTTAAACTCTATAGGAAGATAATCCTAGCCCTAACAAGAGCAAGTCCTAAATTGAACTTATTCAAGTGCCAAAGGAACAATGTTATACTGACAACACTGTTCTTTTGAATACTCCTTTTTCAAATGTGCATTATATCCAAATCAGATGTTAAGAGAAGATCAAAAACACTCATTTTTGATAAATTATTTCATTTTCCTTTTCGTTGTAACTGCAGATGATTTGTAAACAATTATAATTATGTACCGATCAAAATCCTGGATGGATGCAAGTATGAACAAAACAAACACACACACAAACCAGAAAATCCAACAAGAAAATATTTTAACGAGAAAACTAATTATTTCTCGTAAGCAGTCTCTCGCCAGCTATTACGGAGGCCCATGTCAAGCTAGGAGCAGCGTTTTCGTGTCCACTCCCAATCGAGAAAGCCGTCTTCTGCCTAAAACATAGATAAGAGTATTTTATACAGACGACTACTTTCTCAATTAATAGCAGACTCAAAAACACCACTCCCGACCCGACACGAGAAAACTGTTATGATGTTATCACAATTACATTAGCATGTTTGTTTTATTAACATTCATAATTGTACCACTTTTCAAGAGTTTTTTCTTGTCTAATGGAATAAATAAAATAATAATAATAATAATAATAGGTAAAATTGCACTTAGGTAGCCCCTAGGTCAGTTTTTAACACGTATCAGTCTACCGCCTATTCTACATGCTTCGCACGTAGATGTGCACCTCGGTGCTGGCTATCGCTCGCACCTCAGTGCCCGGGTGGAAACAAATCCCCACCCCCCTAAAACTATATAACATCAAGTACTCCATGAACAGTCAAGTGGGCTTCTCGAAGCCAGCATAATTACGCTGGCCAAATAATTAAACGCCACAGTCTGTACTTCTACCTAACAATATTAATCTCTTCACGTTATACAATGTCTACTATAAAACGAAACAGTATATAGCAAATTTGCAATTTCAACACGACTTCAATATTTATCATATATCAAGTAAAATGGTGACGTAAGGTTCATAAAATATTGCAAACTCAAAGGTTTACATCATTCCATTTGATAACTTTACCATATTGCGCTGGATTAACTTCGTTCTTTGATAAAAGTTAAATAATTGCTAACATCCTAACGTTAGAATTTCATCAAATTCTATCAATTAACGTAAATTAACGCACAGAAATCCGATCCAGATGACTAGGTTAGTAGGCATTATGGAGCATACATTCAAATAAAAATAATCGAAATATTTGTGTAAAATATAAACAAATTTATTACCTTTCCCTTTACTTTTAAATACTTTTTTTTTAGAAAATCATAAAGTTTAATTAGATATTTTTCTTGATCAAATTATTCCTATCGTCTGTTTACGATTAACAACTTATTACTTTCGCTAGAAGGCGCTTTTGATTGACTCACGTGATTATCTCATGAGCCGAACGATTTCATTACGAGATCTAACGCTAACCAATCGTAAGCTCTGTTTCTTTATCGTAGAAAGAAAATACTCCAATTGCGTTAATCGTAATAATGTACGGCTAGAGTAGAAGTATAAGTGTTTTTTAGATGTTTTCTCATCTGATAATAGTCAGCATGGGAAACTATTTTTAAAAAATAATCACATTAATTATCGTGATAATAAAAATAATTATGATTTGTAAAACTGATTTCAACGTTTCAAAGTCCGAAATCATTGTACAGTTTATTTTACAAAGTTAAATACTGTATTTTTTCCAGTAAATAAAAGTATATTGTGAATTACTTGTATTTAATACCAAAAAAAAAAAAAAAATACATTCTAAAAATGACTTAAAAGTCTGTGTCAAGCGTTTTGGCAAAGGAAAATAGTTTTTCCTCAATTAAAATTAGAAAAGGAAAATGAACTGACCTACAGCGTGATATAAAATGAATGTCTTTAAACTGTTTTATGACGTTTAAACTAATCTGTGTACATTTTATACATACGTTAATTCAAAATATTCATATATTATATTATTTTTTAAACAATTATCTCTTATAAATCAATTCTAAATATGAACTACAAATAGAATATAGTATTAATTTATGATTAATTATCTTATCATAATCTATAATCTTAATAGATTATTATTCGTATGATTTTTTAAGTTTTTTACCCCAATTTTCCTGTTTTGAGAGATCATTTTCCTATTATCTATACATCTGACATTGGAAACTGGTTAGAAATAAGTGTCCTTAAATGCTTTTGCCTAATTTTAATTATTTAGGTTACCCAAGTCATAGTGAACTCAAATCTAGTTTTACAGTTGAGGAAACATTATTAATGTTAAAAGTATTTACTATCGGCCTTTAGAACATGTATAAGTTTTAAAGAAGTCGGAAGATAGAAATTGTTAATAAATAAAGTGAAAAAATTATAATATTCAATAATTTTTGTATCAAAAACTTTTAAGATTTAAATTAATATTTTTGACGTCTAATGAATGACTTCATTTTTTAATCCGTAATGGTTACTATAGGGTGATTCATGAAACATGAATCGCTCTTGTAATACGCATTAAAATCAATATAAAGACATGTATCATATACGATTGAAGCAGCGCCGGATTAAGCCTCTAGCGGGCCCTAGACAAAATTTTAATTGAGGCCCCATTTAAATAAGTTGCTTCTAAACAAATATTATATAATGTGACATTAGCGTAGCTTGCATGGGTGACACCCGGTGCGCGTGGTGTCACCCTTTTTAACTCTTTTATAAAACACTATTGAATTGTAATATCTTCGCACTCGAGCAACTTGAACGCTATATCGAATATGCGATGTCGCGACGTATAAGTTTAGATTTAGAAAGTAAATCATAACCATACATCAGTACTACCACGAGAGGCGGCCCTAGCAAGATTTCTAGATGGTGCGAGATCTCGTGGCGTACAGTACATTACTTCTGACGCACGGGTAGCTGTTGACCTTTTTTTTTTTTTTAGGTAATGGCTGGTCGAGCGAGCTTAGTAAGCATTGTTAAATACAGCCTTTTCTGTCCTATCGAATTTCTTAAATAATTTTTAACTCGTTTTAAAACAGAGAAAACTTCTGCACTGAAGCCGGGCCCCTCCGAATTACGGGCCCTAGACATTTGTCTAATTTGTCTATTCGATAATCCGGCCCTGGATTGAAGATATTAAATTTTAATCTGCGTTGACAAGACAGTGGCTACAAGTGACTACAGTCCCCTCCTATTCGCCATGATGAGGAAAATTTCAAACTAAATAGTGTGGTATTACTACAGTTATAGGATTACCAACTGACAAAATATATAAAATACTCTAAAGACCATATCATATTAAAGACAGAATTCCAAAAAACTTTAATGTAAAACAATTTATGTGAGAACAACAAAAAAGGCAAATACTTCAATGAAACAAATATGTTACTTTATTTTTATTAAATCAGAATACATTTGTATTAAATAACGAGCAATTAGTTATTGTGACATCGTCAAAATGCCGGGCTGCAATTTTAATCATATTTTTAATTAATCTAATTTAAAATATGTGCTCTCTATCTCAGTTAGTAGTGTTCCCTAACTCACACTTTTCCTTTAACAATAGAGTCGTGCCGGTCATTAACTGCTTTCAGGAAAAAATTTTTTGAATTGAAATAATGTGACTTCCGGTTTATATTGGACATTATTATATAGTTAGTAGGGACCTACTGTCACTAAGCTTTCTATATCTTGTCTCGACTTTCATGTAGCTTACTCCTTTCTTGAGATTGAGGAAGGACAGACAGACAGACAACAGACAACAGACGAAATTTAAGGTCTACAAGTTTTTCAAATTGAGGACCAATAATTTTTCTATAAACGTGATATTTATGAGAACATACTTTCCACATAGTTTATACAATTCGTCGCAGAAACATAAACACTTTATTATAACATAAAATAATTAATAGAGTACTTCAGCTAGATGCTTCTTAACCTACGCAAAAACGCCTTATCTCATTCAGAATTATTTATTAACCGTAACGTTTTCAACCTGTTCTACAGGCCATCTTCAGCTTTTTAAAAATCGTGGAATATTGATAACTGTTCTTTTTGCATAGAACAGTTAAGAACACATTTAAAATACAAAATTATTTGGAATATTGAGCTATTTGAATCCAAAGAATAAATTGTAGTAAATATATATAGAATTTAAAATAACAAGATAATAAAATAGATAACGAAACGTTGGTTAAAGGTTGAAAATGTTCGTTACGGTTAATAAATAATTTTCAGTGAGATAAGGTGTTTTTGCTTAGGTATAACATAAAAGCAATTATTCTCACAGTTTTACAAGAGTTTTAGAAGTCATACGAAGTCTTTCGGACGATAAGGTTAGCAACTTCGATCACATGTGGAGCCATCACAACCTGTCTAACATAGATCACTTTTCAAATATTAATAGTAGACCAGTATTAATTAGTAGTGGTTGGCCATCCTCTTTTCCGGGAGGAAGTCAACGACTACTTTTACTTGAATTACTGGTCTCGAATTTCTATCGGACCAGCGGTATGGTGGCATTGGAATTGAAAAATCCAAAAATACAAGGTTAAATATGATCCAAAATATGATTTTTTTAAAGTGATTTTCGAGGGTGCCGAGTTTAAATATTTTGTCAGTTTTTCGCGAAATTTGATTCGTTGTCAGATGATCATTTGATATTCGGCTGTGAATGGCACAATTTCTTAGAGTTAACGTTAGAAAAAAATATGATAAGTTAAAAAATTTAAAATATCGTATTTTCAATTGGTGTCTACTTGACCAATGAAATTATGCCATTTCGTACCGTTCACGTATAGTGATAAACGTGACAATGGTACGCCAAAAAACCAAACTATTTATATGATTTTCGTTTTAATAATTATTATAGTATAGTATTTGATTTATATAACTACGAAGGTTATCTTACGTAAGGGTTTATCACTCCGAGTGACCAATCTAATACATTTTAAAAATTATTTATTCCTCTACTGTAGCCTACACAATTTAAAGAATTTTTAAAATGCGTGACATGGTGTTTTAAACCCTTACGTAAAATAACATTCGTAGTTATATAAATCAAATACTATAATATAATATAATAGAAGGGTTAGAAGTACGAAAGAATCTAATAATCTTAATCATTGCTGATTTTATTTTTTTCTCGAGCAACGCCGCTCTGCTAGTACCTGTATATCTAAAATTAGCCCCTATACACTTCTTAAATGAACTTTTACAATTCTTTATATCAAAGTTTACTCTCTCTTTTTTCGTACAGAAAAATAATTTATTTTCTTGAATATATAAACCATGCTAAAGAAAACGATCCTTTAAAATTTCTTTCTATGTGACTTTTATAAATATTTTAGATTAAAAAATAATATGTTTTGGAGAACATTTACATTATATATGGACTATACTTAAATTAAAATCTGGATAATTAATTCCAACTAATTTTAACTGAAGGATTAATTACTTCCAAATTATTTAATAATCTTTTAAACTATAACGATGATATTTTTATCCTTGATAAAAAATGTCCCATCAAAAACTTTTACATAAGTACAGTAGTGCCTCGTACTTCGAATTTAATTCATTCCAGGAGGCCGTTTAAATCCGAAGCGTTCGATGTCTCAAGCAATTTTTCCCACTAGAAGTAATGAAAAGTGACTTAATCCATTCCCAGACCCTAAACAAAACTCATTTCGATAAGCTTAAAACAGTAAACACACGTAATTTAAAATAAAAATAACACAATTAACCACTTAATGGTGGCCAAACCCAGAAACTAGTTTAAAACAACGCGACACATGGGCGATCTGCAGAGAAGTAAAATGTCTCCTGGGAGGTCTTTTATGGGAAAATCGCCGCTATTTATGCGTTAATGACGTGAAGAAAACCCAGAAAACTCCACGCGGCCAACTCCTTGGCGAGGCGCGAATCCACGACCCTAACAGTGTTCAGTAGTTTTATCACTCGGCCACTAGTGAGCGCGTGTTATTTGGTAACAAAAGTAAATTTAATATATTTGGCTCTGACGGAAGAGAACATGTGTGGTGAAAGCTCAATACAGAATTTCAAGCAAAGAATACAAATACCACTATTAAATGTGAGGATGGTAATGTGGTGGTGTGGGTGTATGGCAGTTGGTAGAATTGGAACATTAAAATTCATTGATAGCACAATGAGCAAATATGATTATTTAAATATTTTAAAGAAAATTTAAAAAGAAGCGAACAGGAAAGGGATTAGAGAATAACTTCATATTTCAAGAAGACAATTATTCCAAGCCTTCTTCACATATTGTGCGAGAATGGCTATTGTATAATGCTCAAAGACAATTGCGTACACCTTCATAATCATCCAACCTCAACCTCAGATCATTTTCGGATTTATTAGGACGACTAATACGCAACCATAATAATACATCTATAAATACACTAAAGGCTGCTTTACAAGAAGAATGGTATAAAATAGAAGAAAACACTTCAAAACTAGTTTAATCAGTGAGAAGCTATTAGATAAAAGGATTTGCTACAAAATACAAGCATGAATTTGGTTACGTTTGTATTTATAAGAAGACTATTTTTGTTTTAAATTTCTGTATCTTGTTAAATTGTTTTTCATTATCTTACATATATAACTGTTCTGGATCAAGGTCCTGGAATATTTTCTAGGACCTTGGTTCCGGATGACGCATATTAATTAAAATCGTATTAATAATATAAATAAGAAAAAGCTACGTGTTGCATTACGTAGTAATATTTTTCTTTTGAATTGAATTCGCTGAATACAGATGTGGAGAATAAAATTATGCATCGGAGTTTAATCATCCGCTGTACTCCATTAAATGCGTCAGAAGATGAGCTACGGTTTTCCCAATTGTATTGTCGTAGATATGCTATGAAATATAATATAGTAAAATGCAAATGCACCTATTTATTAAACAGATACACTGTATACAGTAAGAGGAAAATATGTACAAAACATGCATACACGAAACGTTAGTTGCCATTTTCCACGGGGAATGTAAGTGCTTGAAAACGATAAAATTGCCTACTAAAACAGTATCCTGTATGGAGGCAATTAGCTGGTGTAAACCATGCCAATCGCTCTTATCCGAGAAGAGGTATTGCATCTAGTTGCGCCACAACAAAGCCAGATTCGAAAATAAAATTTATCCAACACAGGATAAAAATACTTATATTTACACTTAAAATATTTATTCACTATTAAATGAATAAATTCGAATTTTTGTACATTTATAAATATTGATAACATACAAATGAATACGATATTGTTTAAAAAAATAACAATAAAAGTATTATTTGATAAACCATTTTTTCGACTACATTATTAAAAATACAACCATCTTTGTTGGATCGTCTTTCCAGGAAATGGCCAAACCGAGAAACAGAAACAAGAAGACCAGAAAAAATGGGTACCCGGTGGCCATCAGAAACACCAAAAAAAGAAAGACGTTCCTCGGATGTCCGTTGGGTCCCAATCGCGCTAACAGGTTGCCCGGCATCGGACCCGTGTACGGAGGACGGTTCAGAGACGGAGGCTATCAATTCGTCTATAGCATCGTCAAGAGATTTCTGAAAATGAAGGGCAACGAAAAAAAGTTTGTGACTTGGCTTCGTTGCAAGACCGGAGCAACACGATACCACGCCTACCAGTGCTACGACAGTATTATGAGGTGGTGTCGAGACAATAGCTTCTTGTAACCGAAATGCCATCAAAGAAAGAAGAACGGGCATCCATATAAAACAAAATTCTTCACAAAAATTCAACATTGACTCTATAATGAATAAATCGGCGAATGGATCTGATTGATTAAATTCTTCCAACTCACATCAATCAAACGTACTGGATGAATGTACTTCTTCTGATATAGCCTTAATCCTTCCAGTTAATTTCTTTTACGTTTGTTCTAACGTTTTCGGCCCACCCTGGGCCATCTTCAGGAATATAATGAATGAACGTGTAGAATTAGAACGTATACATCGAATGCCTTCCGATTCAAATTACTGTGAAACGGTTAAATTTGTTGAAGGAACATTCTCTCTTGCTATGACGATAAGGCACGTGAGAAAATCTCGGTGAAAATTTACTACATAATCGTTAAAATGAATGCTTTACGACTCAAATATCTTGTGATTTCCCTTCATAGCAGTATTTCCACGCTTGTGAAATGCTAGCCGCATCTTTATAGTTAACGCATGTGTTTTTCAATCCAGCCTTGTAAATTTCTAGTGTTTCCATTATTCTAAGCTGGTCTGTGCGGTGGGTGAGTCTTATGATACGAGCATTTCCTATTAAATTAAATTCTATTCTGATTAAATTCTATTGCTAAAATCTCCCGAAAAGAAATTTATTAAATAATTATATTTTGGATTAATCATTCTAAAATTAATAAACTTTTAATTTTTACTTTTCAATGTTTTAATTTTTTAAAATATTTTGGTGTGTTAATTTATTTTTGTATTATCATTGGCTGTTCGTCGTTGATGAATGGAATAAGGCAATGCAATACGAAGGCGGTTTAGCAAAGGAATACTTCCTGGGATGATTTTTTATAGGAAACTTATTGGCGCGTTATCCTATGGAAAAAATGGGAAATTGTCTGGGATTCCCACCAACAGGGGCCTTAAACCGATTATATATAAAAGAAAACTCCCTCGAAAAAAAAAGTGTCTGAAGTGAACACTGTACATCGGGTAATTTAAAATAGCCTGGGCTTCGTGAAGCTATGACGCGTCACAGATGAAATTCATCCCTGGGTTTTAGACACGCTAAAACAACTTGAAAAACTTTAACTAGTCAGCCCGTCGATCGAGCTGAAACCAAAGACTAAGTGTTGCTTACTTTTTAATTTCTTATTACATACGTAGAGCATATATAGACAATTAAATATATACAGTGTTTTGAAACATGTTGTTTTTACATATTACAGGACTTTAATAACTGCTGTTCGTAGCCTCTTTTGAGTCACTGAATAAAAGAAACTGTTACATCAAATTTGTACTTTGCACATGACAAAATTTTGAAAAAACATTAAAAAATATTTATTTTAAAATTTTCCTCCAGTTTCGCTTGAAAAAACATCCGTTTTATCCATCGCTAAAGAATCGTCCGCCTTTTACCCAAGGTCCTAGAATATTCTAGGACCTTGCCTTTTACCTCCTAAAGAAAAAAAGATATTCGAAAAAACGGGGTAAGTTGGCAACGTATATGTGGCCGAGTTAAAAAAAAACAAAACTAATGACAAATTGTAGTAAAATTATTTTATTTTTATAATCGAATACATAAATGTTACTTTTATATTTTAATAAAAATACACGCAAATATTATATGCCGTGTTTATATTTTATGAATAATTGGTAGCAAATCAAAATTTAAAGCCGTCAGAGGGAGCAGTATATTGTGAACCGGCAATAGACGATATTTCTTGGTAGAGTGTCGTAATATATATATTGTAGTGTTAATTTGTAATATTGTGCTGTGTTAATATAAATTAGAAATAATAATAATGATATTTGACGAAGCGGATGGCATATTTGAATTTTTGCGCGGGACATTGCCGTATTATACAATAGCAGTTGTCCCAATTATAATTATGGTGTCAGTAACTCCGGTATTAGGAGCACATGAATTCACAGTGTATCGAATGCAGCAGTTTGATTTGCAAGGAGCTCCTCATGGTGAGAATATTTGTTTATTAAATAAACTTAAAGATTTGTTGATAAAATTGAAATTATAAACTGAGCTGTGATATTTGTTTAAAAATTCTTTAAATTAATCTGATTCATTTTAGTAAATACATTGCCATTTTTTAGATACATTTTTAGTCAGAGTACGGCTGTACTATAAATTACCACCTATGGAATTTCTGGACTTTGAGTATATATTTGAACTTGGGACCGAGAAGAGTTCAACGGTACCCTACTTTTGGACTGGAGGCGAAAAATAAGAAAGTTATCATATTTACAATTTCTTGCCTTTCACAATGCATTCTGTGCCATTTTAGTTTTCCACTAGGTGGCGTTCGACTGTTCATGCTCCTGACGGACCTTCCGGAGAGGAGCCGCTGAGTGTTTAATGTCACTAGTTATTGGTTCACGGTAGTTCTGTGGCAAGAGATGCAGATCGGGAGTTGTGTCGTTTGCCATTATGATGGCATAAAATGCATTGTAACGGCAAGCGACACGACTCCCGATTGCAATAGCTAGAAACTTAATCCAAGATTTTGAAGACTTACATCCTTGAATATCAAATCTGCTGTAAAAAAATAGAAGAGTTACTGATTCACCCTTTACTGTTCATAACCTAGGTAATGTTTCTTGTGTATTCTGAGGCCATGCGGCCAAAGCAGCGACGACGAGGTGGGCGAGCGCCACAGGTGCCGACTGCCAAGGAGAGGCAGCTGTGAGACTGTGAGAGGCAGCATCTCCCTATAGGCTTAAACTTATACTTACTCTCCAGGCAAATCCTGTTCGAACCACTGATGTATCCAATCTCATAATTCACTGTAGGTCCAGTTATCGATGGTTTTGAGGTAGACATGGTAATGAGGTAGACAATTTTAAACACGCGATAGGCTTAGTGGAGAGAGCGATGCAACTCCCGATCATTGTGTGATCACTGGAAAAAGGTATGATAACTTTCTTATTTTTCGTCTCTGGTCCAAAAGTAGGGTATTGTTGAACTCGTCTCGGTCTCCTGAGTTCAGATATATACTCAAAGTTCCAAGATTCCATAGGTTACCACCTATGGAATCTCGGGACTTTTAGTATATATAATCCCCCAGAGTACTCTTACGAGATAATTGCAAAACAACACAAAATATAAACTATGATACATTTATATATACAACCTGTCTATAATGGAACCCCATGGGACCAAACAACTCTTTCATAGTAGACAGGTTTCCTCTATATATGGGTTACCTACCATAAGTATCCCTTGATTAATGCGATTAATAAATTTCTCGATGTTACTGCATATATCAAAATCGCATTAATCAAATACAGTGGTATCTCAGTACTCAACCGAACAATAACCACCCACTAGAACAAATTTTCAGTTAATAACAAATTTTTATTTTAACTTTAATTTTTTCATTTATCTGTAAAAAAGTTGTCTAAGATAAAAATGAGTAACCAATTTAAAAATAAAATAAAGTCTTACAGCTGCACAACACAATCATCAGCATGTTTTACTACTGTTTCGAGTGGATGTAATGTTTCAACAATATGTCTCTGTGACACACTAAGATTTGTTTCAAATTCATTGCTCTTTAACAATTTCTTCCCACAGTTTCTCTTTGACAGGTTTTGGGGACCCGTACATTTTGTATCCTTTAGTTCAAATTTTGAACTAAAGGTTACAAAACAAAACTTTCAAAACCACATCTGACACATTCAGAGTTTAGAAGCATCTTCCCCATACACGGTATCAGTATTTTTTACTTTTTGTGTAGCGTGATATCCTTTACAAAATTTAAAAAGCATGCATAATGTGCCCTTATGTGCATTTTATATGCAGACATTTTGACTTGATTTTATTCAAATGTATTGGCCCATTATGGCTTTATATCTGGCCTGTGGCCTTGATTTATTTTCTAAAAATCAATGTTTCTAACATCTTGCAGGATTAAAACAGAAAAGATTCAAATGTCTAACTGTTTACATAAGTCATAAAGCCCTGGTGACAAAAGGGCCTTTTTTTAAATTACAGTATGTCTTGGTTTACTGAATAATATTGAATACAGCCCAAGTCTGATATATATCTGTTTGACTGGCCCTTTGCTATGTTTCAGTTTGAGACTCCTTGCTTATACTGACAGAACCATCAAGAGAAGCTGAGGAATTTTTCCCAGGCCTGTAGTCATTTTATTCCCAAACATTTACTGTCCTAATTTGGTCAAAAATGTGATTCCTATCACTATAAAATTAACATTACTTTTACTAACAGAAAATAAATTTTTAAGACTGCTTTTTATTAATAAAGAAGTATTCTATATATTTCATTTGCTTAAAAAACAAAAGTCTAAAGGGAGCTTGTTCTACTCCCATACAAGTGCTTGATACCTAACAATGATGGGATGATAACATTAAGCAGGGTAAATAAATAAGACTACAGTTAGGGAAAATTCTGGTTTTATTGATTTTTACGTTAAAAGGACAAGTTAAAATAATTGAAAATTTATTAATTAGGCTCTATAGTTATTATATTAGTTAATTAACATACTGCAGTCATCATCCAGTACTGTTTGCCTGCTATTACTATTTATTCTTTATTATTAGATATTCATAATTTCTGTGATTTTTCACATTTTTGCAATTGTAGTACATTAAGTTTTTATTTTATTAATAATTATAATAAATGTTTTGTTTATAAATGAAACTTTATGACATTTCCGTTTTTAGAAGTTATAGATACAGAAAACATACATAAAATATACTAACAAAATACTCTTATGCAAAGTTAAAATATAAATCACTCAATCATCTACACATTGTGCAATGGCAAAAAGATTTATTAAACTAATAAAACTAACATTTTCAAATACTAACAGAAATAGAACAAAAATATGCATACACCAAACAGTTTAAATATTAAAAAAATATATTGAGTGCTTGGAAATCCTTGTTTGAGGTCTACACAACATAATGCAACATGCATTTTGGTTACTATTTTTTAGTGTGATTTTTCTTTTGTTTATTGCATATCACAGTAATGTAGCAGACTGTAGAATTTTTTATATTTAAACTGTGTTTTGGAATTTGCATATTTTTGTTCTGTTTCCATTAGTATTTGTAAATGTTCAGTTTTTGGAACATCAAAGTGATGGTCATTAGATATGACTGAAAACATTAGTTTTTCCAGTTTAATAAACTGGTTAAATTTTATGATCCTACAACCATCCTCTATGTAATACTTACTTCTGCTCAATGTACAAGATCTTGTTTGCGAATGTTATTTCTTGTTTTAAATATGCATGTTGAAACACTGATTGTATGGAGTTTATTACTGCACATTACTGGCAGTATAAATTGATTGTGTTTTAATTTATTTTTCTGTCGAGTTTGTACATGTGAAATTGAAGTTTTTATTGTGATTTTTTTCCAAAGTAAATTACAGTTATGGATATTTGTTGGCATATTTGTACAACTGTAGACTGTTATGCTGTTGTATGGTCAATAAAGGAATTAGGCTTGGATGAGAGGATATCTTTGGATGTGAAAATTGGTCTTTTACCTTCCAGTACTATTTGTGAGTAGTGTAATTGGAAGTGATCCTTTAAACCCCAAGTAGATCTTTATTGTAGTTGTAAGTTTTACTTGACATTTTTTACTTATTTGTAGTTTAAGTTTAGCCCATGTGACTGTGCTGGCTTCAAGTAGCCCACTTGACTGTTTATGGAGTACTTTGTTATATAGTTTTAGGGAATGTGGAGGCTCTTGGGCACTGAAGTGCAAGCAATAGTTAGCACCAAAGCTCACAACTAGATGTGAGCCTTGACAATGCGGAGCATGGTGAATAGGGAGTAGTACTGGTACCTGGGAAAAACTGATCTTTGGATGCAAATATCTCATGAAGTGTTGTATATACAGTTATGGTTCTTTTTTGACTTTTTTGCTTGTACAGAGAGGGTTAGAGGGGTCTAAAATTCTGGGATGGGAAACCCATCGTTCAGAATTCACATCTTACCATCATGTGATCTCATGGAGAAAGCTCAAAGGGAAAGTCTCGTGCATAGACTGGAAGTTACTTGTGACATAGGATTAGATAGTTGGATTGTAAACTATAACCAATAAATCTTTCTGCTGGGCACAAGGTTGTGTAGATAATTGAGTGATTTACTAATGAAGCAGTTACTTCATAAAGTCAGGATGTGGATATTTAGTTGATGTGTATTAACATTATCAGTTAGGTATTAGGATTCACATATATAATGATAAAGTTTGTATTTTTATAATTTTTTTCAATTGCATTTTAAGACTTTGTTTTAACTTTTTATATATATACCTGTATGATATTCCAAATTCTATACTATAAATATACTATAAATTTTTGCCCAGTTTGCCTAGTTCAATATATCTCAAAAACTGGGTTATTGTAAATATATCACTCACCAGTTCATGACACGAGAAAAGAAAACTTCTTACAAATGTTTTTGTCTATATGAAATAAACATTGTCATAATAATTTACATTATTTGCGTCATAATAATTTACGTGAAATTAATTGATTTTTTATTCGGATATGGTTTAAATATTTTACATATTTTAAAATTATATTCCAAACATGACATAAATTTTGATGCAACATATTCGAATTATGTAATCAACCCGATCTTTTGAAAAAGCGTTCTATTTTGCTAGCTGTTGGTTCGATATTGTTGGGACCTGAAGATGTCTGTTTCATATAGATGAAAACGTTTGTAAGAAGTTTTCTTTTTTCATGTCATGAACTGGTGATGGTTTGGTGAGTGATATAGTTTGCCTAGTTTTTGGGAGTATGAAGAGACCTTTCTTTTTGTGGTCTCAGCTGCTCTCTTAATCTGTCTCTGGTAGTTGGGTAGTAGATATTTTATTATTTTTTCTTGCAGGTTTAATTGCTTTACAAAAAATATAAATTTCTTGATATAATTCTTATAATTTTTAATATATAATTGGAATATTTCTTTACTGTGTAAATTTGATGCTGAATTAAAGTTATCTAAAAATAACAATAATTCTTATAAATTTATATTGAATTATTTGGAGTTTGCTTATTTTATAAATTTTAATGCATTTCCTCATAATTCCATACTATAGCTTTGTACAGTATTTTTATCATGTTTATTCAAGAAATATCATAATCTATTTGTTATTCCTATGTACAGTACGATAGAATTCAGTTTTTATTTTTTCTGTCTGGGATGCCCGTATTAATTTCTTATCAGTTATCACTTAAATATTTTATCAGGCTTTTCCTTTGTATTTCTTTATTGTCTCGATATATTGAAATGTTAATCTTCTGGAGAGTTCTTATTTTTATATAGAATGAATGTAATTTTTTTCTTGTTTATTGTAATTTGTTTATATTTACATAAATTTCTAATTTTCATAATATGTAAATCATTTACTGCTTTCATCTTTTGATTGGAGACACTGATTATAAAGTCATCCACATAAAGTTATATCTTCTGTGACAGGGGTCTCCAACCTTTTTCTGAAAAGGGCCAAATAACCTGTAAAAGATAAGTCAGGAGGCCAGGTTTGAAAAATATAATCAAAGATTAAGATTTTTTATTTTTTATTTCTCAGTAACAACTGGCATAAATCAATGATGGGAAATTTACTACTACTTTTTGAAGAGAATGACATCAAAATTGTAGATAGATTTTCTGGCATTCAATATTAAAAATAATGTTTAGATATTTATTGAACATTGATGTTTGATCATTTTATTTTATTTATATTTCATTTTCAAAAAAGGTTTGCTTAGAAAGGTATTTTGAAGCAAAATAGAAAATATTCTCCCTGTAAACTTCTTAACCAGTTGTCTGTGCGGTACTCCCATTGGAATAACCGGTTTTTGTTAAACTGTTGTGCAGTACTCCAGTTGGAGTAAGTGTCAATTTTTTTTTGTAATTAACTAGTTGGTGGCGATTTAAGCACTGATTGGCTTTTCCCTACAAGGACTAAGTCTGTTTCAATGAATAAGATATTTGTTACAACTCCATATTTTTAAATTTACTAACAAAACTTTTCCTTTCCATGTTAAGTCTATGGGAGACCCTTCTTTTGTTCATTTGACAATAAAATCCTAGTTAGCATGTTTGTTGGGTTCTAATTGGTATATTATAGCTAAATGACTATCCTTTAACCAATAAGCATCGACTTGGGTTTGTAGGGTGGGAACTTTCTTGGAAAAAGTTATACCAACTCGAAGCTACATTCTCAGCTACAAACGTAAACAAATAATTATAAATCAATATTCTTATATATTTTTAGCTTGAATTTAATAAATTTTTATGTATATCTTATTTAACAAATAAGCATATTTTCTAAACCATTCAGCCATAAATCTTTCAAAAAAGAAAGTACTTTCAGTTATCGTAATACTTCTGTAATACATAAGAAATACATGTATAGTTGTTAATATAATAAAGTAATAATCACTTATTATAATCTACTATTAGTACAATAGTGTAAATAACATATAAATAGAATCAAATACACATCATCAATAATAAAAGTGTATTGACTTAGATTTAGAAAAGCCAACACCCCCATGCCGATTGGCGTTATAATCTATAGGCCATATTATTTCTCTACGTCGATTTAGAAAGCTGCAGTTTTTTTTATTTGACAGAAAATAGACATATCTAAGTAACGTATATAACAAATTAATGGAATATTTATTAAAAAAAAATGATTTTTTTTAATACTTTTAAATCTTAAATTTTATTAATTTTTTTAAACGTACATAATATTTTGAAGTTAACAATCGTAAAGTATAATATGTACGTGATAGAAAACCGAAAACAGATCATATCTACAACAATTTTTAAGCAAGATATCGCAAATTGAAAAACCACTTTAAAAACTGCAAAATGTCTATGCAACAGTGGTGTTGTTTCGGATTATCGAGATGCACAACCGACAGGTTAAGACTTTACAAATTAAGAACTATTCAACAGTTTGAAAACGTTAGTGATAAACTTTAATTATTCACAGAATGCACCGGTAACAAGTACCAGACAAGGTGTTGACTTTACAAATCTCTGGCAATAGAGAATGTTAAAAAATTTAACAAACGTCCTTCTTTAAATCTGTTGATTTTATAAAAATTTAAATATATTTTTATAAATTATAAAATAAGGTCTATTAATTCTAGTTAACTTTTCAAAAGTTTATATAACTTGAACTAGTTCAGATGTTGATGACAAAACATGCTAGTGAAAACAAGTTTGCAGGCCAGATAAATATGCTGTTGGAAACTTCTATGCTGTGGATTCAAAAAATGTTATTAATATGTCATTAGCTCATATAACAGTTCCAAAAATAAACAATAAATACTTAAATAAACAATCATAAAATTAAAGAAAAGTAAAATATCAATATATATGGAAGTTTAGAAAGATATATGTTTCACAAACTTCTTAGTTCCATCCTCAGATTCACTAAAAGCATTCTACAGAAAAACATTTGAAAATAAACTTTTTTAAAATGAAAATGTTCATTTTTGAATGTTTTTCTGTATAATAATTTTAGTGAATCTGAAGATGGAATTAAGAAGAATTAATAAATTTATTCAAATCAAATTATAAAATAATATTATTATTATTATTATTAATTAATTTAATATCATTGAATATGCAATAGGAACTATATCTGAAAAGTAAGAATTAATTATATATTTCATATAAAATAATTACATGTTACATCATGAAACATTTCTGTATAAATACTAGTCAGAGAATACAAATTTTGGTAATATTGAAGTCCAAATTTATTTTTTTAATTGGTGCTTTTCTAAGGATTTAAGATATTAAGGTAATTATTAAATCTGTACAAAAAACATTGATAATTCTCCAGAATCAACATTTAGTTTTCTAACAATGAATAAATATAGATATCTCCCATATAACACGATAGTTAGGTTCTAAAAAAGTGTCATGTTATGTAAATCCATGCTGTATGAAACAAAGGACTAGTACAAAACATGGATTAGTAAACGTATACAGTAGAGTCCCGTACAACGCGGGGGATTCGTTACGCATTATAGGAAATTGCATTATTGAAACCTGCATTATCACACGATTTATGAAAGTTTAAACCTTGGCCTATAAGTTGGAAAAAAAACGTATACCTCTGATCGACAAAATTCGAGGGTTGTTGCTTGCTTTATTTGCACATTGTACGGGACTCTACTGTACTATTCTTTTTCATATTGTAATTAAGAGAAACATGTTTATTAAAACAATTAGCTAACAATCTAAATCAAAAGTATTGCACATTAATATTAATGTTTTCTTCACTGCTAAACAATATTAAACGAGAATGTTTTCTTTTTGGCAAAATATGGTCATCTTCCTGGGCTTCTGTGTTGACCTTAATCTGAATTATCAGCAACATCTTGATTTTTCTGTACTTTTTTAATAAAATTTGATATTTTCATTTGCATGAGAGATTTAAAAATTTAATTTTTTATGTATTAACGTTTAATTTAATTTACAAAAACAAAACACAATGACAGTCTTCCAGGTTTATTTAGAGCACTAGCACCAATGACAGTGACACCTGGTTTATAGGAAAGCTACAATTAAACTTAAACAAAAAAAGAACATTCAAAAAACATATTAAATACAAGGGATATAAGAAGTAAATAAATACATATTATAATTAAAACTTAAAAACATAAATATAAGCAAACATAAATAGTACAAAAATAAAATTAAAAAATAGCAATAAAACAAACTTCACCCGTGACTACTGGTACATATAAAGTCTAATCCAGCAACTTCAACCTTTAAATTTCCGGTACAAACGACGAAAATTAACAGAAAAAACTAACGTTTTCGAATCTCCATCGAGATCTTCCTCGGGTTCGTTAATGGAATGTCATGAGAATTTGAACTTCAAAAGAGTTCTATTCTCATGACATTCCATTAACGAACCCGAGGAAGATCTCGATGGAGATTCGAAAACGTTAGTTTTTTCTGTTAATTTTCGTCGTTTGTACCGGAAATTTAAAGGTTGAAGTTGCTGGATTAGACTTTATAGCAATAAAAATAATCAATAAACAATTATTGGGAGACAAGCTCATGTTAAAGCTCATATAGATTTCCACACATCGATAAAGTGTCACCTATGATTGATACAAAAGTGTTTTTTATTAGCCTTAAAAATTTCTATAACTCCGAGATGATAGAGTTAGGGCTCCTGGCAAGCCTAATGATCTTAGCCTCATCACATTTTATGTGTGTGTCCTGCTAGGAAGCAAGCCACTAAGATCATGGTGTTGAGATTTTTTTCAACAGCATATTTGTGTTTCTTAATTCTCTGTAGTAGAGTGCATCCAGTAGCTCCCAGATATGTAGTCATAATTATAAATTTTTATTGGGTGTATTTTATTATTCACATTTTGTGAACAATAAAATATATCCACAGTAGAATATATTGATAAAGTCAGACACGAATTCATTACATATTCAGAGATTTAATATTATATTTTGCCGTCAGTATATTTTTTAACATTTATAATGAAAAACAAAAATGTTGGGAAAAAAGTCTATCATTATAAAAAAACAATACATCTTTGTAATTCTCTGACTTATTTATGGTATTTCTATTATCCCCTCTCATAATCTAAGAAAATTCATGATATTGATGATCAAATTTTTGCATTAATATGATATTTCTCAACTAATAAATATTACTACTTTAACACCTAATTTAATTTTATTGATATTAATTAGTAGCATTATCCTTAAATACTGTATATATATATTATTTACTTAATAGTAAATTCACATTGTTTCATTACTGAAAAGCTAAGTTTG
The DNA here is from genome assembly GCF_030686945.1 of Centruroides vittatus. Classification (NCBI taxonomy): domain Eukaryota; kingdom Metazoa; phylum Arthropoda; class Arachnida; order Scorpiones; family Buthidae; genus Centruroides; species Centruroides vittatus. Next base: position 8,234,536 of record NW_027122718.1, read on the forward strand.
ACTACATTTTTCAATAATTAAAAAGTTTAATGAAAAATTTAGAAATGAATATCTTTGTATTTTTGGAGTTATTGATGATTGTTCTGTGAAAGACAGTCTGATTTTAACAGTTCCTTTTTTTCTGTCAATAAGATATTAGTTAACAATTTAAAATTATTTTCAGGTTGTCGGAATTCTATAATTAACGTTGAAGCAAGAACTCTGAATACTGCCACTTACAACAGAAAATGCATTGTAGCTCGTTTATCTGAACTTAGTCAGACACATTACCAAGAAGTTATTCAACAAGGAGCTGCAGGATTACTGATACTGTTGCCTTCCAATATAAGTTCTCTGTCTGCAGAACAACAGCAAGTAAGTTACTTTAAATTTTCTATCCTTTCTGAATAAATTATCTTCAAAAAATTTTTTATATAAATTGTGAACCTTGTAAATTTATTTAGAAGTCAACCAAAGATTTAGATATCTGAAATAGTAACTATAAAAGTACTATTAATCAGGTAGATTATGTAATTTGGCCTAATAAAGTTAGACAATTAAGCTGCCATTTTGTAATAATAATAATGTTCTGTTGTTGAACTGGAATACTAAGTTGTAACACATCCAGTTCAACAACAGAACATATTTACAAAAACAAGGAGTACTCTCTGTCATGCAACTTGTGTGAATTGGTACTGCATCAGTTGGAGGGAAAGGTCATACCCAAATTCATATCCAACATGGTTATATATAGGAGATACATTGATGATGTGTTTGTTTTCTGGAAATTGAACCAAATGTTAATGACTTCTTAAACTGCATGAATGATAACCCATACAGGCTGACCCTTAAACTTGATCAAATGGTAACAAATAGCTTATTCATTGAAACAGACTTAGTCTATGTAGATAAAAGTCAATCAGTGCTTAAATTGCCACCACCTAGTTAATTATGAAAAAAAATTGACACTTACTCCAACTGGAGTACTTTGCAACAGTTTAACTAAAACCAGTTTCTCCAATGGTAGTACCCACAAACAACTGGTTAAGAAATGCAAAGGACAAACCTGATGATTCCAGAGGGATTTAGTGTACATAGGTTCCACCGAACGTTCTGTTCAAAAAAAGGGTGTGGGAACACAAGTGCGATATTGACAACAAAAGGCATACCACCACCTTATCCACCTATGCCACAGACCTATCTAACACCAGGCTAATAAAACGGTCCTTTCATACCAACCACATTAGGGCCCTGGAGGCCTTAGAAATATACAAGGCTGGTCTGACGGGCAAGTGCATCAATTTTAAGGACAGTAATACGATATTGTATGCTTGGTAGTACTTACGTGAGGGCCATGGCAATGCTAACGATTAAACAACTCATATTATTTATGGTTATGCGGAATCCTCAAATAATAAGTACATATGGGTGGTCTTACATGTACAGTACATAACAAATTTGCCTAAATGCCATCATTAGGTTTAATTTTGATTTATGATCCAAAATTTTTAAATTTTAATGCATTTAAAAAATGTTCGATTCCATGCATTCCATTTTTGGAACACAATTTGTTTAAGAACTGAAGCAGATCTTGGGTAAGATCAAAAGTGTTAGTTCAATATTGTATTAAATGCTATGTTACCAGAATTAAAGGTTTAGTATGGTGTTCATTTGTACAGTACTTGTAATTAAACTAGAAGATATTGTTATTTAATAGTGATGTAACGAATATTCGGTTACTACCCGGTATTTGGCCTATTCGGCCTATTTTTCACTATTCGGCCGAATACCGAATATTTAAATCACTATTCGACCGAATACCGAATATTTAATCACTATTTGGCCGAATACCGAATACCTAAAAACAGGAGTAAGAAATAACAAAAACACAGTAAATTAATCATTTTTGTTACTTTTATTAATGCTGAACATTAAACTATAATTATTAAAGTTATTAAGAAATAGCATCTAACTCTAGTATTAAATTATTTCGTAATTAAATAATATTATAGCCTTTATCTAGTTCGATATCTTATGGCATTGATGGCATGTAGGTTAGAATGTATCGGACATTAACGTTATTGTTTAGTTAATTATGTTATATTCATATTCGCGTATATTTTAATATTTATACGATATATTTGAAGTTTTCCACAACTGGGGAGAAACTAGACCATATTATGTCCCCACTAAAGTATATCCTTAGGGTACCATTCAGTCTACAAATATGTAGTGAAAACAAAATTTTAGTGTTTAATTAAAGAGTTAAAATAATCGATTGCAAATAAAATAACTTATAAGTTATAACTTACATCTAAATACCAACAACTGCCGAATCATAGCAGGCTATTTACGGCTATTACATAAATTATAAACCAATTTGGCACTAGAGGTAGACGTTAGGCTCCATCTCATATTAACTTTTTAATAATTATAATTTAATTAATTAATTTAAATAATTTAGACCTAATGGAAGAAAAAATCATAGTGACAGCGGGCCAATAGAGAGCACGGTGCGCGATCTTTGCCATAATGCGGTTTGCGCGCCAATTTTCGTACGTGCGTTAATCAAGCCGAATAGTTTGGCCGAATATTCGGCCATTTGGCAACGCTCCTGGCCGAATATTCGGTATTCGGCCACGCTCCTAGCCGAATATTCGGTATTCGGCTGAGGCCGAATATACTATTCGTTACATCACTATTATTTAATAATAATTGCTAAAATAAACTCAAAAGACGAAATAGAAAAAATTTTAATGTCAGTAATATTCAATGGCATGGTTTTGAGAGTCAATTGCTTATTTTTCATTTTCTTTAAATAATTAACTAATAATAAAATTGGCATTCAGTTTCCAAATAATTTACTTCTAGAAACTTTCTAACAATGTGACATGTGTTCAATATTGTGGCTTTCTGTAGTGCTATGTATATGTTTTTATTAAGGTTTAATGTTTCTAGATGTTTGTATAGTGTGTGTGGTATAACACCAGTGGAAGAGAGAACAACATGTATAATAAATATCTTATCCATCCTTCACAGTTGGCCTTAGTTCTTGGGTGAGTGGAATGTAATTGTCGACTTTTTCAGTGAGAGCATTTTTCACGTATGAGTGTTTGGAATGGAGATGTCTATTATATAAGCAATTTTATTGCATTTGTCAATGAAAGTGATGTCAGGTCTATTGTGATAAATTTTTTTTATCTGTGATTATGGCTCTGTCATAGTATATTTTGTGTCATTTTGTAATACTGCCTGTGGAGTATATTTGTAGTATAGTATCTGGGTGTTTAATAATCTGTGTTAATAATCCATGTGCCAGCTCTTGGTATATTATATTTGCTATTTGATTATGCCTATGTAAATAGTCTGCTCTTGCTAAGAGCTTGTAACCAGAGGTTATATGTTGTATTGTTTCTGGCAGGAAGTGGCATTATTATTATTATTTTATGCAGAAACACTTACAATAAAGCATAAGATTTTCAACAAAAAAATACATCTTTAAAAAATCCAGCAATGAAATTTACTAAATAATAATATTTTTGATCAGTTTAACTGATCTTCTTCAGTTATGATAAAATAGAATGTGAATACAAAAATTTTAAAATAAATAACAACAAGGATTCTAAAATAAATAAACAACAGAAGTTGTAGTTGAGATTAATAAATAAATACAATAAAATAGAATATAAAAATAGATGGAGTAAATTCCCATGGTCGAATTACGGTTATATGGTTTCTTATCATTCTGAATATTGTTGGGTTGCATCGATATACAACCTCGAGATTATTAGCTCTGGTTGCTTTCTTACGTATCCTTCTTAAAGATGGGATATAATTTAAAACCACTCTTTGTTTCTGGTCTACCAACATATGCGGACATTTTGATGTTTGAAAGGTTGCGATTAACTTCTGAATCATTTCTATCAGATAACCTTGTTGTTTTGCAATCTTTAAGATGTAATTCAGCTCCATTACGGTGTCCCGTATGCTGATACAATGTGTATATGCCCTTCTTATCAAGGATCTAAAGGCTGTGAATTTGATGTGCAGCGGATCAACAGAGTTATGTTGAATTAAAATAGGTTGAAAACATTGTTTCCTGTATACCTTGGTCCAAATTTCGCCATATTTGCAAGAGATAGAAATGTCCAAAAAGTTTATCATTGTTTCACTCTCCTGGTTGATAAGAAACCATATTACCATAATTTGACCGTGGGAATTTACTCCATCCCGTTAATCAACCAATGTTTCAAATCAAAACTGGTCTGCATGGGTGCCACTATATGTAATTTACATCGTCATCTCAAAGAACATAAATACACAATTGATAAAAATCTTGATAATACAATGCTGGCAGCTTACTTGCAACATCAGGACACACAAGTACAATGGGAGCAGGCAACCATCATCAGACCCACATCTAATATACACACTATGAGATATCTGAAAAAATTGGAAATTTTTAAAGTACACAAAAAATCTGGTTGCATCAACCATAGGGACACGGACAGCTTGTCTACTGCATGGTGGTCCTTTTATGAAAGTTAATTTTATTAAAGGACATTTATTTGTCTAGTTTTTTTTTTATTGTATTTTATTTCTGTAGTTATTTATTTATTAATCTCAACTGCGATTTCTGTTGTTTATTTATTTTAGAATCCTTGTTGTTATTTATTTTTAAATTTTTGTATTCACGTTCTATTTTATCGTAACTGAAGAAGATCAGTTAAACTTATCGAAAGTGTTATTATTTAGTAAATTTCATTGCTGAATTTTTTAAAGGTGTATTTTTTTGTTGAAAATCTATCCAGTTGATACAAAATATATGCATGAGATTTTCTTTGACATTGCCCGTTAACTTTTAATTTTGTAATTACAAAAATGAGAACATTTTGATATAAGATGATACTTTTCTGAGTACAGTAAGAATTCTTCAAAATCTGAACTGGATGAACATAATACTAAATATATAATTTCCCCAACCTCAAGATTAGTCCAGCAAGCATCACAATTATCATTGGTCACTAAATTTGGTAAATTTTGAAATTTGTCATTAAAAAAATAAATGAATAGTAATGTCTACTTTGTATGGTCATGTTTAAACTTTATAATTACAACAATACAATAACATGCATTTAAATTATTAATCTAGTATTTCCTACGGCAAAAATAGTTGCTTAAATTCTTATCAAAAATATAAAATAGGAAGACTGAAAATAATTTTGTAAATTATCTCATTAATATTTAATTCCATTTCATTATTCATTGTTTACATCCAGTAATTTTTTGTTTCATTGCACATGGATATAACTTTGATAAATTGCACTTTATGTTTACTATTTATTTTATATTTCAATATATTTATTATGAATCACTTTTTATTAAAATGACTTTTTATGGAAACTTCTTTTTTTTGGATTATTTCTAATTAATGGATAGTATTAAAAGAGAGTATTGCTGATTTATATTATTATTTAACAGCATATCATGGAACTAGAAAGAACATTATTAGAAGAAGAAGTGAATATTCCTATTTATTTCACTCAAGAAACACCTGAAATGGAAGAAATTTATAACAGTGTTCAAAAATCACCTAATAATGAAAGAGCTGGCACTGCAGCTGAAGGTAAATATAATACTTATTTTAAATTAAAATTATTTTTCAAATGGGAAGTTTCGTAACTTACTCTGATTTTTTTTTTTATTCTTTAACATATATGCACTTTAGCGATAATAAAAACAAGTACTTTCAATGTCACATAGATGTCTTCCTCAGGTAAATTAGGACATTTTAAAAATACCATTGTAAAATTTGTTTGGCCAAAGGAGAACAATTAAATTTGTAAATATCAAAATTTGAATGTAAATATTAATTGAAATATATTGAATATGTAATGATTTTTAAAGTTGGGTAAAAGAATGATAAAAATAATAAATAATGTAAATTATGAAAAATTGGGAATAAAATTTAATAAGAACAATATTTAAATATTTGGTGCAAGGTATAGTACTAATCATTTAAAAGCTTAGTGTTATCAATATGTTTGGGATTTCTAGAGTAGGTTTGTTATACGGTACTAATGCAGAAATATATAATGATTTCCAGATGAAGATAGATTTGCCCTCAACACATTGAGTAAAGATGTTTTTGCCCATAAAGGGCCAAAACATTTTTATTCAAACAATGTGTTCAGCATAAATCTATTAATATGTATGCAAGTGGACAATAGAAAATATTTTAATATTTGCAATATTTAAACAAATTATATTTATTAAAATGTTTTTGAGTATTTCTATTCATTTTTATGAGATTCATATTTGATTTTAACAAAATAATCAAAATCAAATTACTAATGAAAATTTAGGATGTTTAATTTTTGGTTAATCAACTAAAGTAAGAATTTTCTGAAGATGAATAGAAATTTTTAAATAAATTAAGTTCATATATAGTACCTATATTACAATCAAGAATATTTTGAATTATTTGTAATGAAAAAAAGTGGACTGTTAAAGACGTGTTAACATCACATCATTATCAGGTGCAAATTTAAAACTTATTCAAAACTTACTGTAACATTGCCCATTATTTTAAAGTATCAGTTTTTATTTAATGTTCAAAGTACCTGTAATACAAAATTTTTTTTTTTCTTTAATATTGTATATTTTGGAGATATGAAATTTTTCTTATTGAGATGTTAATTTTTCTCTCTCTTTTCAATCTGTTAATATCTGATTTTTCAGAAGAAAAACTAATTTTTATATGGAATTATGTTTTTGGCTTAAACTATGTTCTTGACTATAAATATCATCAGTAAGCAGTAAAAATTCCTATCTATGTTTTTTTTGAAAATATATGATATTTATTTTTTTGAGAGTTATATGATAATTACTACACTCTTAGAACCTATAACTGGTGTGATATAAAAAAAAAATTGAAGGATGTTAATTACCACAAATGTTTTCAAACTGCTGGGAGTTCTTTAGGTGTGAGACTGAATTACTAATGGGACAGAGCAAACCGTTAAAGGAAAAAAGAGAAACAAGCTTACACAAAAAATTTAAAAAGCTTACACAAAAATTGATCAATCGTTACCACCATGCACACTCGCAACACACCATCCCGACTGACCACCACAATAACAATCCCCCAACATGATACAACCCGTCCCTAGCGCGCACAACGAAGTAAAATGGATCCCTATCACATTCAGTCCGTACCTAAAAACACTGTATTCTGAGATAGTCAAGAAAAGACGCATTAAAGTCACTTACAGGAGATGCCCCACAATCTTTGACATCCTTCGCAATGGAAAGGACCCCCCTAAACAGAACAGACTCCCTGGTATTTATAGCATTCTCATTAAGGACAACAGATTTGATAGGGACCTCATTTATATTGGATTCACAAAACGCTCCTTGGAAGTCAGACTCCATGAACATACAGCAGACATACATCATCAGAGAATTACTTCCTTCCTCGCTGCCTACGCTGCCGATCCAGACATTGTGGCGGTGTTCCACCAGGTGAAACTCCTTTGCAATACGTCACACAACGAACACCTTAAGTGGCTGGAGACCATTCAAATCTACAAATCATCCCTCAATCACAACTACGTCAATTTTAAGGATGAATTGACCCTATCGACAGCTTGGCAGACATTAATAGACTTCGACCTTTAAGGTCATGTTGGGTCAACAAGACGAACATGCACACGTCTCATGTAACACCTTATTATTATTTCTCTTTTTTCCTTTAACAGTTCACTTTGTCCCATTAGTAATTCAGTCTCATACCTGAAGAAGAACTCCCAGCAGTTCGAAAATGTTTGTGGTGATTAACATCCTTTAATTTTTATTTTTTTATATCACACCAGTTATAGGGTCTAAGAGTGCAATATTTTACACATCCCAGTGTTCTCCAGTACAGTTTAGTATATGATAATTGATATTTAAAAAGCAATAATTTCAAAAAATTTATAAAATTTTGATGAATTGATATGAATACAGTAAAAGCTATCTAAAACAAGCCTGAATAAAACAGAAGTCTACCTAAGCAGAAGAAATTCTTTGGAACAGTGATTTTCTGTGTTAAATTTTACTAAAACCCAGAAACCTATCCAATGCAGAAACAGAAGAGGTTTTGGATTTGAAGAACAACATAAACTTGGATATAAAGTGGAAAATTAAGATTTCACTTGTAGAAAATAAGTAAAATTTTATCCAGGTATAACTCATCACATAGCCTAAGAAATGTATTTAAAATGGTTTTGAACCTTTTCAGAGACTCAAAGGTATCATGACAAGTGGGACATACATACTTGCCATGAGACCTTTGAGTCTCTGAACTCAAGATCTTTGTTCATATTAGTCTTTGTTGGAATTAACCAGGAGCAAAATCAAATACTTTTAGGAATTGAGAACTTTCAAGAATTGAATGATTTTTCAAGAATCAAGTTCTTTAGAACAAGCAACAAATATAATTCATGAAAGACAATGAGAGTAAGGTAACATTGTTTGCTGGAAGCCTACAAAGTCCGCTTGTAGCCTGCATCCACAAAACGTTGTTCATTACTAGTATAAACAATACTTTGTAAAATAGAAAATCTAATACAGTGGTGCTTCATACTTTGAATTTAATTCATTCCAGGAGGCTGTTTGAACTTTGAATTGTTTGAAGTTTGAATCAGGTTTTTCTCATTAGAAATAATGGAAAGTGAATTAATCCATTCCCAGACCTTAAACAATACCCATTTCAATAAACTTAAAAACAGCAAATATATATAATTTAAGGTAAAAATAACACAATTAAATGCTCAAATAATAAATTAAAACATGGAAACAATAAATAAAATAAATAAATACTGTATAATAATGTAAAGATTAACACATGGTCTGCAATTTAAAATATATATATATATATGCACACAATGTCACCTTTTGTACTTCCAGCAATTTTATTTAGAAATATGAACATTTCATCTTATAAGCTGAAGAGGGCCACTAAAGGTGACCAAAAACGTTTGTATTTCTAAATAAAGTTGCTGGAGTAAGTATGAAAGGTGCTATTGTGTGCTTATATATATTAAAGAGTCTAGTTCAGTTCATAGCTTATGAATTTAAAAAGAATTGTAGACCTATAAATTCCCACTATCATTTTCTGTCTGTCTGTTTTTCCTTAATCTCGAGAACAGTGTTAGATAAATGAAATTCAGACCAGATATGGAAAGATTATGGGCAGGTGGCCTTGATTAACTACCGTATATCTCGGCGGATAAGACGATAGTTGAATCATAAAAACTGGTTCCCAAAATCCGGGGTCATCTTATATGACAGATACAAAAACAAATTAGATTGAAATTTATATAAATTAAAACCGTTATAAAAAGACGGACAAACCGTAATTATTTAGTAGAAGCGAGTAGGGTATGTGCACAAAATAGAATAGCCCATAGAATGTTTTTGTGAATAGTCAGTCATTACCCAAATGCTCGAATCAGTGCGAATATTTGCAACAATCGCAAGGCAGTGCTGCCAGATGCAAGAACATAAAATTTGTTTATTCGAAAAATTACAAATAGGACATAATTCTGTATACACTATACAGTATTATTATTCAGATGATGATCGCTGATCTAAACTAAATTCATAGGTCGTTGATAGTTTGGGGGTCGTCTTATAGGACAGATATATGCTAAAACCATAAAACTTTGACGAAAATTTATACCTCGTCTTATCTGCTGAGATATATGGTATATATGAACTTCTGATGCAAACCAGATGTCATGTTATTTCAATTCAAAAATTTTTTCCTGAAAGGAGTTAGATAGATGACTGGCATGACTCCATTGCTAACAGAAAAGTATGATGTACAGGGGCAAGCCACTACTAATTTGAGGGGAGAGCATATATTTTAAATTAAATAAATTAAAAATTGCAACCCAGCATTCTGATGATGTGACAATAAATAATTGCTTGTTGCTAATGTAAGATTGTATTTTCTTGTTTAACTTACTCTATATATATGCTGATATGCTGATTTTATTCAAACAAAATGTACAATAAAAAAAGTTTATTTTTTACTGTACATTTTGTTTGAATAAAATCAGCATATCAGGCATATTATGCATTATGGTTTTCAGAAATGATCTAACATTATACAAGCAGCGAAAAAATAAAATAAAAATAAAACATATTGGGGAGGATACTCCTAAATTTTGAACATGTCAAGTATAATTTAAAAAGTTTTGTTCTGGAAATTTTGAACTAAAAGATATAAAACATATGGGGTGCCCAAAAGCTGTAAACAAAGAAAATTGCAGGAAGAAATTGTTAAAAATTGATGAATAACGCCCAGTATATTTAACTGAACATGCCAAAAATAAAGAGAAAAAAGCATTCAGAACACACAAGCTGAATGCAAGAACAAAAGTGAGAGATGGCTTAAGTGCACAATAATTGTGTTTACACTTCAAGTACATTTTTTCAGTTTGAAGCAAAATTTTGTTGAAATTTAGCATTCAAACTTTGAAGCATTGAATTACAAGGTACTACTGTAATGTTATCATATGGATATATTTACCTTTTTTTGAAAAGAATATAAAATAAAGATATACAGGAAATCCTTGTTAGTTCAAAATTCAGGGGACAAAATATTCATGACTTTGAATTATTGAATTTTGAATTATTATCTGAGATTTACATATTTCTGTACAATATTCCAAATGCCATGTAACTGATGTAATTTGTTAAGCAAAGGGAATAGGGTTACTTACACAGAATGCTATTTTCATCAATTAATAATAATAATAATAATAATAATAATAATAATAATAAAGGCCACAATATTGAATACATGCCATATTGTTAGGAAATTCTTGAATACAGACACTGACACACTTATTTAATTATAGTTTTGTTTTGGTTGCTATGCCTTGATTCTGGTCCGGCATAGTACACAGCCACTGGTGTCAACCGAGTATAACCCACTAAACCCAACATAATAATGATAATAATATAAAACTGCAGGTAAACAGCACATGTCTGGTGAGAACCTCACAGGTAGGTTTTATGAAAAGTAAAGCAGAATTTCTCAAAATGTAGCTCAAGTTGTTTTTAAAGTGGCCCAAAATGTAGTAGCCTAAATCCCTACAAATATCTCAATCTGATACTTGTAGCCCAATCTTGCAATCCTGAAACCCATCCATATTTTACAAAATAAGAGAAAAAAGTGATAGTCCATATGTAAGGTAACAAAATGTGTTACTGTTAAAGCAAAGCCATATTGACCAGATTAGAGTTGTTCTTGGTCTATTGTTTCTTATAGTATAGAGGTACTTCAATCTAAATGAACGATTTAACATATGCAATTTCAGATCAGACAGAATTTTCACTTTGAATTATGAAGTAGCCATATTTCAAACTAATTGAATTCCTTAACATGTAAATATCTATATCCATGGCTGGGGAAAAAAGTACCAGTTACAAACTAGTGAGATTTCAAACTATTAATAAGGATTTTCTGTATGTATTTTCTAGTATTTATCCACATGTGATTTCATAGAGGGTAGTATTTTAAATAGAGTTTAAATAATGAGAAGTAAAATATTAATTTTTAAAATTTTATTAATTGAAAGTTTATTATTCAGAACTTATAGGTTCTGTTACAACAAGTGGCTTCCAAATGGTTATATCTGGAAGTTCTCCTAAACCACAAACAGATGTGCAAATTGCTAGTATTCAGGTAAAAAATAATTATATTAATATTTTAATTTTTACTTTACATATTGTAATTTAATTTCAGAAAAAATTATATTATCACTTTATATTTCATATTAGGGTAAATTACCTGGTTTTGGTGTAGAAGAACAGTTACCAACAGTAGCATTGGTTGCACATTATGATGCATTTGGAATTGCCCCAGTAAGGACAATGTATTTTATTCTTTAGTTGGTTCAATGGTAACAAAAAATAATTCAATGTATAATAAACAGAAAATAGACTAAATATTTAAATTATTGCTATTTTACTTATTTTAGATCATTTTTTAATTAATAAGATTACACTTTTAATTAATTTTATTAATTTGAAGAATTAATAGTAAGCCAAATGCTACTGGACTTATTCATTTATTAGTGTCATTTGGAAGTGGTATGGTGCTGTTTACTTCTAGTATAATAGTTGCAAATTACAATAAGGGACTGTCTACAAATTACATTTGCATTTTTCTTGAAATTTTTACTCTCCCTCTCCCCATTGTCTTGTTTGTCAAAGTTTCCATAACCCCTTTTTTCAGACATCCAACAAAACTTATCTCCCTCAAAACCTTTTATCACTTTATGTATAATAAAATGCATAAACTGCATAAAATTTAATGAAATAAAATATACAGTATGTCCATTCAAGTTTAACCTCGCCCTTCCAGTGTGGATGTCATTTATGGACAGCCCTTAACCCTTTCCCGGCCAGGGTACCGATCTATCGTTACCCTACTCGTTTAGCAAAACGGCCAGGGTACCGATTGATCGTTACCCTGTTAACAATCGATTTTTATAAAATTTATCGACAACAGATGTCAGCACTTGACGGCATCGTCTTGTTTATCGTTCATTCTACATATTTTTGTCCAGGTGGTGTTTTGTCGACTTAAAAAATTTTAATTATCGGTTATTTTTTCTTAATTTTTCATTTTCTGATAATTTTTTATTTTATTTTTAGCATATAATAAGTTTATTCAGCTATAATATGTTAATATATCGTAAATATTTAAGTTATGATTTTCAGTTCTGATATTTTATATATTTTTTTTAATTTTTAATTTTTAATTTTTTTTAAAATCTAAAATATTAGCAAATGTTACATCTATTGCTATTGGTAATCATATGTTTATTACAAAAATATATAGTCTTGTTTGATATGAAATGAATAAAGTATATTAGTTAATTATATTAGATGAAAGCAGAATAAAGTTCAGATTTCAAACAAATGTTTGATATAATGTGCGATAATTTCACAACGAATAAACGTACGTGCATAAATGTAATATCAAATTATACAGAACAATATTCTACGTCATTCTGGCTCAGTGACAATAAGAATAAAGTAACCAGACAATGTTAATTTTGACAAAAAGTAACAAATTTTCAAGTTTGAATGTCAATTATCATATATTTTTTTTTTTTCTCATAAATTTTTCAAACAAACTTTATTGAAAAATGTCGTATTTAAAACTAACTATATTGATAAATATATGTGATTTTTTTCATATGAATCAAATAATAATTTAATTTTTGGTGAATTTTTAAAATAATATTGCCTGATTTACCTATTTTGACCTTGGCCGTTTTACAAAATAAGGGGGCGTGGCAAACGGCAGGGAAAGGGTTAAAAAGACTAGTAAACAGTATATAAAAATTGGGTGTCATATCACCTTTCCACTCAAGCATAATATACTAGATGTTAAATTCCTTTTACAAGTCATTCATTGGTTTCACTATGTGAAATAACTCTAGTTGGCTCTTTGCTGATCAAATTTAAAACTTAACTTTATAGAAACAAAACAGTTGGAAATTATACTACATTTACACTATGAACTAATTAAGTAAATAATAATAATAATATGGTTCATAATTTCTATTTTGTCAATTTATAAAGTTAATTTTGGATAATAACTAAATAATAATAATAGTTGTTAATATAAACTATTAAACTATTTTTTACATAGGCATTATCATTTGGTGCTGATTCTAATGGTAGTGGAGTGGCAGCATTGTTAGAATTGGCTCGGCTTTTGTCGCATTTGTATACTAGTTCTCGTACTCATCCAAGGTAAAAATATTTTATAAAGATTATTTATTTAAAAAATGAATGATTTATAATATGTTAGAAATTTCCTTTATTTAAAGAATTCTAATATTTGTAATTTTATTTTTAATTAATTACTTTTTAAAATGATTGCAACTTTTAACAATTTGAGAACGTCTTTACTTTTACATATTGAGATAGTTCATTAATTAATACCTGGTCTGTGCTACAAATATATTTTTTTAAGTTCCAATGCTAGTATTAGTGATTTTTGAAGATTTATTTTCATTTTGTTTTAAACATTTTTTTAATTTTTTCTTTTCATTGATTTTTTGATATGCTTTAATTTATATTCAGACTAATTTTATATAATGAATTTGTTTGAAAACAAATGATCATATTTTTTAAATTAAAACTATCTACAGACAAAAAAAATCATATTTTTTCCTATTACAATAAAAAAAAATTTTATTTAAAAAATAATTATTTATATTTATGTACTTTTTTAAAATTAAGTAAATTTTATTTCAGATTTAATTTATTGTTTCTTCTGTCTGGTGGTGGAAAATTTAATTACCAAGGAAGTAAGAAATGGATAGAAGATAATATAGATAGTTCTGGTAATTTTTTTGTGATTTATACATTTTACAGATTTTTGTAATAAAGGTTAACTACTCATGCATGATAAATATTACCAGCATTTTCTTGTATAATATTTTCTCAGTAGAATGTTTTTTGGTTTTTAATACTCAAACTTCATAGAACATACACATATCTTGATTCAATGTTTTTCAGCTGATATTTATGTTTTGAACTTCAACTTTTGCAGATTTGATTATTTGTGAGTTTTGCAGTACACAGCAGAAAATTGCAGTAACAAATATAACTAGTAAATTGTAAAGAAAAATAAAAAGTTTAGTAAGTCAGAAATGTATAAAATGTATGTATTATTAATCTATTTTATCATTTAATACCATAAATATATACACAAATTTATTATAAAAAGTTTCAATAAGCTAAAGAACTGCAGACTATGCATTTTACTCAGAGATACCATACTCTATCTCATTATTAGTAAACTTTATTGATGTATTTTGTCTCTCAGTATGTGGTGTTTCTTGCAACTTTAATAAGAAAAGTGTATAAAACTTCACTTTGCAGCATATAACTGTTTTAATATAATTTTATTAAACATAAACTGCATAAACTTTTAATATAATTTTATGTATATTTTAGTTGCTTTGGAACCATGTTTTTAATTTCTATACATCTTTTAAAACTCAATATAGTGAAGACAAAACCACTAGACTGTTCAACATCCTTTATTCAATATCCTTTTTCATTAGTCAAGACATGTTTTGAACACTTACTGCTCGTCATCAATTGATCTGTAAAGTGACTTAAAAAGTACTGAAATTGTAACCTATCTTGACATAGGTAATCATGGAGCTATGGTTGAAAAAAATCTTATTTAATTTTACATTATTAAAAAACCAACAAAAGTCCATCACTCATTATATTATGCTGTGGAGTGATGTGAAATTCTTAAAATTAACTTTGCAATTATTAAAATATTACAGTCTAAAACTTTATGATGTAAATTATATGATTTGACACATTACCAAAAAGAACTATTTATATCTAAATATTTTATATGTATTGCATCATACTGTATGTGCTCTGTATTGCCTCTCTTTCATTCTTCTCTTTCTCTTACTCTGTGTGTGTGTGTGTTAGTGTATTAGTCTGTTTTTGATGCTATAATTTTAAATTTATACTGTACTGCAGCAATATGTTTTATATTATTTTAGTTTTTTTTCATGGGTTTAAATACTGTATGGTCAACAGTAAAAGTTAAGATTTAGGATTTTGGGCTAGAGTTATTTGAAGTTTTTTTGGTTCACATAAATCTGGAGGACCAACTGTATATAATTTTACATTCAACATTTCAAAAATGCTAAGGAAAATCACTATATAAAACCGATAACGTTTAACAATTTTATCATATAATATAAGATAGTATATCAGAAAATAATTCAGAACAAAACTAAGAATATTAAACAGATAATAGACCTTGATTTACATTTTAATCAATGTTATTTTAATGTTTTAGCAATTTAATCATTGCTAAAATGCTATTTATTTATTATTAAATTAAATTAATGTTTTTGGGAAAAATTACAATTATTTCAAAATATGCTTATGTTCTTTTATTGCAGAAGGCAGTTTATTACCAGATTCTCTGTATACATTATGTTTAGATACAATAGGAACAGATGATTCATTGTATTTACATGTATCAAAGCCACCTAAGGATGGAAGTCCAGGATCATTTTTATACAAGGTATATTAGAAATAATTTAACACTGTGATGAAACTAATTCACATTTTATCAGAGGTTTTGCTCTTTTAACAAAATATAGATTAATTACACAGTTAATCTGTATTTAATAACAATAAGAATAATTTAAAAGTAAGATTTGATAATGAATTAAAAACAGCAGTGTTCATACTTTCCTTATTGCAGATTACAACTTTTATTTTATCAATTTTTTATCTGAGGTATTATCATATTCTTAAAAATTAGAGATATTAGAAATTTTTATTTGTAAATTTGTAATATGAAATTAAAATATGGCAAAAAATAAAATAAACAGTTATGCTGTTTTTAGATGGATATACTGCAGAAAATTAGTGGAAACACTTAAAAGATTTAAGATGATATTTATATAAAAATAAGTCATTATTAGAAAATTGAAATATTACAGAAAGATGACTTTATTTACAGCATACACTGAAAAGAAGCTGACAATTAAATAAAACAAATTATCACTAAGAATAAGAAATATGATCACTAGCATAAACAGTCCAATGCAGGAGAATTCTAAAATTTAATTGTTATTAGTGCATTCGCTATTTGAATATATTTTCAGGCTTTACTTGATTGGTTGATGGCCATGACAGCAAAAGTCCATTTTAATATATACAGGGTGTTTCATTTAACTTGATACTGTGAAATATCTTGAGAAATATGCATTGTACAAAAAAATGTTTAAAATAAACTCTCGGTATTTTGGGGGACAGTTCAACCCCACAAAATTTAGCTCCCGTGCCACCCCTGGTGGTGGGGAAGGGGACAACTTTGTAAATTCAAATGGAAACTCCTATTTTTCATAGCAGATTTTGATTCTATGTCAAAAATTATCTGGGACAATTTTTTGAATCATAGTAGATGGCACCATAATCTTTGAAAATTGGTTAAGTTCTTTTTTAAGAAAAACCCCACATTTTATTGCATAATGATTCCAGACTGGGAGAAAAGTAACTCTGATGTCCAAACATGGTTTTTGAATCATAGATGGCACTGCAATTGCCACTTTGAAAATGAGAGGAAATGGGACACATTCCTTCAACTTAGTATCATTATACTATAAAACTGAGAGTTTCCATGAAAAAAATGAAGCTCATATAACTTTCACTGATTGCAGCACCAACTATGATGATTCAAAAACCATGTTTGGCCATTGGAGTTACTTTTCTTCTAGTCCAAAATCATTATACAATAAATCTAGGTTTTCCTTAAAAAAAAAAGGACTTAACTAATTTTTCACCGATTACAGTGCCATCTACCATGATTCAAAAAATTGTTTCAGATAATTCCTACATAATTTTTGATGTAGAGTATGAATCTGCTATGAAAAATGGGGTTTCCATTTGAATTTACAAAGTTGCATGCCACCCCATCCCAGGGGGCTAAATTTTGCAGGGTTGAACTGACCCCTCCAAATACTGATAATGTAATTGTTCACTAAATACTGTATATCTGTAGTAGTCATGATACTATAAATATGTATAACATGTATTCAAGTGTAATATTTTATTTATGTATGCAATGTGATTGAATTGATTCATTTTTTAAAAATTACTTTTTTTAACTTTATATTTTTTCACATATTTATCTTAAGAAGATTAAATGTCAAAGCTTTAACGTTTTTACAGTCTGTTCAGATAGGAGTTCTATTAATCAAATGTTATATCTAATACTTTATGAAAGAAAAATTTATATAGTTATTACAAATAATTTTTTCAAATTATAAGTAATCAATGATAATACAAATAACTATCTAAACAAGTTGTTATTTAAATTTTTTTACAATTTTAAGTCTCATTTAAGGAAAGAAATTACTTCATTGTCATATTCATAATTTTTTTTTCACTTAAGATATTCATATGTTTAGCTATTAAAAACCAAAGCAGATCAAAGAAATAAATGTGTAATAAGCATATATATAATTTGATTCAGAAAGCTTGTATTTTATATTTTACCAGTATATAGTGACAATTTGTAAATAGAATATAGCATTATATTGCTCTGTCTCAACTATTGTTTATACTATGTATTTATCACTAATGATGCTATCAAATTGCATCTGTGATAAAATCTAGTTTTCTGATGCAATGGTGATATATTTTAAAGAAATATCACTTATTTAATTGGAATTAAGTTATATAATGTAGATCAAATGTTACTTTATTCTGATATTTATCAATATTATGTTAAACATAATAATGAGATAATAAGTTTTAGTTTTCTAATTATTTTGATTATGTAGTATAATGGAGAACTTATATAACAAATATATATAAAATAATTTTATGTATATTTTTATTATTAATATACTTCATTTTATTCAAGTACATAGTAATCTATTAATTGTAGATATTTACATAATTAGTATCACTTTAAGCTTAATATATATGCTTTTCTATTAATGTTTAGATTGCTAAATTTACATTAAAAGATTTTATAGAATTAATATGTTATGTACAAGATAATATCAATACACAAACATGTGAATTCATTAAAATTCACAATAGGTAATAGTACAGTTCTAATTTTACTTCTAAAATTAAAATTCTTATAATATTTATGAAACAAATTTTAAATGAATTCTGGAATATATGATTTCAAACTTTCTTTTTTTAACTTAGGAATTGCAGAATGTAGCAAATTGGCTTTATCCCGAAATGAATGTTAGTATGGTTCATAAGAAAATTAATTTAGCTGAAGAAGTCTTGGCATGGGAGCATGAACGATTTAGTATTAGACGTCTACCAGCTTTCACTCTTTCTCGGTTGCATGTACCAAAACTTCTTAGTCGAATGTCAATATTGGACACAAGGTACAAATTTAATTTATGATAAAATTTATATATACATTTGTTGTCAAAAAAGTTAAGCATCTAGAAAGACTTATCCAATTTATTAATAAATGAAAGTTGGTAAATATGTCTTAGGCAGATATGCAAATGATGTCAGTTTGGAGTTAAATGGAACATCAAAATTTTTATCAGAAGTCTTAGGTGCCACTACCTCATAAAACAGATTACAGCTGACATAATGCACTCCTTGTGTACTACAGTGAGTGTTCACTTTAAGAAGAGTTCTGTAAAGTTGAAGGATGCCTGGAAGGTTGATGTTAATGTTTTACATATAAAACATCACTATCAACAACTGACAGACTTTTAAAGAGGATCTTGAAAGTTCACAAAGCAGACTGATCATTTCATGCCATTGGCAGACATATGGGGTGTTCAGTTGGAACCATTGGGAAGGCACTTGTTGATACAAGCACAAGGGAAGACCATTGCATATGAGACAGGCATGAAGAGAATGAAGAACATCACCATCCATGATACAGCATTATGTATAGGATTAGTATAGCAACCTATATCATACTGAACAACTGCAAGGCAACTGACATAAGCAGAGCTGCATTCTCACTATCCCCTACATTCTCTGCCATTAACACTAGTACAATCAATGCAGTGATGTCAGGACTGGGAGGCAAGGACAGATGTGCAATGACAATGAATTATCTTTAGTGCTTTTGTTTGAGCTCAGATGTTCACTTCGTGCAAGTGTAGTGGATGATTAGTCTTTTCTGTAATCAGACTAATCTTGCATTTACTGCATTTGTGTGTTACTAAACATTACTGTTGAGTGGCACAATACTTCTGATATTATAATGTGGGGGCTATTTCAGATACTCGATCACAATTGGTCTTGATTTGAAGAATAATGATAGCACCGTGGTGTGTTGAAGCCAACCTGAGACTACATGTGCTATCTTTCTTCAAACAGCAACAATTTTTAAATAATATATATAGCAAAAGTATCACTGCAGTCCTTGTGAGGTTTTGAGGGTCTTCCTTGGTCTTCCAGATTTCCAGATTTGTCAATAATAGGGCATGTGTGGAACCAGCTTTATGACCATCGCAAAATGTGCAAAACTAAAGGACCAGTTACAACAATTGTGGACAAATCTGGTACAAGATAGTATTAGGTGTCTGTATGACTCAATTCTAAGATGAATATTGACATGTATCTGTGCCAGAGAAAATGCAACACCATACTAAAGATGTCAATGAAGAATGATGTTACTCCAAATTCTATGGACCATTTGTATTCATTTTGTCATCACTTAATGATCACTTATGATTAATACATACACACACACTGTTTTATTTCATTCTAATGCTTCCTTCTTGATGCTTAACCTTTTTTGTTAATGAGTGTATTTTCAAGTAAAAAATTTCAGTTTAAAAGTATTATTATTAAAATTAAACATGAATTTGAGATTAAATTTTTCTTTAATTATGAAATATATAAATATTTGTCTTAAATTTATTTATCTTAAAACATGTTTATATTTATGATTTATGTATAGTGAGATAGAAATAGTGCTGGCATTTCTGGTTTGCTGGAATGTTATATACATTTTCATGTAATTTATATAATTGAATCACATAAAAACAATTGATTTAAAAGTAAATTTACCTGATTTTAATATTTCTGTAATGTTTTTATCAACAGTTACTTCAACATTTTTATTTCTGCAGCTTAATACCACACTATACATACAAGCATCCATGTTTCTTTGTATGTGTAGCAGAAAAAAAAAAGCTGCTGTATTTTTTCTGCAGTATCATCTTTTCAGCAAATGTTTAAGAACAATTTACTACTTTATAGTGCTTCATTTAGAAATGTTTTGATGTGTTGTAATCAAGCAGCACTGCATAAAGAAATGCAGCCAAATTATTTTGATGAACAAAATATTTAAATTAGCCAAAATAATTAGTTCTTAACTTTTTTTATTTACAATTTTTATAAAAAATAATGATCAGTTATTAACACCAAATAACATTTGTTAATTCTGGTAAAAATGAGAACATTAGAAATTAGATAATTATTTCAAATTAATCATATATAAAAAAATTTTTGTATTCAATTTTATGAAAAACTTTTTATTTCTGATTGTGTGTGAAAGAATTATCCGATTTCTGATTATGATGATGATGATGACGATATTGTAATAATATACTTGAAATTAATGTTAATGATATTTAGATATATTTCAATAAAAGTATTAGATGATAATTATAACAATAATTTCTCCATTAATTAAAAAACTTTTTATTTACAGGGATAAAGTTGATGTTGATAAACTTGCAAGGAATGTGAAAATCATAGCAGAAGCTTTAGCCCGTCACATGTACAATTTGTCTGGAACATTTAAAGCAGAAATATTCTCAGATGGATTAGTAAGAGAATTAATGATATCATTAGAGTTAGGACATCTAGGCCCTAAAAATCATATAAATACTTAAAAAATTGTAACTTATATGGTTTTTGAGGTCCTAGATGTTCTTGCTTTACTTATCATATTTTGAAATTGAAATCAATTTTCTTTGTATAAAATTTGTTTATACAGGGTCCAGCAAGGAAAACAGGGATTATAAATAAGCTGTTATTAACTTCTAAATATTTATTAACAAATTTTTACGTACAAGATTTCAAACAACATAACTGCCATATATATTTTGAAGATGACATCAAGAAGTGACCTTCATTCATACACAGACACTCTGCATCTTCAAAATATGTTATGTATAGAGCAGAGCAGAGCACAGCACAACATATTTTCAAGTGTGTTATTAATTGCGTGATGAATTTTTGCTTGAAGAGTTTCAATATTTTTTGGATGAACTTCATATACCACATTTTTTTGTTCACAAAATATTGAAATTCTTGAGACAAAAATTCATCATACAATTAATAACACATCTAAGAATATGTTGTGCACTGCTCTATAGTCTGTTGCAAAATTATAAACACACCCACATTTTTGTAAATACAATCTATTGTCTTATGGTCTTAATAGTATATTTATTTATTTTTATAAAAATCAAATAATTAAAAATAATAATATTAATAAATTTAATTTTTGTTCTGTTGCAAAAATATAAGCACGCCCTACTTATGTCTATTTTAACAATCTTAATAAAGTTTTCAACAATGTCTTGTGGAACAACATTGCCAGAGACAGAGATTAGTGAAATTTACTTTTTGCGTGGTTCTAATAAATCTTTGAGACAAATTTCAGTTTCTATTAATTACTCTATACATGCCGTAAGAAATGTTTCTTCAGTTAAATTTAAGAACTTATAATTTTTGTAGCATGCTTATGAATGAACATAATGATGATAGTGATAAGAGTGAATAAAATTGTAATGTAGTTCCAAAAAGTAGTTCTTTTTCAACTTTAGTCAACATTGATGTTTCATCTTTAATGGTTATAAAGTTGAAAACTCACTTTGCACAAATATGATAAGATATTATAAACGGTAACAAAATATTTACTGATTTATTCTGATTTATCTTCTGATTGAAAATTTTAAATCACTAATTTTTACTATTTGCATCATATCCCCCTTAGAAAGAATGCCGCATTTTGTTCCACAAGCATATTCCATACTTTGGAAAACCTGCACTTAGCAAATAAGATCAAAAAATCTGAGATTGGTCAAGTTGCATTGACATAATTTGTTCAAAAAATAATTTTACATTGAATTTGTAATTTGTTCATAAAAGCATATTCAATTTTAATTTGTTCCTTTAGTTCTGCATTATATATACCTGAAGACATCTGTTATAAACAGATGAAAACATTTATAAAAGTGCTAATTTTAAGTAATATATACTGGTTTAGGTGTTTTGTCTGCATTTAAGTAAAATATTCCAATATTGAAGAGTAATTGAATGATCAAGATAGGAAGAAATTAACAATTCGATTAGCATCATTGTCTTTCACTTCTTGAAAATAATTACTCAGATTAGACATTTAAATGTGAACCTATTTCTTTTTATTGGTGTAACAAGTGACTATTAAATAAATAAATTTAGAACCTTCTGGAATAAAAGAACTGACCCGGGACGGGGCTTGAACCTCCGCTTGCCGTGCGGTGCGCTTGCCAGTAACAAGTGACTATATTGAATAAGTATCCAAGCATTAGGAAAGTGACAAAGTTTTTAAATAATTTTATTCCTTTATAGTTAATAATCATTTTCGAATCTATATCCTTCACAACAGAGATGTAGTTATTTTACACACAAAAAAAATAGTTACTATAAAAAACTAATAATAATTATTTTTCAATGTTATTATTAGTATTACTGTAAGTCTGTGTGGATAATCTACAATGGTATATACTCCACAGAAAATTGCTATTAATAGAATGGAAATAAAAACCCTCACATAATTACTTCATCATATATCCTGCACTTCTGCATCAGTTGTTGAAAACATGACACTTACTGATATTTAATTTAGAAGATGTCATCTGAAACATTAAAATGTTATACTATTACAATTCATTGTAGATGTAAATTATAAGATAAGCGAAACTAAAAAAATATAACACTGGGATGGTACCTCCTAAATCATATGTGGAAGATACAAATGCCTATCAAATGACAATAATTTTTTTATTATGTTGCTTCATTTATTTTATTTATCAAATAATAAGAATATAGTAATAAATGTTAAAATAAACTCAGAAAAACTTAAACAGAAAATAATTTTAATCTTAATAACTTAATATCCTATGACATGATTCCAAGAGTCAATTATTTGGTTCTTATTTTCTGTGAAGAACTCTAAAGCTTAGTTTAGTTAGACATTCACTAGTGAAAGTAAAAGCAGAATGCAAAGTAATCATTTGTTTTCACCTAATGAACTTGATTGTCACTACCATTTTGTTAAATAGCAGCAGCAGCTTTGCTTAACTGCATATATATTCATCTTTAGTCTATATCAAACTGAAAATTAAGAATTTTTATCTTTACAGGCTGTACAGAAACAGTTTTTAACAGCTTGGATTGACTATCTCAGTTCAAATTCACGTAGTGCCCAACTTTTAGCTTCCATATCACCTAGACATCCGTTAGTCACAACTCTGGAACAAACAATGGCACGGTATCTTAAAGAAGTACGAACTTCCATTTTTAAACCAGACAGGAGGTAAATCAAATTATTATTATAGAAATTTTCATATTCATTGCATTATTTAAGACTAGTAATTATATTGTAAGATTAAGAAAATTATTGCTGTTTTTTGTAATTTGAATACAATTATTAAAATGCCGGGCTGCAATTTTTAATCTCTCCATCTTCAGATTAGTAGTGTCTTGCTCAATAAGGAAAAGTATTATTGATGTTTTAGTAATTATGATAAAAATGATTTTTTTAATGTATATATTTATAATAAATCATTTATTTGAGTTATCAATTGATTTTTAAATGCTCTTGCAGTTTATTAATTTAATTGCCGTAATTTTATTAATATTTTTAATAATTATTTATCCACTTTGTAAGAGTGAGATCATTAATATATTTGGCATTGAAAATACTGATAATTACCAAAGTCGAATAATTGAAAATATTTTTGAGATTCCATTAATACCTGAAATGAATAATTTACCAAAAAAGAAAAAGAATTTTTGCTTCTCTTTATTAGATATATAGCCTTATTTAAAATAATACAAAATTATGTTCTAAAATTATTGCTAAATTAAACATAAATATTAATAAAAGTGATTCTATATATATATATATATATATATATATATAAAGAATCACTTTTATTAATGTTTGTTTAATTTTAATTTTAAAAATTAATTTTTAAATTATAATTATAAATATAATTATAATTTAAAAAAATTATATATATAATTTTTTTAAAGAAATAACATTAATCAGAATTAATTTTTTAAATTTTCAGGGAGCCAGAAGTTGTATTCTATGAACCAGCAATTGCTATGATGAATGCTTACAGGTATATTAAAAATTAAACATTGATATGTATATGCAGTCCTGATTTTTGGACATAACACATTTCTTAAAAATTGCATGAAAATCAAATGTCAAAAAGTCAAACAATAGAATTACATTGTAAATGGAGTTTTGTTTACAGATAGTTTTAAAAGTCTTACATAAAAACTAATATTAATGTAGAAAAATTTTAATTTTTACAGTGACTATGCTATAGTGCATAAAACAGACAATAGAAATTAATTATTTTTACAAATTATTTTACTGTTATCAAAATGAAGACCAGCAGAAAGCATCACCACATGATTGTTGAAAATTTTTATTTATCAACCAAAAATGTACAGCAGTCAGAATTTGGCATGCGAAAGGAAATTTAGGGTATCAAAGTATTATGTTTGAAAGAGTTAGTTGTCTGAAAGCTGAATGTTTAAAAGTCAAGGTCTACCTATAATTTAAGATGAATAACTAATGATTATAAATAAAGTATGAATATATGGGTATCTATTTGTCTAGAAAGTTTGGGATTCTTGAGATTTCTCTTTGCATACAAAAATTTGAAATCTCATAAAATTTGAGTTGAAGCCTTACAATGTTTAGTTTTCTGATCACACATTTCATGCTAATTCTGTTTCTAATCTTCCATTGTTTTATTTGATGTTGAGATCATGACAAAAAAATATATCACATACCTTTTTTACCAATTCATGAAGTTCTTGTTGTATATTTGTCTTATGTAACTTCTGAATTTCCTAATTTAAATCTCTTATCTGACTATTGTCATGTAACACCTAATGACATGTTTTTAATATTATCAAAATCATTGATACTTAATAAATTTATGAATTTTTGCTTTTGGGTTAATCTCATGTAATTTTATGATACTGTATTTCCCATAACTTGATCAGCATGCACAGCAAATGTATTAAGCATCATTATTACTAAGATATTGAGATTTGTAGTCATTCATTTGTTACAATGATAAATATTTTTAAAGTATGAGATCTTTTAGTTTTGTTCTTGGATAATGGTCATTACAAAATTCAAAAAGATTTATTTAAATTTAAATAATTTTTAACTCTGTCATATTTTAGATAAAATACAATCTTAAATCAAGTTTATGATTAAATATTCATCAAGATATGATAAATAACTAGATTTACAAGTTAATGCAATAAAATAATCTTGTAATTCTGTATAATACTTTGTGCATTTATGTAATTTAGTGTCATAAATTTTTCAAATGTTCATGAATTTTTCTATGATAGCTATAAAATATAAAATACAAAAGACTTTATTATCAAGTATTATTAAATTCTCAGTATTTTATCCAAGCTATTCCAACATTATTTAAAGGTACTATTTAAGAATCATGCCTCTTAATTGTAAATATCTTATATTCAGGATATATATACACAACATCCCACATAAAACTGCCCCTCCCTAAACAATAAAGTATTGATTATGCTAGTTTCTATAATGTTTTGTGAATAAAATTAAATTTGAAAGCGTTTCTTGGCTAGTTTTATTTTCTCTCATTTGTTCTAATTTTCTAATATGAAGATTACAATAATTTACTCAGTTGGTGAGTGGGATTGGGTCAGTTTTATATGAGGGTGCCCATAACAACTTTATCACATTCATAGAAGCCCAACTAATTAAAACATTTAATATTAGAAACAGACTTCATATCTAATGCACTTTTTTTTTACATAATATTTAAATTTATTTTTATTCTTATTCATACCATTCAAACCAAAAATAATACATCAAGTTTAAATAATCTTATGTAGTTTAGATGTTGTTTAGAGAAAGGAAATATAAACATTTTTCAATCCAAATAAAATCAATGAAAATTGCTAACTTTTTTAATATGAAAAACTTCATTACATCAGTTATTTATTGGCCTCAATTTTATGATTTATAAAGAATTATGAAAATATGCCAATAATTTGTAAAAGGAGTGTTCAAAAGTTCCAAGAAGGGGCATATAAATAAAAAATATGAATACAATTTTTTGTAATTTATACAAGACCAGTTTAATATGTTTGTGATAGTAATCATAGAAATATCTCATGTTATATAATTTTTCTTATTTTTATTTTAAAAGATTTAAGTAGCAAAACTATTTTAAAATTTGTCATGGAAGATTTAGAGGAACAAATAATCAATTTATTTCTGAAGGCCAGTCAGTCAGTACATTTATGATACCTTTTAATTACAATTACACAAAATAATTTGCCCTAAATGACCCAAAAAATTGTGAAAGAAAAATTGGAAAATTGGCTATTCTGTGGCAACAATGCCATGCTGCATACAGCTGTTACAATCCATTGCTTATCTCGTAAAACGTGGAATTGTTAATTTTCCACAATCACTGTTCTCTGGTTTAGTACCTATTTATTGAAAGTTGAAAAACTTTAAGGGGTAAACAATTCAGCCAATAAAACTCATACAAGACAAATCAAAGAAAATTTTGCAATTTCAGAAGAAGCTGATTTTTCTAAATGCTTCCTGAATGTAGAAGTTGCTAGAGAAAGTGTGGCTCAGGGTGATTATTTTGAAAACTATCAGGATATAAAGAATAATATATTTAATTATCAAAAATATTAAAAATCAAAATATATTAAAATTTAATATATTTTGATTTTTTATCCATTCCTGGAACTTCTTGAACACACCTTGTGCATAATAATCTGTACAATTCTTTGCAGGTATTTTCTGTTTATTAATATAGTTTACATATAAATTTTTCTGCTTTTTCTTTACAGAGTGAAACCAGCTGTTTTTGACCTTTTTCTTGCAGTTGCAATTGCAATATATTTATCCATTGTTTATTTCATCATAATGGTAAATTACAATTGTAAATTATTTAAAATTTTATAATAGTAATGAAATAATTTATTATGGAGCATCTCACATTTATTGTGACAACAAATTGATATTCAGATAATGAGGAATTCATTGTCTGAAGGTGGTTTCTAGTGATATTGTGAATGGAACCATAACTAACATTCATTAATTGGCAAGTTTGTGCCCTTTGTGACACATGTTATTGTGAATGAGTTTGTCTATCATTTGGATGGTGTCATTGCAGGTCATTCATCCAAAAGATATTTTCAAATGATCCATCTGAGTAATGTTGCCTGTCAACGAAGCGTGCCCTTTTTGAAAAGACCTAATCCAATAAATGACAATTGTCAGTGATATGCTATTCCCCTCATATACTGCTATTATTTGTAGATGAGTTTCAGATGGTCCTGCTCCTTTTACAGTTAAAAGTGCACAGCATCTCTACATTTTTCCTTTGTCAAATTCATTTCTATGCTTGGACAGAAACATTATACATCCAATGTTTGTGGTCTCTTATTTACATCAATACGTGCGATGTTTGAGAATGTGTGAGAACATTCTTTGTAGATGAGTCACTTTTGCATAGTGTTGTCAGGTCTCACATGATTATTGAATTTTATTGCATTAATGGATTTTTTAACTGAACCTCATAATTAATTAAAAACTAATTTAAATATCATCTCAAAAATAATAAATAAATACAATGTCTTTATTTATGAAAATCATCTACAATGAAAATAAAAGAATATTCAAATTTATATATACATTTTAGATATTTAAACAATATATAATGTTATGTATAATTTGTTAACTTAAATTTTGATTATCAATGAATTCTGATAGATTATTCATTCAAGAAATTTTCATCTTTCATATCTGTAAAAAAAAGTTTATTCTTATATTTTAATCAGTTTTTTTTAAATGTTTTATGTTACTAGTTTTTTGTTTAGATGGCATTGTTAATTTGTAAGGATAAAAGAAAACTAAATAAAAATTGCTTCACAGAACACTACACTGACAGTCACAATACATATTAAAATAATGCAAGAAACTAAGAGAGGGCATCCACTAGTCTAATGGCCAACAATACAAATGCAAGAGAATGAATCTAACAAGGAGAGGGTCAGATGTTTGGGTTTCTAATTCGGACAAAATTTGATGAACATGTAACCCTAAATACAAATAGCTCCTTATCCAAATGATAGGACCACTTCTAAAGTGTTTCTGAAAAACAGGCCTCTTAAAATTGAATGTTTAGCTTATAAGTCTTTGGAAGTTTCACATGCAGGTTTGAACTTTTGCAATTTTAGGTTTTTTTTAAGGTGTAACACAATTATTTTATTATTTTACAGTATCATTAGCATTATTATTACCATTGTTATTCCTCATGTTTAAAGGCTTCTTCTTCTATGGAGACTTCTTCTTTGCTAAACAGGAAATGACAATTTTTAAATTGTCATTTCCTGTTTAGCAAAGAAGTCTCCATAGATTAAACTTTTATATCATTAAATAAATTTTTTTTTCATATTTATTTTCAGATATGGTGGTATTGTTATATTTGAAGTGTAACAAATATGAGCACATGAAAAAATTGTCCATAACATTAACAATTAAAAACATACTGTAACTATGCTACCCTATTTTCATATCAGACTTGTCTTTTTCATCCATGCACAGTAATATCTGAAGCTTTTTTTTTGCTTATTGTGATATAGTATGTAACCATAAGCAAAAATATCTGAATATTAATGCCCATTTTAATCAAAGAACACAGCCAACATTATATTTCTCTCACTGCTTTGAATGACCTTGGATTTCTAGAGAGAGGATCATGGGTGTTTTCATTAAAGAGACTAGTGCTTGCATTCAAAATGATAACATGTTTCATCACCAGCCATAATTTGTGGCAAAAACTTGTCTCCTTCCTAGCCTACATTGTCAGATGCTCCAACAAATTGATATTCAGGTGATGAAGAATCCATTGTCTGAAAATGGTTTCTAGTGATGATGTGAATAGAATCATTACTAAATTGAACTAAATTGCAAAAGTTTGAACCTATATCCTGTAGCTCCAGAGCCCTAGTGGCTTATCCACTCATCTACAGCTGTTTGAAGAGATGTGAAACTTTCAAAGACTTATAATCTAAACACTCAATTTTCAGAGGCCCATTTTTTGGAAACACTTGAGAAGTGGTTCCTGTTATTTGGACAAGGAGTTGTTTGTGTTTAGAGTTAAATGCTCACCAAGTTTCATTTGAATTGGAGACCTGAACATCTGACCCTCTCCTTGTAAGCATTGAAGCAAATTTTAATTTTGTGTTGAATAAGTATATTTTAGTTTTGGTAATGAAAAATGGTTGCAAATATGCAAAGTGCATAAATAAAAAAAATGTATGTGAATATAAAGCTTCAACAATATATGGACCGTTTATTTTGAAAGTGGTGTAAGTTCTTAAATATATCTTTGTATACTAAGTACATTTATCAATCAACAGGACTTTATTATACTGGAAAATTATGGATGCAGACAACTAGTCTTACTGATCAGAAACAATATATTTTTTTTTTTTTTTATTGATATTATTTATTGATGATTTATTGATAAATGTACTTAGTATACAAAGATAAATTTAAGCTATAATAAAGGACACAAAGGCATAATAAGTGGTGTAACTCCATTTTTTCTTCTTTCGAGATATTTAAACATTTGCATTTTAGTTGATTCAAAAATATAAATAAAGTGTACTAAGTTTGACAGTGTTTCTATGAATTTAGAAATATGTAAGTTGATTGCATAAAGACTTCTATGTGAATTTAACTAAACTAATATATTCTTTCTGGGCCATAAATGGACTTACACCACTTTCATAATTATTGAACTGTAAAATTCATTAAATTTCTATTATGTAAAACTCAATTTCACTTGAAACACATTGTTTTATTCTGATTTTGTTTATATATAATAAGAAGAAATAAAATAGTGTTGTTTATTCTGAATATTAAAAATATTTACTTATCGTTAAACTATTTTATAAGTTTATTATTATCATGAGCTTACCATTAGACACTGCTTTTCATTTAGGTTCATTACATGTATTTTTTTTCCATTCCATCAAATTGTACATTTGTTGGTAAAATTCATAGTTTTATTCCTCTGTTGTAAAGGACTGTCCATAAATGATGTCCACACTGGAAGCGACTTGTCTTAAGAGAGGGTTAACCCCCTCCCTTAAGACAAGTTGGACAAGGGTGGTTGAGCATTAGTGGACATCCATTTATTTCATTAAATGTTATACAGTTTATGCATTTTATTATATTTATTTCAATGTTTCTTGTATGTTTCATTTCCACTTATGGTATCTATCATTCATAAAGTGATGAAGGTTTTAATGGGGGTTGCATTATGTTGGACATCCAAACAGGGAAAGGGTTACAAAAACTTGGACAAACTGGGACAAGAGGGGGGAGTAAAAGTTCAAGGAAAATGCAGATGTAATTTATGGACAGCCCAAGTGCTTAATTACACTGCAGAAAATGGACTTACACCACTTTCATAATCAACGATTATGCAATGTCATTTACCAATGAATCTTTAATCGATCAAAGCGTATGGTTATTTTAAAATGCTAAGTGTGAATTGTTTATAAATAAAAAGTTCACACTAAATTGTATGTATATTATGTGATTTCTCAATTTTTTCCAAAACTGGACTTACACAACTTTCAAAATAAATGGTCCCTATTAGAACTATAGTAGAAATATAACCATTGACTGTCTGCAATATAATCTGTCTATATTCATGCTAATGTTATCATATTAAGAATTCATAGCATTTAAAAAATTTTTTTAATAAACTATCCAGAAATGGTCCAAAAAGAGTTGGTAATGTTGATAATATATTGAAATAAGAAGTCTTATTTACTTAATTTACTAATTGTTAATTTTAATTTATATAATAAGATTTCTAAGTACAGTAGAGCGTCGTTTATCCAAATCAATTGGGGACTGGGGTTGTTCGGATAACAGATTATGTACGAAAAAATATATTAACCTATCCCATGTTGAAATTTTTCTCCATTGCGTGTCGCTTTGCGTTGAATTTTCGTCGATTTTAAGCCTAATGAACATTTTTATAATAATAATCGAGGCTATTACATCGTTAAAAATTATTTCTTAAACCAAAGAATTATACTTTACAAGTTAATCTAGTATCAAAAACGTTCGATTCAGCACGACACAGTCCGACTGGAAAGCTTTCGGTTGACTGGCTTTCAGATAAACGACGCTCTACTGTACAGTACATTTATATTAATATGAAATATGCATTAGTGTAATATTATGTTAATAAATTGCCATTTTTCATCAATTGACAATTACTTTATTTATGAAATTCTTTTTGTTTCAGAATTTTTATCGAGTAGAAAGTTTCCTCAGACAGCTGGCTAGTCCAGTGAAATCTAAACAGACTTAAAGCGTGCGGCGCAACATCACAATAATAAAAACAATTGACTTTATTCCTACTTATTTACAATGTATAGTATTAAGAATTGTGACGTATTCCAACCGATTTAACCATATTTCCATAATGTTGTGATATTCCAAATAGAATTTGGATATGTACAAGATTAAAAACACAAATTCCTTCTTCTGTGTCTGAATCTTAAAGATTTTCGTACCAAGAAAAAAAAAAATGAGATATTGATTAAATTGTTAGTGAAAACAGGTAAGCCAGACTCTACAGCAATAACAAAATAAACAACCTTTTATTAATAATCGAAATCGATATTGGCTGTAAGATAATTTTTTTCGTAAAATAAATTACGACCTATGTATCATACGGGTAAAATTATGTTACCGAGTTAATAAATACGATATCACTTGCCTAAATTTGTTTCTTTGCTTTGATTTTCTAATCCGATAGAAGTTTTTGTAGATTCAACTGATACGGGATTCTCCGAATCGATCGCCGTTCCTGCTAAATTGGCTTCCTGAGTAAGTTTGGGGCCAATTTCGGGAATTTTTTTTAAGTCGGAAGCCAAAGAACTGATTTTTGCATCTTTATCTAAAGTCATTTGTCTTTTAATTATAAATCTTAAGTCTTTCTGACAAAAGAATTCTGAAAATGAGAATTTCAATGAAATTGACTTTAAAGTATTAAGAAAAATGAAAGATAATATTACACATTTACAATTTATATTAAGTATGTTACAAAACAACAGATACATATGAATACTTTTTTCACGGATTAGGATACGGATAAGGCGACTGAGCAATTATTTAGTGGATAAAAAGTTCCTGTGTTTGACATTAGGTTACATCCATTGTCACCTACAGATGTGTTATAGATTAATATATTAAGTATAATATATAACAGAAGGTAAGTATGACAGTCAAAAAATGACCAATTGTCACACTTATCCTCCTAAGACTTACATTTTTGGGCTTGGGACCTTGAAATGTTGAAAAATTTTAAAAAATTGGGAGGATTTTTACTCATCTCTACCTTGAAAATTAAGTTTCTGCCATTTTATAATTATTAATAATATAAAAATTGTGCAGTTTGGTTGGGAGATGACCCAGAATTTACCCTACAGTCTGTATCTGGCTCTTTCAGACTTTCATCTGTTTGATCCCATGAAAAAATTCTTGGGCATGCCCAGAAATTGGAGTTTTATGAACAAGGTATAATAAACTGG
The DNA here is from genome assembly GCF_030686945.1 of Centruroides vittatus. Classification (NCBI taxonomy): domain Eukaryota; kingdom Metazoa; phylum Arthropoda; class Arachnida; order Scorpiones; family Buthidae; genus Centruroides; species Centruroides vittatus. The sequence continues at coordinate 8,268,034 of NW_027122718.1, forward strand.
TGACAAGATGGGAGAAATATCTTGAGGAACACTATTTTTATATTAAAAAACAGCTAACCTGTAAGACAACTTTGTGCATATTTCACATTCTATCTAGCCTTTAAATTATTTGAAAAAATCCTGTGAAACACTGCATTACTTTTTGATCTTGTAAATTAAACATATCTATCACCTATAGTAATAGAATATAAGGGTGGTGTTTAGAACGCAGTGGATTATGCTATTGTGATTATAGTAGTTAATTAAATTACGTGTTGCAATCTAGTCAGTTAATTTCACTATGTTGTAATATTATTTTAATTTGAAAAATGTTATAAATATATAAATAATCCTATACATGTAAAATAACTGTTGTAAACTACATAATTATAACAACAAATAAATTGTGTACCCATTTTAGTTATTTTAAAGTATTTTAACGTTCAAACTTGTGTAATATTATCTTTATTGGGATACTTTTTAAATAATCAATTAATTTAGTAATTTTACCTGAAGTCCACTGTGTAATATCATCCGGTTGCACTTCCAATAAGTCTCTAGATATAACGGTATACCAAAGTAAATAAGTTTCTAACAGAGTATACTTACTTTTATAATTAATTTTACTTATGCATTAAAGATTAAAAAGATAATTATAAAAAATTTTTTAAACAATATATTAGTATAGAGTAATAATGGTGGTATATGAAATTTTGTAGACGTGAAAACTAGTTTTCCTACAATAAGAATAGAGCCTCTGTGTTTAATCTTGAATACGTATCACTCCGCTGCTGCAGCTAACGTAAGCAATGGCTTCGTTCAGCAGACTCAACAGTTCTGGAGCTGTTGGGTATTTTTCTGCCGAATGCCCTCTACAGTAGCGCTGTTTCGGAACATTTTTGGTGTTTTGACGTCAGATTTTGTAGCGTATTTCATTTACGCTACCTTTCCTTAGCTGCAACTGATCAATGATGGCTGCTGATGAAAGAGAATAAAGATATTATATATCAATACAAAGGTATTCATTGCAGCATTAATACGCCAATAAGTGTTCGTGAACCAATGAAAACAGATATGTCTAATATAAATGTAAGAAAATAAAACCATCTTTAACTTAAACTCAAGTTTGTACACGTGAAAGCAGAAACTACATCTAGCGCCAACTTCCTGTTCCAACGCATACGTCACTCATCGTTCAGGAGATTTATATTCCGCACATTCCTTTATTCAGTACGCTTGCAGAACTTACGTTCAATTATTAAGTCTATTGTTAGCGACTGGCAGCATCTCTCGACTACGCTGACAAGATGGACGCCTCCATGCAAAAATATCTTTTCAGACTTCCTAATAATAATCGATTTTTTATCAGTTTAAATGAGCAAGTTTTTTGCTTCGAGTAGCTTTTTATAACCTATAATGTATAAGAATAAAAAGCTTTTATTGGGCTGCAATTTGAAAAATTCTTGAACTATAAATTCCCTGTCATCCGTCTGCCTTTCCTTAATCACGAGAATGGAGTTAGATAGATGAAAATCGAGACCAGAAATGGAAACCTTATGGGAAAGAGGTCCCAATTAACTATATACGAACTTTCGGCGCAAAGGGAAGTCGCGTTATTTCGATTCAAAACTTCCCCTGAAAGCAGTTAATAGAAGACCGGCACGACTCTATTGTTAAAGGAAAAGTATGATGTACAGGGGCAAGCCACTAATTTGAGGTGGAGAGCATATATTTTTAATTTAATTTAAAATATGATAAAAAAATTGCAGCCCGATATTGTGACTATGTCACAAGAAATAATTGCTCATTCATTATTATTATTTTACCTTATTTTCGTTCATGAAATCAAAACTTTGTCTATAAAATAGAGTTTTTTTTTTATTTACAGATTCCAGCAATCTGCTGCAATATTTAAGAAATAATAAAATTGTATCTTCTGAAGTAGACTTATTCTCGTTAAATAATATAAAAATACATAAAGTGTTAAGAGAAAATAAGGATACCATAGGTAGGATATAAAATTAACCCATTATTTATTATTGAATTTTCAAATTATACTGTGTATGAACCAGTGGTGTAGCGAACATAACTGGCTTCCGACACTTTATTGGCTCCCCTCTCCCCCTCCAGAAACATATATAGTTTGTCTTGGAAACCATTTGGGCGCCCCTCTGCGAGTGGCGTCCGGTGCATGATGCACCCCCTTCGCTACGCCACTGGTGTGAACTCTTGTATTTAGCATATAATTAAATTTGTAACTTTTTATTAAATGTATAATAATTATCTTGAATGTAGGACACAAAATGATAAATGAATTTACTACTACTAGACTATGACATTTTTCAGGGTATAAGAATTATTATATATATGTATATATACAAACTATAATACTGTATTATGTAGTTTTATAGTTTGCAGAGTGACATTGCTGAATTTCATTTCAATTCTAATGATTTTTGCATTCATTTTTGTATCTAGTGTAATGAAAAATTATCGGACTTCCTTCCTGGTCCGAAAACATTCTTTTGTGTCACAATTTACAAATAACTGTGTACTGTTCGAAATTGTCCGAAAAACAATATAAGGTTAATTCTTTTTATTTAATAAACATTACTCGAAATGTTCATTTTTCTCCTGGAAAATATTAAATAGCAAGAGAGTTTGAAATATTAAAAATAGATGAGTGAAATTTAGAAAAATACCTTAAGTATTTTCGAATAAGAGATTTAATTTCAGGATGATCTTCGAAATATTTTTCGTCGTCTCTTAAAATTTCTTCCTACAAGAAACTAAATGCTTATTACTGTATTTAACATAATATTGATCTATATTCTTCCAAATTTAAAATACAAGAATTGGTCTTAAATTTCGATAGGAATGCTTTCGTACCTTTAATCCTTCAATTCTTCTCATCGCAACTGCATTTTTTAATAAATTAGCAATCGATACTTTTCCAGGAATTGACATTTCCAACCAAAATCGGTACAAAATTTCTATAAAATAGAATAAAATATCGGTCTAATCTTTCGAATTCAAGTTTTTAAAGAACAGGTTTAATATTAACATAAAATCGAATACAATTCTGAATTCTATTTGATTTTTCTAAGAAGAAAACATTCCATATTGAAATTTCCTTAACTCATAAATTACCCGAAAAAAGCCCACACGAAAATTGGGCACAGAAAAAAAACTCACCGTCATAAATGCTCACACGGAAAATTACTCACTCCGAAAAATGTCCACAGCAAAAAATGAATAAACAATAATAACTTTCGGTACCCCGTAGTCAGTATTTTCAGCCTTTTTCTTATAGTGGTATGCCAATTTGATCATTTTTCCCGCGGCACTCCTACATCTTTAACAATGCAGAGCTGTTGCGTCTTAGTATTTTTAGTAATATTGATAAAATATAACACAAGAAATGTTAGGCGCTGCTCAGCACTAAATTTCGTGACACTTGGATCCACCGGTGGGCGAGTGGATAAAAACAAAACAAATGACAGTTGGTGGTGTGTTTGCGTCTCAAGTGGAGTTCTCCAGGTTTTCTTCGGGTGACTAATACTTAAATAATGGGTAGTTTTCTATAGAAAATCCTCCCAGGTAGCACTCTTCCTGAAATTTTGCAGGGACGTTTGTTTATTAGGGAATTGATGCTATTAAATTTTGGTGATTAAAGGTCGAGGGGGTGGGGATATAAAAGGGGTGGTGTGTCTTATCTCGAGTAGGATCTGATTTAATGGCGATTTTACTCGTTATTAGCATTTACAATTATTTTTTTACATATTTAACTATTATAAAATGGCAAAAAACTTAATTTTTAAGGGCAGGAATAGGTTTTATTTTTTAAAAAAATTGTAAATACTAATAACGAGTAAAATCATCATTGTCCGATCTACTGGAGATACACACGACCCCTTTTATCACCCCACCCCGATCTTTAATCACCAAAATTTAATAGCATAAATCCCCATAATAAACAAACCTCCTTGCAAGACGGCTGGATGGCCGAGCGGTCAAGGGGCAGCCTACCGCTCTGGGGCACCCGGGATCGAATCCGGACGGGTCGAAACATTCCCAGGAATTTTTTGGGGGTATCTGATCGGATATGTCGGGCTCCGTCCTTCACCACCCGGCCGCCTCATTGGGGCCTAGCCGAACTCGTGATGGGCTTGCTAAAAAAGAGGCCCTCTTAGTGCCCACGGGGCGAAGAGTTAAAAAAACTCTTTGCAAAATTTAAGAAAATGTTCGACAAAAAGCACAAGAGTTATATAAGCTTCAAGTATGGTGAACAAAATTGTTCCCCCTTACACACACTAACAGCCATCATACAGAAATTACCCCCGAATTTTTTTGCATTTCTCCACGTTTCAAGGTGTCCTGAATCCAAAACTGTAAAAATTTTTGGGGGGTCATTTTTTTGAACGATCGCCATACTTTCTCTGTTATATATAACAACCAGGAAAGTAAAATTAATCTGATTTACAATTTGAACATTTCAAAACAATTTTTTAAATTTTAATTTTCAGTTGATTTGATTTTATTTTTAGTTTGTGTTTCTGTGTACAGCCGAGAGTTTTAATTATTATTTTTTTTATTTTTGAGTTTAATTATTTTTATTAATAATTTTTTTTTATTTTTGAGTTTAATTATTTTTATTAATAATTTTTTATTTATTTAATTTTGCCTGAATGTTTTGAATCCTTAATTACAATCATTACTTTCCCGGCTGTTATATATAACAGATAAAAAGTATGGCGGTCGGTCAAACAATAACCCCCAAGATTCTTATATTTTTGGACTCAGGACACTTTGAAACGTCAAGAAATTCAAAACAAATTCGGGTTTTTTTTCCTGTATGTATGGATCTTAAGAGGGGGAACAAAAGCGTGTTCCCCAAACACACTAAGTTTAATAACTCCCTTTTTGTCGAAAATTTCTGAAATTTTGCAGGGAGATTTGTTTATTAGAGGTATTGATGCTATTAAATTTTGGTGGTTAAAGGTCGAGGGGGTGGGGAGCTAATGTGGGTCGTGTGTATCTCCAGTAGGGTCGGACTTAATGACGATTTTACTCGTTATTAACATTTACAGTTTTTTATAAAACATTCCTATCCTCAAAATTAAACTTTTTGCCATTTTATAATAGTTAAAATATGATAACAGATGTCGGCGGGAAAGTTAAGCAACTCATTGCTGGATTTTCTTTTTTTTTGCGACATATTATAGAAATTTGTGCGAAACAATAATTAAACAAAGATAAAAGTTAATCAAATTAAAATGTAGTTCTATTAATTTCATTAATTTGTTTCATAAATTTACCTGCTTTTTAAAAATTTTACTTGTAAGCCAATTGACATTGAACTATTGGGCTATCTAAACAGAATTGTATTTTAATTGAAAAACGTTATATATTTTTAATATTGAATATGTTTACTTATAATGGTAAGGTCGTTTAATCATTTACATGTCCGTTGCCAGAAGCGTGAAAGACTTCGATATGGTCCCATCACTAATAAAAAATAATAGTAATAAAGGCTCATAGTTACATGACCCTCTTAGTGCCCACAGGGTTGAAAGGGCCAAAATTAAAAATCAATATAAAAAATAATATTTAGGTGTAAATAAACGTTAATTTTGAAAGTCCAAACTTTGCTTAAATTGAATTAAAAATTTTCTTTCACAAAGCAAGTAATAAACTGCATTACAATAATCAAAGGCATAATTGAGAAATTAAGACAATTGATAAACACTAAAAAAACATTTCATTATTTTAAAGTATAGATTTTATATTTGAAGTCCCTTTTCTAAACACATTAAATAATTGCATTACTCTTTATGATTAAGCTTAACTTATGCAATTCTTAATTTAATTAAAAAAAACACACAACATTAAATAAAAATTTCAGAAACAAGCTTTTATTCCTTTTAAAGATTATTTTTATAATTATCAATAGGTATTTACAACATAGATGTACAGGCATCAATACATATGCATATATACAAATTATACAATATTTTCTCTTTGTAAAAAATCTTTCAATATTATCAGAAAATAAATTTAGAATTAAAAATGATCATTTTTATTATGAAAACTTGCAAACTGTATTATTTACATATTACTTCCTCCAATACTGTAAAGAAAATAAAAGAAACAATAATTACTTATGAAACAATAATATATATTATATATATATTTATCAAATTAATGTTCTGATTTTCTAAATGTTGGACTCGAGATAAAAACAGCAGCAAATAATCTTATTGCATTCACTCCTTTAATCTTGTGAAGATAAGCAAATCAAGCAATTACAGTAAGACTCGCTTAATGCGGGAGATATGTTCCTAGACAACAAAGCACTAAATGAAACAGCGTTAAAGGAGGTAATTTTAACACAGAGTAAATAGGGAAAGGAGAACGTACAATCAAAAATTAATAAACAGATTTTACTTTGTTATTTTTATATTTGCATAATATTATATGTTAAATTACATTTCTGGGTGCATATGTTTGTGTTAAGTTTGTTTTTTGTGATGAAGGTCCTGGCTCTCCTGAAATTCTTGTTTTTTTCAATAAAGGCGTGTAGTGTCATTTGTCAGACATTTTTTCTTTCATTACGCAAATGTTGTTAGCGGAAGATTGCATCCAAAACGCCTGGTCTTGCTTTTGCACTCCTTTCAAAATCTGGATCATTCGCTACAATTTGATCAATGATTTTGGTTATTGTTACCAAACTTTTACTAAGGAAATCTGTAGAGAAATTTTTTGGGTTCCTTGTTTTCAGAATCACTATTTTCCAGTTCTACATGAATTCCTTGTTCTGTCAGTTCTTGAAGGTTGTCTTTGGTAAGGCTCTCGCCAGAAACCTGCAGTAACTCCTCAATACCTTACTCGTCTAAATCTCCTAGTCCTGCTGTATCGATTAGGTTGATAATTTGGTCAACCTAACGATAAAGCAATAGGCTCTTCTTGTTGAGAATTCTAGGATATCTTCTTCCACATTTTGTGCATGCATTTATCAGTTAATTCTTGTCAAGCAAAGTTGATATTTCCTATGGCATCTATGATGTTATATTTTGCACCAAACAAACAGATTTAAGGAAAGTACAGCGCTATGACCAATTGCTACCTTTTGCTAATTGGTTCGTGTTAGGGAATAATTGTATTATATACTAATTAATGAAATGCCACGATAATTTGAATCAGTGTGTTTTCAGCCTTTTTTTTAGTCTTCAAGCAGACCGTGTTATATCAAATCAGCATTAACTGTGGTAGCATTAAACGCGGTCTTACAGTATTAACTAAGTACAGGTATCCCACCTACAACAGTTACACTTTAACATGATTGGAAAATTGGGGATATCTCCCACACAACACTGTTCTGGTTTCATTCTAACGCAGTTTGAGAATTCAGGAAATAGTTTGCACAAAATTTCACAATTTTTAAGTGCAAACTCTGTTATTTGATACTTTTTAATTAAAACATACATGTCATCTCAATTTTTCCATGGATTTCAGAATATCAAACTTTTCAGTTTGCCCTAGCTTTCATATCAATCAGATATCGTTGATGTTGCTTTCAGACGTTAGCATTTAAGACTGTTACAGTGTTTTGTTTTCATAGATTAATCTTCGTATTTAGTAAAATTTATTTAAACATTTTTGTAATCATCTGTGATTTTTGCAAATGATTAAATACAATGGTATCTCGGTACTCAGAGCTGTTCCCAATCCAAATAATTCAGTACTCAAACAAATTTCTGGAGAAAAATTGCTCAGTACTCGACTGAACAAACAAGGGCCCCCAAGAACAGATTTTTGATTAATAACACATTTTTATTTTGTCATTCCTAAAAATTTTTTATGATAAAAATAAAAATGAAGATGTTGCTGATGTTTCTCACCAAGATCAAAAAACCTCACCTCAGATGAGGATGATATTTTGTAAAAAGAAAATGCCCTCATTTAACTAAAATTAATATTAACGTGTAATACAATACTGTTGATTGATTTAATACACATATTTCTCTTAGTAACAGAAAATAATAATATACTTGTTAACTTTTGGAAACTAACCCTATGTTTTGTACTACTCTTGTTTTGTATAGCACCGATTTGCATAACACAACACTTTTTTGAAATGTAACTAGAGTGTTATATGAAGGACACCTGTACTTTGTGTATATGATAATATTTTCATTATTAGCTGCTGCCTTATTTTATCAAATTTGCATTTTATCACTTTTCTGTTTCTAATTGTATTAAAATTAACATTTTAAATTTGTTGTCAAACAAACTGCATTGAACATACTATTAATTTTATGATCAAGCCTAATTTTTGCCAATTTAGAGCAGGTCAGATCTACAGTAACATAAGCTAGCATAGGTGAATGAGAGGAAATTATGACTTAAACCCAAATTACTCAATAAATTATGAAGATTCATATTTCATTTGAACTCAGATCTCTATATTGATAGACATACCACATAACTTTTAGATGGCTAATCATCTAGCTATTAAAAAATATCTTTAAATATAAATTTCAAATTGTATCATATTGTCTTATATTGAACAGCTATAATGTTTCTGCATAATCTTACCTACAAACTAATATTTTATGAATTTTAAGAAAATATAATTATTAATTAGAAACTAGTTAAACGTTAATTATTAAGAAACTAGTTAAAACGCATCCTAACTAAAAACTGGTTTTGACTGCAACATGTAGAGTGATTCGGGGTAAGATGGTAAGCGGGGGAAGATGCCTACTTTTTGATATTTTCAAACGGTGACATCAGATATTGTCATGTGTTTGTATGATGAATCGTTGGGCCAATATTGAGTGCGGAAAGCTGTAGTTTGCTACCGTTACCTCATTTTCTACATCTGAGAAGAATAAAAGCAATATAAGAACGAAGTTTTTGTTGTGAAATGTTTCTAGAATCATTTTAAAACTAAAAATTAAAATAGAATTTATTAAAAATTGCGAAAAACAATTAATGCGTGATGCAGTTAAGGTTCTAAAGTTTCCATTGTGAGCTACTGCCGATCTCGATCGGACATGCTGGAACACGTGACTCCACTAGGCATCTTACCCTGACAAATTGAAAAGATGCCATATTTTTCTTGGGGTAGCATGCCTATTTTTTGTTAATTGAATTTAAATATGCCTATTTAATAAATTTTTGTTTTCTTGTTTTATTGCAGGATATGCATAGAAATTATATAAGGACTTCTCAAAAAGGTTTTTGGACTGAAAAAAGCTTTCAACTAGCTATAGAGCACGTTAGAACGGGCGGAAACTTAACAATACTTATACTGTGCTGTTATACTACATATGCAATAAATTAAATTTGGTTAAGATATTCGAAAATTAATTTGATGCAATTATATTTGTTATCTTACCCTAATGGCATTTGGCATCTCACCCGGATACTTGGGGTGAGATGCCTAAAATGCCAGACAGTAAAAAAAGTCGTCATTGCAAACACAATATACAATTATTTTTCATATACTCCAAAGTTTTATTTGAAAAACATGCTCAAGAATATGATATTTTCGTTAGAGGCCTCCAAAACCCAAATTATCGCTATAATTTCCTTCATAAGCAAAATGTTAGGAATCTTCCTCTGAATTACTACACACAACTCTATTTCCCCCAAACATATTTATGTAGCTAAAATTAGTTTTAACTAATGTTAAAAGTTAAAACTAGTTTTATCTAAAATCAAAACATGTACAGCAGTAAATTAACTAGACAAAACGGGTTTTGTCTAGTTAAAACTAGAATTTACTGCTAGTGAAAAATGAATTTGAGTTAAAACTAGTTTTAACTAGACAAAACGGGTTTTAACAAAGACGTCCAGTATAAACTAGTTTCAACTAGTTAAAATGGGTTTTGACTGTAACATATACATTGTTCTCATCTTTAATCTTTATAAGATATTGTAAAAAATTAAAATTATGTTAAACAAGAATTAACAATATAAAATCTTGAATATTTGAGCTGAATTTTATGAAATAGCTCTTTCATATTTATTATTTGATATACTTAATTTATATCAACCATATTCTCTATAGGCAGTTTACTTTGGCATAAAACTTCATTACATGTAGCATCTATGTATACAACTATATGTGGTATTTTTCATTTTGTTCTATCCAATGTAATATACCAATCTTAACTCTAATATTTTAGTTTTATTGCAAATTTGATATTTGTAGATTAAGAAACTTAAGATACAAAATAATAAATACACTGAAATAGTCTTACCTGAGCTATCTTATGTATTTGTTCTACCAAAGCAGCCATAACAGCTGTCACACTAACATCTATTAAATTTTGCATAAAATGAACAGCTTCTTCGTCTGTTAAATCAAGACGAAATTTATCTTGAACCTACAGTAAAGAATTATTTTCATTAGAAACTTCATTAGAAACATTTCATAACTTTGACAAAACAGATCTGAGTTTATGATTTCCTTATTCATTTCAACTCAATCTTTGCTATCGTTACTTTTTGCCCAAGCAACGCCGGGCTCATCTGCTAGTTTTATATAAAATTAAGATTATTACATTATAGTTGATCTTACCCATTTTCAACAGGTGCAAGAATTAGGCCCCCCTCTTCCAAGACTAATTAGAGAATTTTTAGATATCTGCTTACCACACTGGGATAATGATAATTAAAACTCACTGCAACCACTAACCAGTGCTTAGTACCACTAAGTGATGAATAGTGAACATTTTGTAAACCTGAAGAAGAAATCCTTTGCAAGTTCTTCTTCAGGTTTACTTAATTCCAAAACTAAGCTGGATCTTCCAGAGTCATTCATAAATATGAATTCGAACATAAAATTGAACATTAAGACGAAGAGTTCAAATAAAGCGAACATATGTGCATGCGCTCCCTGTGTTAACTTTGAATACGATGGAGCACTAAATATTGTTGAGAATTTGTAGAAGGGTCTAAAAATATGTTCGATTTCCTGCAAAAATGGCATCTAAAATAGTACAGTTGAAGCCAAGTTCTTCAAAGTAAGACTTAATCCTCTCCCTCTCCTCCGTGGAGGGAAATTTCGAAAAATCCCTTCTTAGTGTACATTCTCGTGACGTACTCTGAGTACTAAATTTCAACTTTCAACTCCTAACCGTTTGGGTTCTGTACTTATTATTATTATTATTATCAACCCATCTCGATTATATTATAAGATTATGAAAATGTTTTTAAAAATGAACAATGTAATAAAAAAAAATTTTTTCTGTTCTTCAACAATCTGAAATTAATGTATGTAACTCTTCAAATTACAAAATGAATTTATAATGAATTATTTTTTGCCAGTTTTGTTAAAATAAAAAAAAATAATAATAATCAATTCAATCAAACTCTGATAAATTGTTTTTACTAATGTAAAAATAAATAGACAGATGAAAGAAAATGAATTTTTGGAATATATCTAAGATTATCAGATATTTTCTTTTATGCTGGTTTCAATAGAATAATTCAAATCACATATATTTATAGATCAAAAAAGTTTTTCTTGTTAGTGTACAAATAAAATCTCTTTAATTCTATTTGTACACAATCAAAAAAAATTTTTTTTATGAAACTAATTCCAAATTCTTGTTTTTATTCTATAACATATTGTTTTTATAACATTTTCAAGATGATATCGCGTAATGACACGACTGGTCAATTTGAACTGGTAATGCATGCTGCCGAGGAGAGATCATGGATGAACATGGTTAATTTTGAATTGGTAGCGCATGCGTCTCAAGGAAGAGACAGTTGGCAAAAACATCACGCCATGTGGCAGACCTGGACTAGAGCTATGACCAGCGAAACCGCTGATTGGTCGGCTGTCGGCAACTATATAAAGTCAAGGTGGAAGCAGGAAATTCAAGTTTGGATCCATCTTCCTGACTGAGTTCTACTATAGCCAAAGAAAGTGTTACTGCTAGCCAACTGCTCGTAGGTCATAAGGTGTCTTCTTGACAAACAAATGTGGAAAATATGAACTAAGTGAACTTTTCATTGTATTATTGGCATGCTGGAACGGTTGCCAATTATGAACAGTTGTAATTTTTAACTTTACTAACATTATACATCAAAAACAAAACCTAATTATAAAAACTGTCTTGATGCTTTGTATTTGTCATCCATTTAGAATTTTCTGTGTATACACAGATAATTTATGCACCAAAATGGAAACATAAAATGAAACAATGCCAATGCTTACTCTTTCAATATTAACTGAAGCTTTTTAAACAATAAAAATAACAATAGAGAATTCATTATAAATGTTATAGATTTTGTCATATTTTTTATTTCATATGTTAATTTGTGCCTTCAATATCGTAAAACTGATTTTAACTCTATATGCAGTTTTAAATATTTATGAAAGCTTAAAAATTCAATCAGATGATGATAGTAATCCTTGTCATACATCATCATATTCAAAAATTTTGTTAAAGACAATTTAATATATATTTTAATCATCATTAAATTATTTTTATATAATCCACATAATTTTCAGAATTTCATATCAAAATGTTACTAAATTTAATATATTTGTAGTAACATTATAATATAAACAGTATACTATATATAATTTCACCTTTTGATTCACGGGAAAAATTTTATTTATTAAAAAAATCATATTTGAATAAAATCTCCTACCTTTTTAACAGTTTTGTCAGGTTCTAATGCTATATCTGGCACATTTGCATCAACCATCAATGAAAATAAATTAAGAATTAAATTAGCATGCCTGTAAAAAGAAGTTTTTAATGAATAATGTATAAAAATATATTAAGAGAAACAAATAATGCAAAATTGAATAAAATATTTAATTTTTTTCATTATTTTTTAAAATAAAATAAGAATTTGTGTTTATTTAATACTGAAAATTTTCAATCCTTTCAATTCAATTCCATCTACATTAAATAGCTATTATTTCGGAACAAAAGAACAATTTTAAATTATGTTTCAACATCTTCAGTATTTTAAAACAAAAGCATATCTATATTTAATAAAAATTTTTATATAAACATTTGGAGCATAACATTTATTTTGATATCTTTAGACAATAAATGGAATCTAAATCTTTTTCATTTTTTATTAGTGTCCTTCTCTTCTGTCTTGCTTCTCTCTCCTAATGTTGACAATATTAGTATTTAAGCATATGCTGTCTTTCTTGTATAAACAGTTCAACTAAGAATTGATTTAGTTCTTTAAGAAATACTCTGCATCTTGTATATTTTGTTGTGTATCACTCTGAATTAATATCATACTATGTAATAAAGTCATTATAAGCCAATGTTGATAATATTGTAAAAAATTTTCCAGCATCTTCAACAAAAACATAGTGTTGTTTGAATTTGATTTCAGGATTAACATCTAGGTCTTCTCTGGTGAAATAATGACTGTTACCAACACATTCACTTTATCAAAAATGAAATAGGACTTGTTGTCCATAACCACATCAAGATTGTTTTATGCCTTTCACATTCCATTGTGCGACTTCCATAGAAGGATTTTCTGAATAGCAAGTTGCTTCATCATGTATTTTGGAGTAGACTCACTTTCTTGAGAATCATTTGACATTCCTTCGGAATCCAGCAAACATGCCCATGTGAAATTTTGAACTTTCTTCCCAATTTTTGAGGTGTTTATCCACTTTTTCCTCTAATTGGTTCCTCTTCATTTCAGTCATTGGCCACTTCATGTTCTTTCTGCAGGTTCCCCTTGCTTTACCTTTGAAATGATGCTATATATTATATATCATGGGTGCTCCTGTTGCAGAGTAATGATAAATTGTATAAGATTTCCCATTTTTGCAATTTTCGGTATAAAAAGTGCCAATTACATTCCTTCAATCAAATTCATTTACTCCTTTCATTTTTAAAATAAAACATTATTTTGGTAAACTTTTTCAATAAATGGAGTTAAGAACATTCTAGAAAAAACATATGCAGTCTTATGTGTACATGAAATTATTTGAAATTACCAGAAAATCCTATTTAAATTTATGCAGACTTTTAGGATACATGCCTATAATTTATTATAATTTTAAAATTATTTTCATATCTGATTTGGACTTATTATATCTGTATGAGAATTTTATTATTTCTGGAAAATTATACTTATTGGACTAGAATAATGGTCTACATATTGATCAAGCCCTTAAATTTTGGAAATATTTTATAAAAAATATAAGGAATTGTATGAAACATTCTTATTCAATAAAGCTTTTTGTAATATGAATTCAAGTAGATTATTAAAATACACTTTAATATCATTACTAAGATATAATAGTGTGTTATAATATATACGAGGGGAATCCGAGATTAAAGATACAGGCCAAAATTAAACTAATATTTATAATTAAAGAAAATATTTAATATATTCCACAAAAACTACATACTTTTGTTTATGTCTTGACATAATAGCTGTAAACGTTGAGACATTTATCCCAGTATGACACTAGTTTGAACATCCCTTCACTGCACTGTTGCTTGTAATAGTCCAGAACAGCATCTTCCAGTTCCTCCTGATCCGCAAAGCGTTTCCCACCAAAAATTTCTTTAAAGGTCCGAATAAACAAAAATCATAGGGGCTAAATCTGGACTATACGGAGGATGTTGCAGGACCTCCCATTTCCACTGCTTCTACCACAGTTTGGTTTGATTTTACATGCGGAATATAGTCCAGATTTAACCCCTTGGATTTTCATTTATTCGGACCTTTAAAGAAATTTTTGGCGGGGAAACACTGTGGATCAGGAGGAATTAGAAGACACCATTCTGGACTACTTCAAGCAACTTGACGAGCAACAGTATAATGAAGGGATGTTCAAACTAGTGTCATGCTGGGATAAATGTCTCAACATTTACAGCTATTATGTCAAGAAATAAACAAAAGTATGTAGTTTTTGTGGAATATATTAAATATTTTCTTTAATTATAAATGTTAGTGTAATTTTGGCCTGTACCTTTAATATTGAATTCCCCTCGTATATATATTTTAATTTTATCTTTATAATGTAAAATTAATATTGCAAATATAATTGAAAAATTTTGTTAAGAATCAACAAAACAAAGATGACATAAAAGATTTTAAAATTTCAATGAATACCTTCTTAAATGAAGAAATGCAGTATAACATTGTTTACGGAATTCTTGATAATGTTCAGAGTTAATTCCTCCCATTGCTTCAACCATTTCTTTACTCAATTTCATTGGAGGAGGAAGTGGCTTAGGATCTCGCCCGAGAATATATCCAAAATCAATATGGAACAGTTTTCCTAAAAATAAGAAATTTTTTTTTTACACAAATTTAAATTTTCATTCATTTCATTAAGCTTTTCCATAACCTTAGCATTACATAAATATCATTCAGCAATGATTAACTAAATTAATCATCATTGAAACTAAAAGAATACAAAATTCATAAATCATTAAGTATTAATTCATAATACTTACTAGAATTTTGGTTAGTTAATAATAATAATCAGAATAATTTGTAATAAATTTATATATATTATTAAATTAATTTTAAACAAAAAAGTTTTAAAAAGTATTGTTACCTGTTTTTGTAAGCAATAAATTATCTAAATGTCTATCTCCAACTCCTAATAAATAAGTTATTACACAGTAACCAGCTAAAAGAAAAAAAAATATTATAGTATTAATATATATATATATATATTTGAATTTAATTTTTAAAAAATATTAAATGTACAGTACACTATGAGAAATTATGATAGTAGTATGATGTAATCAAGAATAATTTTGAATGTGGAAGCATCATTCTCTTAAATTTGTTTTACATTTGTCAAAAGATATCTAATGATTTCATATTTTGCGTATTATTGAGTATTTAAAAGCTAATTTAACCAATAGAAATTTGTTTTATATTAAAATATAATTATGACGACCAAACTTAAGATTGTTTATTTCAGAAACTTTACAGATATTTGTCAAATCTCAATTTCCTTTCTCTCCTTATACAAAAATACTTCTTATAAAGTAAAAATTTCTTTAAATCATGTAATTTTAATGTTCCCAAATAAAATCAGACATTTACATTTAAAATCTCAATAATAAATAGAAAGATTCAATATAATATGTAAAAATAATAACAAAGGCCTAAAAATTTCATCTTAATTTCAGAATCAATAATCTAATTTATAAATTTAAACTTAGTAATGAGATTAAAGTTTTATTAAAATGATTAATCAATTAATAATTACTATAGTAAATATTACAATAATTTATATTTATTAAACCAATATATTGAATTATTTCTTCTTTATTAATTTTAATGATATTGAAATAAAAGTCAATAAATTTAATCAAAAAATAAATCTAGCATGTTTATGTGGATCAAATTCAAATACCTTATCAAAATTATACTATTTAAAGATATCAACCTGAATGACTCTCTTTTAAAGTTAATAAAATTATTATATTGTATGTTTTTGTATTGTATTACAGAGAATCTATTAATAAAATGGTGAAAATGCTGAGATCAGCGTTATATGTACGTTTTCTTATCGGAAGCACTTTTGACGAACCTATAGTCATCATCATCAAGTGAATATGAAAATTTACTAAAAATTAAACGGAAATAATCTGATGAAGAATAGAACACTTAAAATTTAAATTAAAACTTTTGTCAAAACTGTTAAGAACACGTAACAAATATTCAAACGTGTTCGAAATTGAACAAGCAGTACGCTCCATGATATGCAAAGTGGTGTGCATGGATGCAGGCTCATGCTATATGTATACTAGAGGATGCTAATAGTCACTTAATCACTTGTACAGCATGACCCATACACTGGACAGGTCGAGGATAGGAGTGTTTTATGTATCCAAAGTGGTAGTAAGAAGAAATTCCCATATAAAAACAAGTTTCCGATTTTTACAGCTCTTGAGCATAATTGATCGGGACAATAGTGGGTTGTAACCCTGCTCAAGTACCTTTTTCTTAAGTTCTGTGGTGTGCCTACCCCTCACAACATCCTCCTGGTGCTCTGCAAGGTGGCTGGCAAGCATTCTATTAGTGGCCCTGATATACATTGTGTCGACCCCCAACTTCTCAAGAGTAGAAAACTTGTCCCTATCATTGCAAATGAGCTTGCGTAGGTTTGGAAGTGGGGATAGTGGTAGGATAAGGTTACACTGCTTAAAAATATGACAAATGCATATAGAAAGGGGTCCAAGGTATGGCAATGATGTTTGGAACACAGAAAATTCCCTTTTACTGCTTAGCGTAGTGCTTGGAAATAGTGATTTTTTTACTATATTGAGCACATGCGTAAATTTAGCACGTGAATAACCAGCAGTGTGTACCGCCAAACCGATGTTGTCTAATTCAATGTTTACCAGTGCTTGCAAAGATGATAGTAAGAAAGCCCTTCTGATGAGAGTGGCAATGGTGGCATTAACATATCGTGAAGGCTGAAAGGCCTCTGCTGGGATAATGTGTGGTGCTATGTTAGATTTAGAGTGTTGTTTATAAAATGGTCTTATTTTTGAAATAGCACAATATAAATCTTGACTTTACTATGCCTTGAAAAGTATTTTTATTAATGATATTTTGAAATATCATAAATTATGATCAATTATAAGTTATGATGATTATTATATCAAATCAATTTATAATTATATCAAATTTTTAATTTATTGAAAGTATACTGTTTTTTGTACAAACTGCATGTTTAAGAATATTTTTAAAAAATTAAATAATCATACCACATGACTTAACGTAAGTATCCATTACTTCCGGTAGAATTCCATAAGGCCCATTCTCTGATGGAGCATATTTTCTGAAAAAATTCTGAATACTTCCTTCTGTTCCCAAAACTTCAGCAACTGCTGAAGATTCAATATATTGAACAAATCCTAAAATATTGGTAAAAATCTCTTTAATTTTTAAATGCTAAGAAGTTAAATATTTTATAAGATATCTATAATTTGATATTCAATTAAATTTTTGAAATTATTTTAAAATTAATTGATTTAAATACCATGTTTGCTGCTTGTAGCTAAAACTCTGTATGGGGTTAGTTTCAAATCAAGATTTTCTCGTCTTAAAAGCTAAAAAATTTAAATTAACTAATTAGTGTTACTATTACAGAAAATTCAAACCTACCTACTGTAAACACCAATATTAAGAAACATATCCGAGATATGGATTAATTGTAATAATTTTTATTACACTGCAGGGACTGTTGCTATGTCCAATTATGTAAATTATATGTGAAAGATATTTTTAAAATTAAAACATATGTTACAACTAACTCATTAATAGAATATGTGACGTAAAACATTGATTTACCAGATGAGTAATTTTTATAAAATAATAAATAAATAATGTTTTTTCTGTTAAAATCTAATCAAAAATAAAGAAAAATTTTTGACTAAAAAGAAAGATCATTAAATTAATATTAATGAAATAAAGCAATATTATGACAGCTTCTTGTATAATAAAATATTAATAAAATATTAAGAATGGACTTCTTTATTAAGGTAAAGCAGTTCTGAAATTTATAAAGATTTGATGAGGGCAATGTAGACTTTTAAAT
Source organism: Centruroides vittatus (assembly GCF_030686945.1). Lineage (NCBI taxonomy): Eukaryota > Metazoa > Arthropoda > Arachnida > Scorpiones > Buthidae > Centruroides > Centruroides vittatus. The sequence continues at coordinate 8,286,605 of NW_027122718.1, forward strand.
GCTAAGCAGACAATCAAATGGACTTTTAAGAAAATTTTTTCAGCATGTTAAAGAATATAATATAGCTTACAAACTGTTTTATTCCAAATGAAGTTATTCTGTATGGAACAACTATTTTATAATGTTTAGTTTTAAATTTACATTGTCAAGTCCTAAAAGCTAGAATTTTTAACACAAATATGCTTGGGATTTGTCTTCATTTTTAATTTCTAATAAAATATTTAATTCAGAAGTTCATTAAAAAGAGATTTTTAGTCAATTATTAATAAACTGATAGCCTTTTTTATTTCAAACATTAGCATATGAATTAAATATATAAATTTTATATATTAAGATTTTTTGAAAATTAAGAAATACTTACCTTGTCCATTAAAGTTATAGTTTGCAAAATAAGTTGATCTTGTCTTAAATCATCTCCGTGTTTAAATATGGCAACGTATTCTGTGTTATCAATTGTTAAGAATGTGAGTCTACTAGGCATTAATGCACTTTTAAACAAAGTTGCCTTATTGGGTAGTATGCCTTTAATTTTTATTTCAGGATCCAATGGCAAAGGCAAAGATTTAAAATTGGTAAAATTCATTTTATTAGCTTCTTGATCAGAAAGCAATGCTTGTAATCTTTCAATCTATTATAAAAAATAAGTTAAAATAAGTTTTCAAAAAATTATATCGGGGGATGTAGATACAAACAATGCACAAGGCTATTATCTTGCTTCTGCTACAAAAGTAACTAAATGCAATTGCACTAGAGTATAGTTAATGGGTTATATTTTTGTTTTAACATCATGCACCCCGAATACCGTCTTCATGGTAAAAATCCTATCATGGGTCTTATTAAAGCTAATGGCATAGTTTAAGTCTTAGAGCATCTCAAGATCAGTTTATACTGATCTATGACTATGCTCTATGTAATTTACACCAGGCCATTATCTTTCTTAGGACCCTCAATAGGATTTACCTCCATGCAAAGAACAGGTTGGAAGTGCATAGCCTCCAAACCAACAAATACCAATTACCTACACTCCAGTGCAACTGCAGTTAGTTATTACAAAACAGATGTGCAATGTTTGTGTATACACCTGTATTACACACACACACACACTGTATATATAAATTAAAAATAAAAACAATCTTAGTAATTTATACTATCTTTATGTATTTTCACAAAAAAATCATCAAACTTCCATAGATGTAATATAATTTTCATTCATTTGCCATTAGATCCAACCATAATGCTGGTTAACAGTTCAAAATTAAAGTCAAGTTCATTTTTCTCAAAAATAGAACAGTATTCTTTTTCACAAAAGCAGAGGCTTGAAGTATAAGAATTTCAATGGTTCTTTTTTTTAAATTCTTCCTGCCCTCAGGCACTAAGAAACCTTTTAATCCTGTTCATCATGGGTTCAACCAAGCCCAAAATCAAAGTAGCTGAAAGTGTGTAGTGTGGACGAGACTGGACATATCAGGATCAAATTACTTGTAAAACTCTCTGACTCAGATTCAAATCTGGGTCCCAAAGAATGAGTTTACCACCTTTATTATCTGGCCATTGGATTCCTGTTTTATATTGCAGGAATTCATTCTCTTTGCTGTGCATTGTTCAATGTACCTCAAATGTTTTCACAGCAGTTACATCTCTCAAACAAGTATAAATAAAATTATTCCTTAGGGAATATTAATAATGAAGTATAAGGCTTTGTTCACATTCCTTCTACACTGCTTTCTATAAGTTCTTATTACTAGCATTAAATAAATATGCAGATATCTGTATTTAAACATATCTTCTTTCTCTAAATATGCTTTTTATAGAATTTTTACTTTCCTACATACTTATAAATTATGATTAGAAAAATTTGACTACATTAATATCTTTTCACACTTGTTTTGGCTATTTTTTTGTCAATATTAATCTAGTAATAACTATGTTTTAATATCTTATAAATAAAATTTGAGTGAAGAATAGGACTTTCAGCTTAAAAGATGTCATACTATCAAAAAACTGTCTCTTAGACTTTGAGACAAAAAATGAAAACTGATTTACCAGAACAAAAAATTAAACCATACAAAAACAGCTTCTGAAAAAAAAAACAAACAAACAGTGAAATCTCCCAGACTACATTAAATAATAATCTAAAAAAATAAAACCTTACTTAAATCATCAAAACAACAATATTTTAATAAATCAACTGACATTTTCAGCTCTTCAATGGCCATCATCAGACTGTTCTACAGGATCATCTTTAAAAACATTCAATCCTATAGAACAGCCCAATTATGGCCATTGAAGATGGCAGAAAACATTAGCTGGTTTATTAAAATATTGTTTTGCTGATTCAAGTAAGATCATATTGTTTTGTATTTAAGGACCAAATCACCAAATCACTATATATAATCTATATGAGAAACTAGCTATCAAGACAATTGAATACAAAGAAGAAAATAGGAATCTGGATAAATTATAAAAATCTAAATTACAATAAAGAATTGTAAATTTGCTTTGTTTTAGTCATATAAAACACGAATATAATTTGAATACATAACTATATTTTATACATATATACAAGAAATAAGTTCCTTCAACAGCAATGACAGATGGAACATTTTAACTTCAGTTAGTGATGATTCTGCTTAAATGATCAACATTTCCTAGTCTTATGGATCAGAAAATATTGACCAGTTATCAAGGTTTTCTGTATTTGGCTACATTGACTAAAACAAATATCATATAAAAACTTATTTTCTGCTTGTTAAATTACATCTCTTAACTTAATATGTAATTTTTCACTAATATTGAATAGTTTTTGTTTGACAGCTGCTCATTTTTATTTAGCAAAACAAATATATATGAAAATAGTTTTAAAATTAAGTGCTGCAAAACATTAAAATGACACTAAAATTTTCTTGCAGTTACTCAGCTCTTTTGTTTCATTTTACAAAGCAAAATGTCAAAATCTCCTGGCAGGTAGTGAACCATAAGTGTAGTCTGGTTCACTGTCTTTTTTGATTATATTTTAATAAATAATTATTTATAAATTTAAAAATATAGAATACATACCCATTTAAATAAATAAATTTTATAATAATGATATTTGAAAGAATAATTTAAATAAAAAATTTTAACTTACAACTAATATATTGTTTAAAATCATAAAAATTGTTATTAGAAAATATTTATGCAATGACAAAACATAATAAGTATATCAGTCAAAAAAGTTTAATATAAGTAAAATACTTATAAATATCATTAAAACAATTTACTACTATAGTAGAGACTCGTTAATCAGAATCCCGGTAATCGGAACAATTTTCAGTCAGACTGTGTCGTGCTGAATCGAACGTTTTTGATACTAAATTTATTTCTAAAGTATAATTTTCATGTTTTTATATTCTTCAATATATTTATTTTGTTTGTACAAAATGCAGAAATAATTTTTAACGGTACGATAGCCTCAATTATTATTATAAAAATTTTCATTAGGCTTAAAATCGACGAAAATTCAACACGAAGCGATACGCAACGGAGAAAAATTCAACACGAAGCGACACGCAACGGAGAAATATTTGAACATCAGACAGGTTATTATATTTATTTGTACATAATCGGTAATCGGAACAAATCACTAATCTGAACAACCCCAGTCCCCAATTGATTCAGATTTTCGGTTCTCTACTGTATATGTAAAACAGGAAAATATTTCTCAAAAAAAATAATTCTAATATAATGAATTTTGTAATAATAAATGCTTCATAATAAAAGTTCATAATAATATTTTTTGTTAAACTTCTAAAAAGGAGTTATATCAATATAATTTTACTACAGCTGAGTCCTTTCATTCAACTAAATTAGATGTATTGCATCACTGTAGAATAAAGAAATGCATTTGCCTTTACCAAAACAATTCATTATTGACTGAATGATTTGTACACATGGGATATCATGCACTGTGCTACTGTGGACTGAATAGCTAGCCTTAAATTTGTTCATAATGGGCAGTATGCAATAGTGTTAACTAATGAGTAAGAAATGAAGCATGACATCTTCACTTGAACTATTTGGAATAAATTATAACAAGTTAGATCAGTTTGGATCCACAACATTGTGTTTATGTTGGTAACTGTTCAGAAACCTGACTGATAAAAAATAATCCAATACTTACAAAAAAATTTGGCAAAATTGATCTTTTCTATTCTAAAACATTCAAAGATATCTTTTATATTATTAATTTTCAGATCATATAATTTTGTTTTTCTTTCTTAAAAAATGTATTACAATTGTAATTATAATATATATTTTACAGCATGAAATGAAATTCATTAATAGTAATTTAATGTGTTACAATGTTAATAACAGGTAATTATTAGTTAAATTAAATTTTTTTTAATAAATTTTAATAGCTTTAATAAAAATTTTAATGAAAAAATGGCACTAGATATGTGGTAGGTGCCAAAAGTAACTATGTTTTAGATATTACAGGTATAAAACAATGATGCCATTTATCAATACATTTTTCCTTGCAGTTCAATACACTTATTACATCTTAGAATTAGCATTTCAATACCCTTGAAAAAACAGTCGGCAGTTTTATCTGCAAAATGCTTATAAATTGCCTCCTGCAACTCTTCACTCTTTTTTGAGTTTTGGAAACAGATGATAATCACTAGGAGCCAGGCCTGAGTTGTAGGGTGAATGGTCAAACTCTTCAAACCCACGCTCCTTCACAGCAGCCTTGGCAATGGCAGTCATGTGCACTGGCACATTGTCCTGCAAGAGGCAAACATGATGCAAATTAATGCAACAAGTTTTACTAAAATGAATGTTTCCGAGCAACTTACGCAAATTGGTGGAAAAAAAACTGTTTTATTAGTCTTATACAGACGGCATTATCTGATACTATCATTATTTTATTCCTATCGTGTCTAAAATATAATTAGGCCAGAAACTTTTAGTTCCTACCTTGTACAAAGCAAAACTAATAATTATATTGTATTTATTCATAATTTATTAAAATTCTTACTTTTTTCTTTCTGTTCCCACTTTCCCTGGCTACTGTCTTCATCAGTGTAACTAACTTATCCACAAATGTCTGCTGCCTTGCTAATAAAGATCGTCTTAACCTATATTCTGTGTTACCCTGTTTATAAATTAAAGGAAAATTTTATTTCATAAAAATATATCATCAAGATCATTACTGAAACATTTCAAGAATTAATTTATTATTATTTTCAGATTTTCTAAATCTTATCTTAAAGATTTTTCAAAGATGTATTTTATTTGATTTACAAAACAGTTTTTATCTAAAATTTTTGCTAAAGGATCATTTTGTTTATAGTTTTTCCCAAACAGTAGTAAAATGGTTAATGCAAAATTAGAAAACTGATTAAAACTTACAATGAGTTATAATAACAAACTATTTACTGAAATGTTTGAGTATTTTTAAATTGTAATAATAATAAATTTAATTCAAGAAAATAATTTATTGTTACTTCTGATAAAATTAATATATTTAAATGTTTTTCGAACTGTAAGAAAATATAATTCAGAATAATTAAATATTTTTTTTTCATTTCATTTTAGAAAACAAAATGTATTTTAAAGATAAAACATATAACAATATAAAAATGTTAATAGAAATACTTTATATTAAATTATGAAATTTAATTACAGTTCTTTGTGAAACTATATTTAAAACTAAACTCTAAACTTCAACTAGCAATTTTAAAACATTTATTTTAATCCAATTTTATCTATTTTCAAAATAGGATGATGGATCTTAATAATATCAATATACAGATCAAACAAAAATTTTCAATTAAATTACAGTAGAGCATCGATTATCCGACTCAATTGGGGACTGGGGTTGGTCGGATAACTGAAAAGTCGGATAACCGAAAAGTATGAAAAAATACATTATTAGTATAGTGTATTAGGCCTGGTTTAAATACTAGACTCCCTTTCACGGTCGAACCAGTGCTGCCAGCTAAAACATGCAAAAATTTAACAAAAATAATATTAAAGTAGCCAAGACATAACCAAATATTGTAGCGTCACATCACTAACGGACATTTGAATTTGCCGACTAGAACGCGGTTGGTTAACCGATAAGTCGGTTAATCGGGGGTCGGATAATCGATGCTCTACTGTAGATGACTTATTCTTAATCCATACCTTAAGAAGAGTTTGACTAAATCTTTTCATAACAGTTATGTACATTTCAGTGACTCTTGGATCTTTAGTTGTATTATCTTGATCATCATATTCAACCAATAAATACCTGTAATAATCAAATAAAAATAGATTAAATAAAATAACAATACAATTACAAAAGTAAAAACTCAGATGCATGAAAAATGCTAAAACAAAACAATGTTTAATATTTTATTTTTAAATAATATCTATGTAATCTTTTAGTTTATAGGATGAGTCAAGTCATTTAACACCCTTATAAATCAAACCGATTTAGGCATGGAAAATTTTGGCATGATAGAAACATTATGTCTAGGGGTAATCACTCTTATTACTGTCAACTAAACAGATACTTTTGTGAATTTATCTCAAAATGTTTAAATGAGAATGGAGTTGTATGACACATGAAATGAGGCTAGAATTTTGATGGAAATGCAATGGTGCACTTGTTAAGCAATGCTGAGATGCCTTTAAAATATGAGGAATGTATTTAGATCATCTGGATGTTTGAGGAGAGCAGATCATATGACATTGTAAATGATTTTAATCAATGATATCCCCATAGATATCCTTGGTAAAGAAGAAACTGGTTAAATTCATTTCTTCATAGCTTTTCACAAATTAAAGTTAGGAGGATAACAAATGCACTACTACTGCATATCTCTCAAAACTCTGTCCTTCTTTCGTGTATCACATGACCCCATTCCATTTAAACATTTGAGATAAATTCAGGATGGTGGCTTCCAGTGTGTTCCTCTGGACAGGGTCCAAACCTTCATCAAAACTTGCCCTAAAAATTGTTGAAATAGAAAAAGCTGAAAAAGTCATAAAATATTGTTGTTTAAACTTACACTATGACAGGAACTGATAAACAATGTAAGTTCTAAGCCCAGCCATGGAATCATAATTCCGAGTCAAATTAAACATCAACATTGATCTCTCCCAGAGCCAAAGCTGGTCTCAAATTTTCCCAGAAAGTAGGTACAAGACCAATTGGAAAGCATGGATGATGAACCAAGATCAATTGGGATAAGCAATCAAAGGGCCAAACAGATAAAAACCCATGTCTCAAGGATACAAAATTCCTGTTCCTTGTTCTTCTCAATCAGGTTCCTTTCGTAAGTCCTTTTTGAGGTTCCTTTTGGCAAGTTTCTTCCAAAGTTTTTTCAAAAGTTCCTTCAATATTTTCTCTATTTTTCACTCTGATGCATAGGTGTTCATGAAGGTCTCATCATTTCTTCTCAAAACTCCTTGTGGAAATACTGGGAGGTTATAAAGTAAGTATCTCTATTTGAAGCTGTTGGTAGTTTGAAGAAATAACCCAAATTAAACCAAAATTGAAACACTTACTATTTAAAGATGAAAAAAGAATGGAACAAGAAAAATAGTTCAAAAAGTTACTGCTAGAGGTTGCTGTAAAGTTTGAAATGTAATGTGTAATACAAGAAGAAAGAATTAAGGTGCAAAACTGATGGCATAGAATATAAAATATCCAAGTTTCAAGCAACTGCACAAGCACTAGAACTGGCTTCTGGTGTCATTGATGACTCAACAATTGCACTAGCATTGTCTTCTGTTATTACAGTAAATGATCCAGTCTCCTTGAATTTTGTTACCATTCTTATGGTTTTGCTTTGTGATAATGATTACAACAGCAATTGAAGTGACAGGCCCCATAGTGTTGTCTATCAGCAATTTTTTAACTATTTTTTTTATTGTTCCATTCTTCTTCCCCTTTAAATAGTAAGTGTACCAATTTTCATTTCATTTGGGTTATTACGTTAAGCTACCAACAGCTCCAAATAGAGATACTTATTTTATAACCACCCAGTATTTCCCTGTGTGTGCAGAGTTCTCTCTTAGGACTTTTCCAATTGATCTGTCATGTCCACAGACACTCTTCCTTGTCTGTCCCACTAAACTCTTGTTCCCATTGAGAATCATGACACTCAGAGTACTGTCTGCTGTCAGCCATTGTGAACCAAAAAGCACAGGAAAACTCACTGTTTATCTCCAGATCCAGTTACTCAATGTTGCCCATGCTGTTGGACAATAAAGGAAACCATCCTTGCCATAATGCAGTCATCAACTTCTGGATATTTCCTGAAGTAATCTTCAAAAAATGAGATAATTAAGATTAAAAAAGGACTGAACTTTCAAGTTAATTGTGTACCTGGAAGACCTCATGAAAGAACTTGTAAGACTCCAATCCCTCTCTCTAATAAACAGATTTCTGCACCTTAGCTCCAACTGTCTCAGTATCTATAAACAGATCCATATATTGATTTTTCCCATCTCATGTCATCCCTGTCAATCAATTCTTTGCCTGAGAGTTAACTATTTAATAAATGTCTGCTGATATCCATCCAGGCAGTGATTACCATCATGTGGTCCTCACAACAACTATACTCATAATGATGATTACTTCTAGATATAACATGCTTCTAGCATGGCAAGATTTCTCCTACCCAACTCACAGTTTGATTTTATAAAGGTGATAAGTAACTTTAGCTCAACCTGTATTTTATATAAAAAGTTAGGAATAAAACTTCCTAAATATTTTAATATTTCAGTATTTGATAAAGTATAAAATTTTTACACAACTTTCAAAATTTACTGAAGACTATTACTAATAATTACTATGCTATTTTTTATTTAGAATTATTTTAAACAATAAATATAAATAAAACTTTTGCTGAGTTATAGCTGTAATAAAATTTGAGATTATAAATGATAAAATTTCAATTAATTATCATTATCTTAGTTTATGATCTTAAAAGTTTTTAAATTATTGTCGTATGCTATTTCTAATCTAATCACGAAGTACTAATTATTCATATATTATACAAATTATCTAAAAATGCATTCATAGTCGTTTTCTCCAATCCAATTATTATTATTTAAATTTCTTCTTTAACTCAAAAACTTGTGCACTTGTATTTTGATGTGACTTGAAACTACTTCAGAAAGAAATTTCCAAAATCTTTACACTTAGTGTTATCATAATATTGACTTTTTGTCTAAAATAACCAATAAGTGCAAAAACCATTATCTTGTTGCTATTTCAAAAGAGAATCACAGAAATTTGATCCAATAATTTTTGTGGAAATAAACTTTAAGTTTATCAATGATGATAAAGTCATAAATGATAATGTTCAATATTTGGATATTTCTGCAATTTCCAACACCATAAATTTTTTTTTCTTCAAATTACAATTTTAATTTGTTTATCAACCACAGAAGACCTAGTGTACTTTATTACTGTCTAGATTAAAATTCACGGAACAAAACCTTTTAAATAATATCTAAACAATATAGTCATATAAAATTATCTCAGTAACTATTGCAAATCTTTTTTTGTCACTTGTATATTTTCTTTTTTTTGTAAATAAGAAACATAAATGACAAAAGCTATCTTGTTTTCACTTATCTCAAATATTGTATAACTAACATTAATAACTGTTTTTAAAATGCACATTGAAATGCAAGTTTTCAAAATATGTAAAGATGCTGACTCGTCAGAATACATTTTGTGCTAAAATATTTGATAGTTTCATCAATAAATAAAAACAAATGAACTTCTCAGATTTCCTAATAACTATATTTGTTTGAAAATTTCACAAAGTTTCTAAACAATTCAGTCAGTCATTAAAACATTCAGTTAACAGTTCTATATAACTTAAATATTTTACTAAAAATTAAAAAAAAAACAATTTTTAAATTTATATGAACAAATATAGACTTTTATACATACCAAAAGAAGTAATTAGCTAATGTATCATTTGCAGAAGCTCTGTTAATTAAAAATGTTGCTAAATCAATCTGAAATGTAAAAGTATTTTAATTTAAATGTTTTATAAATATATTATAATGCTTAGCAATAACTTTTCTTTATTACTATAGTTAATTTCTGTTATTTATTATGTGTAACTCAGTATCTTATAAAAAAAACTGTCTAATAATAAAATAATGCTCTTACTTCACATGATTGCAAGCTAACTTGTTCAAAATTTAAAGCATCATTTTGACTAGCAGTTGATGACGGATCCTTCAGACTATCAATGAAAGAATTACTTCGAGGATGCTCGTCTATTTCAATTCTATAAAATTAATTTCTCAGTTTGTATTCTTTTTTTTTTTTTACAAGTTTCAATATTAATTGTAAATAATTCTAATTACTATTATATCTATATTAGGGTCCTGCTCCTAACCATCTTTGGACATCCGATCATAGCATTTTTTTATCATTTTATAATGCCCTCCAAATCCATGTTGCAATTTATAATAATTGTTTATATAAACATTAGCTGTAAATTACTATTAATAATCTTTAGACATATGCACTTAAATTATTCAACTGTTTGAATGTTTTAGAATATTCTTATAGTGCGCCCCGTAGAATGCTTTAGAATGCTTATAGAGTGCCCCATAGAATATTACAATATTCTATGAGGCAATGTTGAGTCAAACTGATATATAATAGGATAATTTTTCAATATTTCCAACTTTTTTGATAACATACTTGATGTCCCTTTTTGACTGTACAAATTTGTTTTCCTGTAAAAAGTGTGTCTATTCAAATGCTTCGTATCAGTAAGTGAGTAAGTCAGCGAGAGCTGATGTAGCATTGTTACATTAGATAAATTAAGTAATAAAATTACATCAAATTTTGAAAAATGAAGTAGAAATTTTCATATCAATATTTTGTTGTTTTTTTTAATTTTTAATTAATAGAATGAATTAAAACATTAATTCATTCTATTAATAAAAATTAAAAAAGTTATAACTGAACTTGAAATTTGATGATAATGAATTGATTAAAATTTTTCAAAACATTTCAAATTCAAATCAATTGCAAATAAATTCATAAAACAAGGACAAAAATTTGTATTAATTTTATATCTATTCAAATTATATTCTAAATTATATTAGTTATAAGTTTTTATTATTACTTATTTCATAATATAAAAATAAAATGGTTTACTATTGATATTAGTCATTAAAAATAAATCACCCTGTTTTTTCTGTTTGATCATTTCACCTATAGAAAATGTCTAATATTGCAAGTTAAATTTTATACAGAACTGAAAAATTCAGATAATCCAATGTTTGAAAAAATTTTCGGTTTGATTATTAAACTTACACAACACACTAATAAATAAATTGAAGACTTCATTGATTCCTTTTAACTGAAAAAAATAACTAACGATCCTGCAGATCAAGGACCTTTTTCCTTTACCCCCCCAAAAAAAAAAGAAAAACGTAGGAAGAGGGGGAAAGTAAATTTCCGAAGGGATTTTTGACTACAACAGATAAATTATGCTTTTCTGTTTTAGTGCAGTAAAAATTATTTTTTCCTCAGCTATTAATGCATTTGTCACAGTGTCTTTTGAGATTAAAAATTAAAGATACTTATTGTTAATGAGGATCATTTACCATAATATAATGTATATTGTTTAGATACTCATTGTACATTGTCGTGATATAACTAAAACCCATTTAAATTATTCTTAAAATATAATAAAAATATTGATTTGATTTAATAAAATACTTTCAACAATATTTATTTAAAGACTACATCATTTGATATGGAAAAAAACTTAAAAATTTTAACATAGAATACAAATGTTTTCAATGTATGCAGGGATAAAATATTCAATTTATTTCTTTATTTTTAACTTAAAAAATTTTTATGATTTAAACATTTTATTATAATAAAAAAATTTAAAACTTTTACATATAACTGCTACAAAAGATAAAATATTGCTATTTTTCTGCCATCTATATAAATCAAAATATTCAATTTGAGCTCTTCTATAACAAAGGGAAGATAATAAAATAAGTGTGCCAACTCCAACATGAATACTTTTAGTTCTCCACTGCTTGAGCTGATAGATATTGCCTTGTGATAACTACCAAGACTTTATTCATTTACATCTTATCCTTCTTCTAACAACACAAAGACAGATTTATGCCTTAAATGATTGCAATTGTGTCCTGTACACAACCCTCTCAATTTTTTTTTACCTGCATGACATCTGGAACCCTTTGCAGTCACAGTTGATGCCTTGACGGGAAGCAAAGGCTTAACAATATTGTGTATGGGATATTTTGAACTGTGTGGTGAACCCCACACAATTCATGTATTTTTATTTGTTGTATTCTTCGCTGCTGGCCACATGCAGTATGTGGAGATTATAATCCTGCTAATTTTGACAGCTTGATGATCTGTTGATCTGTTATATGCCTTCTCTCTAACTACAAATTTTCATCTGAAATTCTGCAAGCCATCTGAAGAAGTCCACATTTTTCAGAAGTATACCAAAATATCACCATAAAGTTAGAATTGGGTTTTCAAAAACACCTTCAACAATGGTGCACTTTTCCACCAAAACTCCACTGCTCCCATTATAAGTTTCAGGGAGGGATGGGAAGAAATGTTGGCAAGGACCTTGAATGGGTCTTTGCTGAAACAAAAATAGCATGCGATAAGCAATTTCTCCCTCTCATGGAGTGTGCAATTTATTCCATTTAAATTATTTTGAGTTTCCCATCTCCTTGCTTTAAGAAAATTCAATTTTACGACATGAGTCTTTTTCTTATTTAAATAAAATTTACAAATTTTTATTTATTTAACTAAAATTATGAAATTTTTTATATGACATAGAAATGATGTAGCTAATTACATAATCGATTTTATGAAAAGTTTTTCATTTTTTGTAAGTGAATAGTGTTTTTTTCTAATAAAATATTTATATAATTGTGTATAGAATGGGTTTAGATAGACTTGGCCAAATATTACATAATAGAAAGGGAAAATGCAGAGATCTTAATAGGTCAGGGAATCACAGATGGAATTATCTGTACAGACCCTGAAATTGCCATTTTATATTTTCCAATATGATATCAACTTTTGTTTTGCTCATTGAGTTATGACTTAGAAAACATTAGGCAAAAATTTATTTTAGTATTGTCTTCTTGAAGAGTATTTAATATATATATATATATATTGTACTTCCCAATGTTGTTTATTATGTACATGTTACATTAAATACAAGATTAGGACTTAAGCATATTTAATAAAAAATAAAACTCGCAACAAAACTTCAAAATTAGAAACTCCAAAATAACCATAACAAAAACAAAACAGAAAATGTAAGCTCTCCAAAATACATAAGTTCATAAATTCACTACAATGATTTCTATTATCATTTGACTTGATTCCCAGTTTCATGAATTTGGTACATTAACTGCCTTTTTCATGAAATGAACAACATTCCTGAATTCAGTGTAATACTTACATTAAAATAGTTTTGATGTAGGTATTACACTATATTACAAATATATATATCAAAACTCTATATCTCAAAACTCTAACAATTGATAAAAAGTAATATTAAATGATTAAATAATATATAATATAGATAATATTAAATAATAATGATTAAAGTAATTTAATATTTATAGATTAAAATCTATTGATATGTTTAAAATTTCTATTATGTAATTTTATCCAAATACACTCAAGAGTTTAATAAATTTTTTTATGTATTAAAAAATATTTTTGATATAATTTTAAATCAAATTTTAAAGAATTTAAATGGTACAAAGTTTATATCTCCTTAAATTTCTACATTACTATAAAATTTTATAATAAAATAAGATTCTTATTATTATAAAAAATGTTTCTAATTGTTTAAATAAATTACTATTACCTGTCTTTATCAGTAACAGTTATTGATGAAGATATGTCTATTGGTTGTATTGTTGCTGTAGATTCTCGCCTCACATCAAGACCAGCTTTGATTTCATCAAAATTTTCATATTTTAAAGCTTGTACAAGTTGTAGTAAATAAAGTAACAAATCCTAGAGGAAAATTTAGATATGCCATAGAAGCAAAATTAAGTTTGATCAACACAAAAAAAAAAAATTAATAATTTTATTAAATAACTTTGTTCATTTTAAAAACTATTTACTGTTATATAACTGTTATATTAAAACATCTAGTATTTACTATGAAATATTAAGTTTACAACATTACAAGAAATTGTGTGTGTAACATCAAAATGCTCTATGTTCTATATATTGTTTATAAAATTAAAAATATATTATATATTACTTATAATAATAATACTCAACATTTATATATTATTATAGTATTTATTATCTTATCATGTTATTTTTACTTTATTCAAGTGGCTAAAATTTCATACAAATTGAAGAATTAAATTTTATCATCTTATATTATAATATTTTAAAATATATTTCATCCTGCAGCTTAATATCAATGTACACCACAATAACTAAGAGTTTGATCAAAAATCTATTTATTGGTGTCAATCAGCAGTTTATTAATAACAAACATTTTTGACATGTACGAAAATTTTTGTTATTAATCTTCAATTTGTACTAATGTTAAATTCTAATCGGATGAAAATTGTATATACAGTCAAACCTGTTTTTATGCGGGGGATAGGGACCGCATTAAAAAAAACGCATTAAAAAAAATCTCACGAAACTTCACGAATGGCTGTAAATAATAGTTTTCGCAACACAATTAAAAAAATAATTTTTTTATGCGGTCAACAGGGACCGCATAAAAAAAGTCTCACATAGAAAATAACTCAAAACCGTACGAAATACAATTTATTGACAACAGATGTCAGCACTTGACTGCATCGTCTGGTCTATCGTCTGTTTTACATATTTTTGTCCAGGTGGTGTTTTGTTGACTTAAAAAGTAAATTATTTCATTTTTCGCATATTCATGCAATAATATTACTATAATAAGTGCATTTATGCTATAATAAGTTTATTTAGCTATAATAAGTCAACGTGAGACATGACGAATCGCACGAGACTAGTCGCCAACTATACCGCACAAATTAAAAATTCGCATTAAAAAAATCGCACAAATAAAAATCGCACATAAAAAGAGCGCATAAAAACAGGTTTGACTGTATTTCATTTAATACATGTGTGACATGAAATTTTATTAAATTGATAAAAATATCAAAAAAATTAAAATTTATTTCAAATTACAACATAAATCTTTTATACATTTTAAAAATAATTTTTGTAACATTAAAGTACTGTACCTCATCAGGAGCTTGTTGAAGACGAGTAACCGCATATCGACGAACAGCTGGATGAGTAAACTGAGAGGAAAATAATTCAAGTGCATCTTCTACATCCATAGCTTGCCAACAACTTAATAATTCCAAAGCTTGTCTAGCTTCTCCAGCTAAATTCCAGTTGACACATTTCAAGAATTTTGTCAAAGCCTGTAAATAATTACACATTTATTAAAATCATTAATGCTTGAATTTGATTAGTTAAATTAAATATATTAATAATTAGATGAGAGAGATTAGAGAAAGAGAAGACTTTAAAGATATATTTTATCACCAATTTATTTTCAATTAAAAAAAAAATTTTTTTAATAACTAAACTAACATATTACAGTGACAATAATCTAAAAAATATTATTAAAAATGAAAGTGCTTAATCTACAGAAAATGAAGGCAAGATATACAAAATCATTTTACCTGAAATGATTTTAGAAGACAAAAAAACCTCACAACCTCAATAAAATAAACTAATAAAAAATATCTTAGATTACAAAATAGAATTGAACAATGAAAGAGTTTTATTAAAAAATTTGTTTTCAATGTCTCTCACTTTTCATTATAAATAAGTATAGATTTTAAACTATTTAAACAGTATGAATCTTTATTAAAAAATCAAATAAGTCTCAACTTTTAAATCTCTCCATTTATTATATAAGCAGCATTTCCTTTTAAATGATTTCATATAATATGAATATATTTAGATGTTTGGGAATTATCTTCATTTACTGATGTATAAAGAAATAATATTGCAAGTGATATTCATTTAACATAACATAAACCACATGTAAAAATCTTATTTATAAATTTTATGTATATGTGGGGTCACAGGATAGTTGCAATCTTGTGACTTACATTACACTTTTAATCTTTAATGAAGTTTGTTTATTAAGGTAGTTTAATTTGCATCCTGGAATTTATTTTCTATTAATTGTAAATTTTATTATATTTTATACTGATAATTTGATTTTCATCTACTTTCAATGGACATCTTATGGAGATGTCCAATGAAAGTGGATGAAAATATTTGCCTGACAAGTGAGTGAGATTTTTGCTGGTGTTTTAGGTTATCGAGTTAGATGTTCTTTACATATTAACCAACAATCAGAAGTCATCAATTGACATAATATACATTTATTTATTGCTAGGCATCGATTTTATGATTAGGGTTGACTTAATCCTTTCAGTCCCATTGCAATCCAAACCAAAACTTTGCCCTCAAATTTCTTTCTCTTGGAAAATTTTACATCAGCAGGTGTAGAGATATCACTGGTATAAAATCCATCGTTACTGTTGACTGTCAAGTAAAAAAAAGGTGAAGTGAGATTCATTATCCAAAATGAAGACCTTTTTAGAGAACTTTTCCAATAACCTTCTGCACTATCTTTGCCAGTGATCTTTTTGTGACCATTCTCTCTGGAATTACCTGCTTATTTCAATATTTAATGTGTTTTTGTTTTCAAAGCTTCGTGGAGCCAACTATGTAAAATTTTCTTGGGGCTGCAGTCAAATTGAAACGTTGTTGTCTTCAGAGGTCCTCTTTAATCCTTCCAACTTGGCTTTCCTTAGCATTTTCACTTTTCTACCAGACCCCTTTTTTATAGTGATAAGACAATCTCCAAAAATTTGGAAATTTAATATATAATCCATTTTGAAATTATTTCATTTGTAAAATGGTTTATGGTAAACTTTTTTCCTAGTGTTTTATTAATGCATAAAAGTTGTAAATTTTTACTCTTACAGCATCTTTCATTGCCATTTTGAAAGTAACAGAAAATCTAATGTAGAAAAAGATTCTAGAATGTTTAACAGCATTCCACACACTTTCAAATTATAGAATGTGCAGTATAATTAAAAATTATAACTGTTAGCTACAACCTAAGATATTTTCTATAAATTTTTTCTGAGTACGCATCAAAATATAATAATGATATTTGTACTTTTAAATTTCTTCTTTATATTATTTTAAGTATAAATCAATTATTAAAAAACGTAAATAATAATAAATTATATATACATTCCATTCATTTACATCTAATAAAATTTTACAGTTAATTTATTCCAGAAAAATTACCTTTTTCTGACTAGTCAAATAAAATCTGAATTTCCAGACTAGATCTTGTTCTTCAGATGTAAGAACTTTTGTAGGAGGATAATTTACTATAACCTATGAAAAGAATTTCTTTGTTATACTTTAAATATTCATATACAAAACATGTTAACAGTATACCAATAATAATCAGATTCATTCATATGTAACAAATAAGTAAAATATTAGAAAATATTTAAAAAATGAAATTAATAAAAGTTTGGAAGAAACTATTCAGATTAAAATATTTTTATTTATTTAATGCCATATTTTTTTGTAGTATTTAACAATAATATATTAATTTTAGTAATCTGAGATAAAATGATTTTAATAAAAATTTCCATTTTTCCTCCTTATTGTTTTATTAATATTCCTGTTTGGTTTCCAATCTTAAAATACTGACCTAAGCTTAAAAAAATTAGTTTTATTTTAATATAAAAAATAAGGTTAATGTTACCTATGGTTCCAAAATGGCAGCTCATCTCTGATTCCAGCAAATAGAAGAAAGGAAACAGTGGGGACGCACGTTCTAACCTAAGCTAATCTAATAAATTACCATAATTATTGCCAATAAAATTATTAGAATAGGTTAGGTTAGGTTAGAACGTACATCCCCATTGTTTCCTTTCTTCTATTTGCTGGAATCAGAGATGAGCAGCCATTTTGGAACCATAGGTAACATTAACCAAAAAGAATGTACTAATCATAAAATATACGAATATAATTATTAGACAAAAAAAAACCACAAAATAATATTAGACTATTAAAAATTAAGGATTTAATTCCATTAATATGCCAAAGTTTTTCATTGTTACTATTATTACAATATTAAATTCAGAATTACTGCTTAAAAAATTATTGTGCTATTTATTACTTACATTAAGTTGATCTCTTACTATAGCATTTGGTTTCAAATCCTTATCACTTAATCCACTTCTAATACTTCTTGCTAATTTGTGATGTTTACCTTCTACCAAATTTTCCTAAATGAAGACCAAAAATAAAATTTTATTAAACCGAACATCTTTTCCTAAAATAATATATACATAGCTAATAAATAATTTAAATTCTAAAAATAAAAACAACTAAGTTATATTTCATAACTTCTCTACTTTGTAAAAATGAATCTCCACTGCAAAATAATTGATGTTCCATTCAGTTATAAAATTTGTATTAATTCTATTGATAAATAATTTTTATTGGATATAACATTGCAAATAATATCTGTAAGCTATTTAGATAAAATAATTAATTAACACTGAATTATAATTTTATGCTATGTGAGTAATCACACAACATCTAATTATAATTTTTATTGATTTTTCTTCATTCTACGAAAATTTTCTATATAGATTCAATGGAAGTATGTTGAATTAGCTATCAAATATAAGAAATCCATAATTTTATAAATATTACAGAACAACATTATAAAAAAAATTACTCGTTCTTTTTTTTTGTTGTTGTAAATATATATTATTAGTTAATTGCACCCTGGGGTATAGTTTGCATGTTATTTAACCAATGGTTAGCTTTGGATATTTGGGAGACTATCTGATTTGTGAATAAGAGACTAAATTGATTATTTTTCATTTTATAGTAAGATATAGACTAGTTTTCTGGTAATTATTTTTTACTTTTTGAATGATTCTCCCACTTTTAAGTTTAGAATGAATTTAATTTTTGATTTACTATTGGGTTTTAGTCATAAGTTGTATATATTTGTTTTGTATTAACAAATATGTTGTATGATCTTGCATAATTTTTTGTATGTTTTCTCCCTGCATCATAATTGCACCAGTATGCTTGAATAAATAAATAAATATATTATTGGTCAAAATTTTACTTCGTTTTCTTGCACACTGATTACAAATTTCTTACTAAGTCAATGATTTTTAAGAAAGAGCAGACAGTCTATGAATGTGTAATGTGTTTATAATATTTAGAATATAATTGTCTGTAGGAAAGTATCTCGTTGTTTATGAATACAATAAAACCTGGATTTAACGAACTAATTCAGGTAATGGGGTATCTGTTAAAGCCGAAAGTCTGTTATATAATAAAGTAGGATTTCCAAATGTATGTGTTAAAAACATTGCCAAATTAGTTAGTTCACCTGTTTTTTACTTTTGTAAATGTGTTTGTGTAATTAAAATTATGTATGAGAAGTTGAATTTCACAGAAAAGTTCTCTATATTGTTGCTTATGTACTCACCATAGTTCTGAGAATGTAATAAACAAGTATATGATCTAAACTGAAGCAAACAAACAAACATTTTTTGGAAAATACACTTTATTTATTTGTTTATTTAAATATAATTAATGTTCTTAAAAAGTTAATAAAATTTAAATTTGTCTTCAGATGTTGTATCGAGACATTCCTGTTCTGGTGAAATTAAGAGTCGTGAGTCAATTAATCTTATGTGACATTATGTAATATTATGACATTAACTTATATAATTTCACCTGTTCATTTACAAATGCATTAATATTACAGTGAAACCTCACTTAACGAGCATAATTTGTTCCAGAGTCTTACTCGTAATGCGAAACAATTTATTAGTCATTAAGTGAAACAATTTTTCCCATATAAATTAATGTAAAATACGATAATGCATTCTACACTGAAAAAATACTCAAATATTTTATGTATGATATTTATTCAAAGAAAATTATACAATATACATTGTTAAGGAGCATGAATCATCATCATCTTTTCTTCTAGTGCAGAATGAACCAACCTGAAATGCAAATTCAATTTGCAAAAAACTAAACAAAAAAAAAACTCAGATAATTTGTCCAATAAACACACCAAACGATATGCCAAATTCTTGGGCTATGTAAAGGCTATAATTAAATATTAGAAATTAATTAATTTGACTAGAGGTGGGTAGTTACATTTTCATATATACCAACAACTGCTGTAAATGATCGGGCTAAATTTTTGGATAAGTGATTATGGATTAGAAATAAAGATTTATTTCTAATCATTCCTGATCATTTATGGCAGTTGTTCGTGTATTTGCTTATGATATCGTGTTTCGTTTGATGTTTGTATGCTTCCATCTCGTATTAAATTTAATAATTATAAATAATTTTTAATTTAGACATTTCTGGAATTTAATTTGGAATTGGCCATTAAATTTGGTACGAGATGTAAGCATAACTGCCTAACTCTAGCCAAATTAATTAATTTCTAATATGTAATTATAGCCTTTATGTAGCCCAAGAATTTGGCATATTGTTTGGCATGTTTATTATATAACAGGCAATGATTATCGATGTTTATAAGTAATATGTGTGAACACAAGTCTGGAAAAATGTGTGATCACAAGCAACACTAACGAGTGCTAAACATGGACTGATGGAGCATGTGCACAATCCAGGACTTCCCCTCTCCTGGTCACTCGTTATGCGAAACTTTGCTCATTAAGCAAGTCTTTCTTTCACAATTTATTTTGCTTGTTATGCTAAACACTCGTTATGCGAGGTGCTCGTTAAGTGAGGTTCCACTGTACATGTTTTTACTTAGTAATTTAAGCTATTTTAAAAAAAAACCATCAGTTGACATGTACTTAATGAAAACACTGAAAAAATACTCAAATTAAGTTACATTCAAAGAAAGATCTGAAAATAATGTATGAAAATAGCTTAAGTGCTTCAAAAAGAATTACCATGAATTTCATCTAGAGGATCAATGGCCAGTTCTTTGAAGAATTCAGTCTTGAGTTTAAAATCATGTGATATGATGAAAACAAGCTCTATTAATCGCTAAAGCTATAAGTTTGCATTTTGTCATGAATACACGTATTTAATGGACTTTGGAATTATGGAAACAATAAATTTTTGCAAAAAACATCCAAAATCATTAAATGTGAAACAGATTTCTTCCATTAAACTAAAAAAAGTTTCTCTTCATTGGCAACGTACACAATGTCCAAATGACCTTGAACACTAAATGAACAATGTATAATTGGTAAAACCAAAACCGCCACCTTGGGCATGGAAATTTTCTTATAAACATGCATTATTATTAAAGATTTTGAATTAAATATTTTTGTGCATCACATGAACCAGATAATGACTTTGAATTTTTATTGAATGTGTATTTAGAATTATCTGAACTAAAACATATGCAAAATCCTATTCTCTTGGCCAGGGGCTAGACTTGACTTTGAATTACGCAATACGTTGAATTATTCAATATTGAAACAATGAGGTTTTACTATATACATTAAAATTGTTATAATTAGAAACTTGTTATATCTAAACTTGTACTATTACTTTACATTCTGTTATTATAATAATTACGAATAGTTATGAATTACCAAAGATATTTCAAGATCTGGAACAGCAATAATTGTACCTTCAGTTGGAAATTGACAACTTTCATCTCCATCCTGAAATGAAAAGTTTATAATTTATAGTAATTATAATTAAAATCATAATTCAAATGTTACTAATAATTATTACATATTTTTAATACTTAGTGATATATAATTTAAATGTATATACTCATATGAAAAATATATAAGTAAGATCCATACTTATCAATATTAAATTTTTGGAAATTTCACGCAATGAGCACTAACTGATATTTTCAAGAATGAAATATTCTAATTGAATACAATACTGAAATTCCCATTTGTTCCAATTAGAATGCTTGTACATTCATATTTCTATTTTCTTTGTTTCATTCACAATATGTCTTCATTTGTAAAACAACAATTGCCATCAACTTTTTTCTAACAAAGCCTTGTAACAACAAACTCATTTCAGCAAACCAATCTTTCCTTTTCAGTGATCACAGTTTCATTAATTAAAAAAACAATTTTATCTTACTCTATTTTCATTGATTCCAGCTTACTTATTGGTTATAACTAACTATTGTTTTTATACCCTTAAATAAAAATATATTTGATACCTTTTGTATACATGCATACATACATCATATGAGATGAGAGAAAACATACATGTATATGCTTTTTCTTATTTCATACAAAGTACGATTCAAAAGTTCAGGAAGTGTGTCCATAAGTTCCAGCAATTGTTAGAATACTGAAATATAGCCTCCTTCAAAATAAGCTGCCTTGCAGCAACACATTTCTGTCAGTGGATGTAGAGGTCATGGAAACAATTCTGGAACTCCTTATTTGTTTAGTTCTTCAGTTCAACCAGTGCTGCATTCTTCACTTCTGTGCAAACTGACAACCCTAAAGTCAGCATGGCAGCTCAAAAAACAGGTGAAATTTGCAGAGAGTGAGGTCAGGTGAGAATGGTGAGTGTGGGAGGATAACAGTACTTCTTTTGAAGAAAATCAGAAACCATATGCAATCTGTGAGCAGGAGTGTTGCAGGGTAATAGCACTCACAATTGATCAGACCACAGTTGAGACCTCTTCTTGCAACCTTTGAAACGTTTACATCAGTCAAACAGTTAGTGATTGTCTACTATATTTGTCATCTTCAACTCATTCCCTGCCTTTCTTAAACCACCAATGCCAATTGAAGACTCTTGGTTGCCATAAACCTGCTATAGTATGGACCTTTGCCAAACAAAACATTAAGTATTGTGTTGATTTTGGCAATGGTTTGGAAAATGCTCAACAAACACCAAATTTCACTAATTACTGAGCACCCCACTTACTTACAATATCCATATATACTACTGTGATCACATGACCTATTTGGATAAAACCACTTGTGCAGGGGGTTTATGTCATAGCCTTAAACCAAAAAGCATTTTGAGTATAATATACACATGGATTCCTGTACATGCCGTCTGAAAACTTTTGGATCCTACCTCATATTAGTTCCTTTTATATCAGTAAACAATCTAATTAATGCTTCCATTTTATTTATTGTATTTTATTTAGAATCACTAGATAGTAGATAAATAGGTGTTTTCTAGTACTTTTTAGGAAACATGAGTGGGATTATGTCAGAACGTACAAATTTTGACCATAAAAAATAGTGGAAAAACTTGTCACTGAGATTTTGATTTACGAAAGATTTCCAAAAACAATGTGTGTTCATAAATCAGAGTCAAACTGTTTATTATTTTTTATTCTTTTTTCAACCTTTATATTGAATATGCTTCTAGACAAGAAAGAATTGCCCCATTAAACAATAAACCCTATTAAAAGTGCACAATAAAAACAATCGTCATATAAAAACTAATTTAAAAATATAAGAAAACAATTTAAATAATACTTTATAATTTAGAAAGAATTTTAAACACAGGAAATCCTCAGTAATTGAAACTCGGATAGTTCGAAATCCCATTAGTTCATAACTGTACTATTTGTCCTGGCTGGGGATTTAGAAATTTACATATTAAGGAATTCAGTTAGTTCAAAATATGGCTACTTTGAAATTCAAAGTAAATATTCTGTCTGAACTGTGATATGCATAAGTTTACTCATTTCTTTAGATCAAAGTGCCTCCATACTATAAGAGAACAATAGACCAAGAACTACTATCTAGTTAACAAGGCTTTGTTTTTACAGTAACACATTTTCAAGTTTCTTCTTACCCATGGACTACCCCTTTTCTCTTATGAAATATGGCTGCATTTCAGGATTGCAAGACTAGGCTACAACAAACAAATTGAGATATATGTAGGGCTCTAAGTTACTAGATTTGGGTGACTTACTACTTTAAAAATAATTTTGGCTACATTTTGAGAATTCTGCTCTACTTTTTTATGAAACATATCTGGCAACCTGTGAGGTTCTCACCAAACACATGCTGTTTACCTTCAGTTTATTTATATTATTAATTACTGATTAACGAAAATTAAGTTCTGTGTATATAGCCATATTCCATTTGCTTAATAAATTACATGTTACATAGCATTTAGCATATTGTATAGAAATGTGTAAATATTGAATAATTCAAAGTTGTGATTATTTCATCCTTTGAATTTCTAACTAATGAGGATTTCCAGTACTGTTATTATTAATCTTTAATTTGTGATGTTTTTAATTAAGGATATGCAACTTAAAGTAAAAAGAATTACATAACAATAATAATAACTATTGTTATTTTAGTATTTACTTTAAATTTCGTTAAATACTTAAACATTGCTGTTATTATAATTATTATAATAAATACCTTTTCAAAATACACTACTGTATATTCAATACAATTATAAATTATTCTTGGAAATTCAATCATAAGAAACATGAAGTCAGAATTTCTTTTTTCTTGTTCATGAATCATTTCTATTTCACGAAATGTCAATCTGTCCAACCAATCAACTTTCATCATATGACCATTGCGATGTTTTTTAGTTAACTAAAAATAAAAATTTATAATTTTACTATAATTACATTCGTTATATTCGTATTATATATAATTTATGTAATAATAAATAATAATAATAAACAATAGAACTTGCCCATGAAATAAGGCATCTGTGGAGAATGATTTTGATACATATTTTGCCAGTAGTCCTTTCTTGAACAGGCATAATAACATATACATTACACAAACATCTCAAAACATGAGGACATTACAACAGATCATACATCACTCTAAAAAAAGCTGCCACACTAAACACTTCAGATAGTCAGGAAATTCTTAACACAAACACATAAACAAAACATTTCTTTCTGTAGTTATGCCTTCATTGTGGTCTGGCATAGCATAAGGCACCTGTGCAGGGCTCATAGCACATATGTAAGTCAAAACTAGTGAAAACAGTAAGTTTTTGGACAGAAATAGTGAGTAAAATGTGATCAAAAAGTGAGAAACCTTTCAGTAAAAAAATAGACAGGAACTGGTATATGCAACTGCAATGGATTCATAACTTTTTATTTTTACTATAATTTCTTCTAATTATCCGGATTATTTGTACATGATCAATACTATTCATTTCTATTACTCATGGGACCATACCAAAATTTCTCCTTATTTTGATTCTGCCGAAAACTTCCAAATTCAATTCTTTTGAATATGTTCTAAAGTTTATTTTAGTTTAGCGAAATTAATGATTTACATTACAATCTTCAACATAATTCAGTGGCAGAAATGATTCATTGGAACTTATGCAAGAATTACAATCTGCCTGCCTCTAAGAACTGGTGGGAACATCAGATTAAAAAGGTCACTGAAAATGACCACATCAAAACATTGTGGGATTTTCAAATTCAAACAGACAAGCACACAACATACCAGACATTACCATCATTGAAGAGAAACAAGTGTGGATAATTGGCATAGCCATACCAGGTGACAGCAGAACCAAAGAGAAGAAACAGGAAAAATCACAAAATATCAAGATTTGAATATTGAAATTCAGCAAATCTGGCACAAACCAGCCAAAATAGTACCTGTGGTGATTGGCACTATAACAAAAACTGCCCACCAGCATTTAAAAACACCTAACATTAGCAAAATCACCACCTGCCAAATGCAAAAAGCTGCACTTCTTGGATCTACCAATATTTTATGCTGGTATACATTATGCAATCCTAAGCTCCTGGGAGAAGCTCAATTTGAATGTAATATAATGCAAGCACGTGATCTTGTCACTGTGTTTTTTTTTTTTTTTTAGGTCAATAAATTACACACACAATAATAATAAGGCAAACAAAATATATGCATATTAATACAAAAAATATTTAATATTTCATCATAATTAATTGCAATATCATTATTGTTACAATTTATAAAGATCATCTTATATTATAAAAAGTAAACTTCATGATTTTTAAATAAAAATGATTAAAATAAAATTAAAAATCATTACAGTAGATCCCCCTATAACATGGTAGATACATTCCGCGTTGTACAAGTCACTTAGATTTTACAAATACATGAGCCGTTCACAGCCCGGCAATTGTGCAGTTTAGGGGGTATGGCTGTTTGAAAGGTTTTCTTCCATAAAATTAATCAATGCTAGACTAATTTGACTCGAACATTTCCAAAACACACATAATTTTTTGGGAATAATCCATATAAACTATGCTATAAACAAAAAATTGTAAGAATATTTACCGAGTGTGCACCGTTTGAAGATGCCATTGCTTAAGCTTGTTTTTGTCACGGAGCGGCTCATCGAACGGCAGACGCGTTTCCTGATAAGTTATTCTTTCTGTGAAAAATTTGCTGAACTTTGGAGACGTCATTAATAGAAATATAATTTTTATGGCCATTGAATAATAAATGTTTTTTAATAAGTCTGCTACTTGTTTAAACTCAATGCTTTGTGCAATGTCCACTACTGGTCCAGATTTGACCAATCCTGTTGAGACACGAGTCGGTCATCACAATCTGTCTCATTCTTTTACTGTGTTATACGAGCCTCTTTTAGTGTGTTATACGAACATGATCGCAATTTTTCCACCATGTTATACGAATCTGTCTTATATGAACCCATGTTATGGGGGTTCTACTGTATTATATATTTTTTTATTTCTAAATATAAGTCTATTCATTATATCATTTTATAATTAAATATATGATACAGTAGAGAGTCGTAAATCGGCACCCTGGTAATCGGAATCGCCGGTAATCAACACAATTTTCAGTCAGACTGTGTCGTGCTGAATCGAACGTTTTTGATACTAAATTTACTTCTAAAGTATAATTTTCATGTTTTTATATTCTTCAATATATTTATTTTGTTTGTACAAAATGCAGAAATAATTTTTAACGATACGATAGCCTCGATTATTATTATAAAAATTTTCGTTAAGCTTAAAATCGACGAAAATTCAACACGAAGCGACACGCAACGGAGAAAAATTCAACAGGAAGCGACACGCAACGAAGAAAAATTTGAACATCGGACAGGTTAATATATTTTTTCATACATAGACCGTAATCGGAACAAATCCCTAATCTGAACAACCCCAGTCCCCAATTGATTCCGATTTTCGGTTCTCTACTGTATATGTTATAGAAATTGCATGTATTTAATTAGATATCTAAAACACATATTGTAAATATCTTTGTAAAATAAACAAATGTGTGCAGTAATATTACACTTTGAGTACCTTTACAAATGATATTCATCTTAAAGTATCAAACTATCAAATTCATTTTAAATTATGTTGTTCTATAGAATATATATATATATATTATATATACAGTAAAGCCTGTTCAAAACAAAACCTTAATAAAACAGAAACCTGTCTAAATGAGAAAAATTCTTTGGAATGCATAATTTTCTGTATTAAAAAAAAAACCTGTTCAAAATGGAAACCTGCATACCAGAAACCAGAAAAAATATTTGGTACTATGTGAGTCCAGTTTACACAGGTTTTATTGTATACACATACATACATACATAAATATAGTAAAATCTTGATTTAAGAAACCTCAATTTAATGGACAAAATTTCTGGTCCTATATCATATGTGAAAATTAACATATGACATAGACTTATTATGTAAATAAAGTCCTGTTAATCTTAAAATGTTTTCATATGCAATTAAACAGGTTATTTTCTTCTCAAATCCAAGTCAAAATCAAATCCATCACTCTTAACCTCATGCCACAATGGCCTATTTATTCATCTTAAGATGATATATCATTATCCAAAGATAAATAAATAGGAAATTTTATTTTCTTTTTAAGAAAATTAATTACATTTAAATAAATAAATAAAGTGTATTTTCCAAAATATGTTTATTTTGATTTAGAATCATATACTTGTTAATTACATTCTCAGAACAATGGCAAGTACAGAACATAACCAATAATACATATAGAAAACTTTTCTGTAAAATTAAATTTCTTTTACATACTTAATTTTAATTACACAAATATACTTACCTAAGTAAAAACAGGTAAACTAACTAATTTGTCAATTTTTTAACATGCATATTTGAAAAACCCATTTTATTATATAATAGACTTTTGGCTTTAGCAGACACCTCCTTGCCCAAATTAGTCCATTAAATCAAAGTTTTACTGTATTTCAATATTTCATTACACATAAATATGAATAACAAACCTTAGATAAACCTGTCATCAATTCCTTAGAACTATCAACTTTGCCAGGTGTTGCAGTATTTTCATTTCCATCAGCTTGTACATTTGGCCACAATTTCAAATCATGTATTCCTTGTCTAAGTGCTCTAACAAAACAGAAAAATTGTTTTAAATGTAATATATTCTACTCTATAAAATATTCATTTTATGAAATAAATTGTTTAAGAATATATACAATAGTTTAAAAATAACATATGTGAATCTTCCAATTGAGGTGGGTTGATAATAATAATAAGTGCAGGGCCCAAACAGTTAGGAGTTGAAAGTTGAAATTTGATACACAGGGTACGTCATGAGAATGTACACTAAGAAGGAATTTTTTGGAATTCCCCCTGTGGGGGAGAGGGAGAAGGTTAAGGGTTATCCTGAAGAACTCAGCTTCTACTACACTATTTTAGATGCAGTTTTTGTGGGAAATTGAACATATTTTTAGACCCATCTAAAAATTCTCTAATTAGCCTCAGAAGAGGGAGAACCTAATTCTTGCATTCAGTGAAAACAGGTAAGATCAGCTATGTAACCTTGTAGTTATATAAATCAAATTCTATAATATAATACAATAGAAGGGTTAGAAGTACAAAATTAGTTAATCTTAATGTTTGTTTTTATTTTTTGCCTGGGTAATGGTGGGCTTACCGGCTAGTGAATATATATTTTATTTCAAGTACCTAAATACCTTTTACTCTTAAATTGTCTTTTCAAACAAATTTAATTTAATGGAAAAATATTAAAATATTACTTGTAAGTAATACACGTATATTACAATAAATTTAAATTAGAAACAAATATTTATTCTGTAATATTAAAAACAAAAATCAAGGGCACACCCATAAAGTGTGGCCTTGATTTTCCTGAGTTCAAATGTTTAAACAAAATTAACAGGCTTTCATCATATTTACAACTTTCAGTTTTTAACTTTTTTAATTGATCATATAAATTGAAAATGTTTTGGTAAATCACATTTATTTTTTGCATTTTTGAAAAATTTCTTTTTTGGCACAATATATATGCTGCAAAGCATTTTGTCTATACAGGTACTCCTCACTTTACGACCTATCTGCTTAACGACCACTCACACTTATGACCAATCAAGTTTCGACCTGCAATTCGGGGAATCCCCTTTCTCAGCTTGAGTGTCAGTCAGTGGTGAATGGTGACATGCGCACTAAGCGTACTAAAATAGGCTTGCATATACTATAATAGTCTTTTTATGAATAAATTTGAAGTTTGTTGCAAAATTTGTATAATTTTACAACGATCCTATATTCCCGGTGCAAGCTCCTTGCTTATTGACCAATTTGCTTAATGACGTAGTCGTCGGAACAGAACTTGGTCGTAAAGTGAGGAGTACCTGTAATGCATGGCATATTGTTATAACAAAAAGTTATGCTAATTATTTGAAAAATGTCTTTCATAAAACTCCATATACTTACTTCACTAAAAGCTATGCATATGAATAGTTTTAAATGTTTTTGTAAGAAGACTCCTTCTCATGGATTTATAGTTTATATATAACTTAACAAGTACTTTTGAAATGATGCTACTTGATGTCAAAACCAGTTAAATCAATTAATTAGCCGAGACTTTACTTTAAAATGTAAATTAGTAAAATTAGTATTAAAAATGCTTTCATTTTTAATCTTTTGCTTCTGTTGCAATTTATTTTGTAAACCTGATGATAATTTTTGTAAAATTCTTAATTAATTTGCATTCTTCAAATATAAAATATTCAATAATATTATAATAGTAATGATAAATTATTAAATATAGTAGATACATCCAATACACCTTATTGCTGAGAACATATATTTATTACGTATAACTAACGTTTTCGGCCCACTTTATGGGCCATCCTCAGGTTACAGATGTTCGACTCTAATACAAAATCGAACACGTTCAAAATTAAACTAAATTAGAACATACATTTTAAATTAAACAAATAGAACAAGTATAACACCAAATAATAAATAAGAAAATCGACGGGTTACCGTCATCCTGGAAGTACATGGTAAAAAGTAACACACATAATAATGCTTCTACAGAGGCTCAGTAGATATCTGGGTTAAAGGATAAGGAATTTTTCCTTAATGTTTACGGCCAGTCACCGTATTTTATTTGCATTTACATTTGTGTTTTATTTGGATTTTCTTATTTATTATTTGGTGTTATACTTGTTCTATTTGTTTAATTTAAAATGTATGTTCTAATTTAGTTTAATTTTGAACGTGTTCGATTTTGTATTAGAGTCGAACATCTGTAACCTGAGGATGGCCCATAAAGTGTGCCGAAAACGTTAGTTATACGTAATAAATATATGTTCTCAGCAATAAGGTGTATTGGATGTATCTACTATATTTAGTAAGAAGGCTGAGTTTGAGTAAGTGATAAATTATTAAACAAAAATATGTGATAAATATTTATATTATAAATTACAACATAATTTACCCTCTTTTTCCAAATATGGATACAGTAGTACCTCCAACAGGAACACTTTTTCTTGGACCATAAACATCCCAAACTGTTAGTGCAAGGACAGCATTTCTTGGTAAGTCACAAAATTTCACGGGCAATGTCAACCATTCATTCCAGCTAAATCAAAAAGTTTATAATATATACTTTTACATAAATGTTTCATTTCAAAAATGTTTAAATAACTACCATTTAATTAAATGTTATAATATTAATTATCTTCTATGGCATATTATATGAATATAATTAATCAGTATATTTAAAATCATCATCAATGTTATGAAATTTTCATAAAGTTTAATGTTTTACTTATTCTTCAAATAAATAAACATATCAACATCACATTAAGATAACTGATGCTTAAAAACATAATACTAAGACAGACATATCTTTCAAATCTTAGTCCTAATTCTAAATTGATATACTTTTGTAGAACTTCAATTAATCACATTTTCAAAAAATAAAAACAACAATCATAGCTACTAACTCTTACTAATAACTAGCTACTTTTTTATTAATCTTAATTTGAACTTTAACAAAAATATATGATAAAAATGTATTGTTTAAAAATGTTTGATAATTTCCTCTTGAAATAGAGTAAAGCCAAGATTTATACTATATTTCAGATTTTATAATACTTACTGACATGATTCATATATATAATCTTTGACTCTAAACTTCTTTGTCCATGATTAAATGATGCTCATTAACAGAATTATATTTCAGTTCAATTTTACAATAATTGTACAAATTATAATAAAATTAGCAAAAATACAGATATATACAGAATTAAAAAGATTGAAGGCAATAGATAAGACAACGATAGTCAACTATTTTTATTTTAATTCAATTAAAATTTAATATTTTAAGTATTATCCATAATATGTTTTATTTTTATTACTTTTACTTGTACAACTTAATTCTAATACATACTTT
Organism: Centruroides vittatus; assembly: GCF_030686945.1. Taxonomy (NCBI): domain Eukaryota; kingdom Metazoa; phylum Arthropoda; class Arachnida; order Scorpiones; family Buthidae; genus Centruroides; species Centruroides vittatus. Next base: position 8,318,414 of record NW_027122718.1, read on the forward strand.
ACTGTTACAACGTGTGTTTATAATTTGCAAATTTATTCATACAAGCTATAGGCAGATAAATAGGAAGATAAAATTAGTAAAAAAAATGCAAAATTATGTTTTTGCATTTTTTTTTTTTACTAATTTATCTATAGTCATAAAGTGACTATGCTTTGAAATATTGAACATCAGGAGAGTATAAAAATAATCTCCACTCAGTTGAATATAACAACATACAGAGGAACATACATATCATTCCTCTATTACTCATAGCCTACTCACATGTGTAGCCCTGAAAGTGTGTATTATACTGTTCTTCAAAGTTTGCATACCTTTTTTAATAAAAGTATTTAATATGGCATCCCAAATATGAATAAGCATCCTGATAATAAAAAGTAGTGAATAAAGGAAAAAAGCTTTAAATATTGAGATGTATGAAATGATAAAGCATTTTGAAAGATTTATTTTTATTGTGCAAAATTTCTAATGAATTGACTTTTAGTTACATACCTACTTACCCTAATTATAGTAGTTACACACTTACTTAGTTATACCTACCTGCATTATAGGAGAAATGATTATATATATAGGAAAATTAATTATGTTTAAAAATATTTAAGTAACTAATAATAAACAGCAATTTTTTATATTTTAAAAGGTTTATTTGAAAGAAAACTGTTGTACACATATTTTTATTATGAAAAAAATCAATGCTCTATTTATAAAAATAAGTGTTATTTTCAATTTTAGAAAATATAAATGACTAAATTTTTAAATGTTATCAAGTTTCTTAAAATTTATATGCAATAAATATCTAATTTATTTTGAAAAAATGAAGTACATTTAAAATAAATAAATTTAGATTTTCTTTCATACAATATTTTCATTATAAATTAACTGAAAAAGGAAAATAATCTGTGTATGTATGTGCATACTTCTAATAAAACATTTGAATCATGATCAATATTTAAATTTATTTTCAAAATTTACTTTATCTTTGAAACTCACAAATCGTTTTGTATATATTAAATAATGCAATTTAATGTATAATAAAAGTACAGAATTTAATTGAAACTGTTTAGCTAAACTTTAGGAAATTTCAACTAAAGCAATTACTTATAAAGATCCTATACTTTTATATTAAAAAAATTTTTAATTAAATCCTTATTGGAAATGTTATAAGTCATCATAAAAATTTATAAAAATAATGTTACTTTGACACTTACTTCCATCGTGTACTAAATGCTTTATATGATGTTTGAACAGGTAATGCAAGTGGTTCACCAGAAGCATATATTTGACATGTAACATAAAGATCAGAACAACCTTCTTGAGACATGCCAGAAAATTTTAGTAATGGATCATTTAACAGTGCATGATAACTAGGTTTTCTTCTTTTTCCTTCTAAGGTACCACTGTTTAAAAAAGAATTATTTGAGTATTTAAAAAAATAAGAGAGTATATATTCTAAAATAATGCAGTCATCAACATATTAAAGTATAATTAAATATAAAATTAGAGATATGATTTTAATTTAAATTAAGAAAATATTTTATTTCAATTGTTTTTCAAATTTAAATTATTTTCATTATAAGAAAAAAATACTCTAATTAGAAGAAAAATTAATTTAATTCACAACTTCTTTACAAATTTTTGATTAAATAAAAATACAAACCATTTAAATAAAAGTATTTTCCTATTACAACAATATTGTTCAGTTCAGGAATTCATTCTTTATATTCTCCTCAATAATATTTATACTAAACTATGAATATCAATGATGATTTGTTCTATTAGTTAAATTTATTTGAATAGACAGTTATAAGGACAAAGTCAAGTGCAGTGTTTGTGAAGTCAGCAGAGATAGAGTAAGGACTTTTATAGGCTTAGAAAGTAGCATCTAACTCAAAAATGGCAAAAGTGTTTAGAAAATGATGGAAAATGACATCTTATTTATTAGTGATTGAGGATTAATTGATATAAAAAGCATTGTAGAAATTAAAATTTCGAAAAAAAAATTAGGAGGTATTACTTTAATACTGCACATTCATATTTCTATGAACTAAAAATTAGTTTTTAATTTTTAGTTTATAAGGTAGTCATCTTATTTTTCTTATTTGAGTCTAAACAATGAATATCATGTGAATGTAATATATGTACTCTAAATACATTTTGAATTTATAATATTTTAGTGATATTCAAATTTATTTGACATTACCTTCTCTTACTTCTGATTTGGGACAGATTCTTGTTTCTTGCTCTAAGATTTTACTTACACATAAACAATCATAGTTCTTTCACTAATTGGAGAATGAACAGGTGTCAACAAATTTTTGGTTGATAACTTTATGAATGATCCAAGAACTGTTTACTACCAACCATTATCATGTTATAAAATACACTTACGGCCAACTTCATGGCCACAGCTGTCCTAAAGTTGGCTCTCACAGAATATTTATTCACCATGACCCACAATGTATGCACCAAATTTTATAGTATTGTAGAATTCTATATTTTCAGTAAGCTTTTAGGCTTCTTCACATGTTTCCATGTTTGGATGCAAACTGATCAAAATTAAAACACTGTTCTTATTGCCTTGATATAGTGAGGATTGTCTATTTCCATATATTCACTCTACCTGAGAGTAAGGTTTTCATGAATGATTGCCAATGATTGGGCTATAAAAAGAAAATCTAAACAAACACACCAACAGCTGGACAAACTAACTATTTAAGATATGCACTTTACTATAGCAATAAATAAACATGTCATTAGCAGCAAATAATAAATAAATATATATTAGCAGTAAATAATGTCCAATGCACAGTTAAAAAATTAAACAATCATATTGATTCGTAATGGCCATTCTAGGTATTTAGTTTTCCTGTAAATCTAAACATGCATATTTTTGTATGAAAATAGAATATGTAAGGTCTCATTTTGTCTTGTTTAGTGGCAGCACTGTTGTCGCCGCAGATCGCCCTGTTTGAATGTCGATATCGCCGCCTGTTCTCGCCAGTAAGCTTAAAATATTAATTACTTATATATTGGTTGTGTTATGTTCATTTCTTCGTCTTTTAACGTTCACTCTCATCATATCTTAACCTTATAAGTATGTATCCATAAATAAAAGAAATGTCAAGAACTTTCAAATTCCATTACAAGCATAGCACATTCACAAAGTTTAATAGTACCCACATGTCCAAAATGTAAAGACAAACACAATTGCCAGTGGTGATAGCTATAGAAAAAGTCACCAAGCCAGTCAGTGACAAGCCTGCCACAACATTGTGAATGCTGAAACACAGCTTGAGGTGGACATATTCCAAACTGACATATTCCATACCTGTCAGTATGGAATATGTCCACCTCAAGCTGGACTGTCTGGATATTGGTAAGCAATTTCCATCCATTCTCCAACTATATCCAACAGGTGTATATCTTTTTCATCAAAGACTTGCTTTGATTTGTAAAATCCTACTGTATTACCCTGTGTTAGATGTCAAGTAATACAGTTCTTGCCACACTTGTCTGTATTCATTTATAGTTCTCTCTACTCATATAAATGTCATCCCTCTTTAATTTTTGTACATGCATGTAGTCAAATTGAATGAATGTTAAACAATCTGGGGTTAAACAACTTCAGAAGATATATAAGTTAAATGTTTTTAGAAATATTTTAAATTATTTAGTTAATTTTACATCAATTAAAACTATTTGTATCAATTAAAAATGATCATTTAACATCATTTACGATAATCCAAAAATAATTTTATATTTTTGAACATATTGTACTTTTATTTTCAATAAAGAAAAATTTTGTCTGAAAATTTTATTTCAAAAATATATGAATATAAAACTTAATAATTAATTTAAAAAGTAATTTTTTATGTAAATATTTACAAAAGTAAATAAACAAACACAGTTTTAAAAATTTAATAACTACAGATAAGCTTTATTAGAGTCAATTACCACAAAAATTTTAAACATTTTGTAGGAAAAGCTATTTTCAGGACAAATAGGATGTTTTTCTGAGATGGGTCTACAGGCCTGAAAACATTTGGAGTTTTTTATATCAATCAAAGCTGTAGTTCTCTTGTTAAATACATATTTACACTTAAAACTATTATATATTCAATCACTTACTCAAACTCAGCCTTCTTACTAAATATACTAGATACATCCAATACACCTTATTGCTGAGAACATATATTTATTACGTATAACTAACGTTTTTGGCCCACTTTATGGGCCATCCTCAGGTTACAGTTGTTCGACTCTAATACAAAATCGAACACGTTCAAAATTAAACTAAATTAGAACATACATTTTAAATTAAACAAATAGAACAAGTATAACACCAAAATAATAAGAATCCAACGTGTTTTGAACGTGTTCGATTTTGTATTAGAGTCGAACAACTGTAACCTGAGGATGGTCCATAAAGTGGGCCGAAAACGTTAGTTATACGTAATAAATATATGTTCTCAGCAATAAGGTGTATTGGATGTATCTAGTATATTATATATTCTTTTTCAGAAATTTGAAATAAGCATTTAAAATAATTAATGTAAGATAAATTTAAATTTCTGAGCTACAAATTAACTCCATAATTTATTTATTCTTACAAACACAATTTAATAAATACAAATTCATTCTGTCTAAATACTTTTGGAATTCGTTGTCATTTTAAAATTTTCCTATTAGATTTTGAAGGAAGAAGCATTTGATTCTAAATATTTCCATTTTTTCTTAAGAAAATGGAAAAAAAAATGATAGAAATGTTTAGAAAATTTGATATTAGTGCTCATTAAAGTTTTATCTTTTGTTTTAACTTTTTAAAATCTTATACAAGAATTTAAAATTATCATTATCACATGGAAATTTAAAAGTACAGTCAAACCTGTTTTTATGCGGGGGATAGGGACCGCATTAAAAAAAACGCATAAAAAAAATCTCACGAAACTTCACGAATGGCTGTAAATAATAGTTTTCGCGACACAATTAAAAAATATTTTTTTTATGCGGTCAACAGGGACCGCATAAAAAAAGTCTCACATAGAAAATAACTCAAAACCGTACGAAATACAATTTATTGACAACAGATGTCAGCACTTGACTGCATCGTCTGGTCTATCGTCTGTTTTACATATTTTTGTCCAGGTGGTGTTTTGTTGACTTAAAAAGTAAATTATTTCATTTTTCCGCATATTCCTGCAATAATATTACTATAATAAGTGCATTTATGCTATAATAAGTTTATTTAGCTATAATAAGTCAACGTAAGACATGACGAATCGCACGAGACTAGTCGCCAACTATACCGCACAAATTAAAAATTCGCATTAAAAAAATCGCACAAATAAAAATCACACATAAAAAGAGCGCATAAAAACAGGTTTGACTGTATATAATAATGCATAAATATTTTCAATATTGGAAGAAAAAAATAATGTAAAACATAATATATATTACATATAACACTATAAAATAATATAAAATACCAAGTTTTGTAAATTAATAATTTATACAGCTGTTTTACAGTCATGTGTATTTTCTATTAATATCAGATATTTTAATGACAAATATTATTATACTAATTGATTTTGTAATACTAATAATATCATTTGAAACACTGTCAGTTGATATGTGAACATTTCATATAATAAAACCAAGTATCATTTGAATTATCTCAATTGAAATAATATCAGTTTAAACGATGCCAATTATACTTAACAAAACACAAAGGACACCTTTCCAGCACAGAAAATTTAATACAGCGAATGTTTTTGGCTCGCTCGAGAAGCCTCCTTAGAGTTCTCCATTACAAAACAAGTTAAAAAAAAAAAATTCTATTTCAGAATCACTCTTTTAAAGTCTGTTTTCTAACAGCACAACTTGAAGAAGGCTTCTCAAGTAAGCTGAAGGTGTTTTATTAAATTTTCTGTGCCAGAAAAGGGTTTATTTTCTTGAACCAAAGCAGTTCCAGCTTAGAGGATTATTGATTGATTACACTACTTCAAATGATATCAATTGGCTGCATTCAGCAGACTCAACAGTTATAACCGAGCAAATCGGTAGACATTACATAGCAACCTGGATCTGCTGAACGACGAGTGACGTTGTGTTAGAACAAAAAGCCTCATTGGTAGGCTTACCATAATATTTTTTCTCAAACCGGGACAATTTTGAGAAAATACTCGCAACAGAAAATTAAGCCTATTAAGATACCTATGATTGAAAAAGCTAAATAAAGTAGTAGTTAACAAAAACAACGAGTTATAAGCAATTTTTAATAACTGAACTAAACATATCTTATTATTAAGAAGTTATTAATATTTATCACTAGTGTAAACTTTTTAAAAAATTCTTTGTCACTTAAATCGGTACATTTAAAATATGACAATACATTTGAGGAAGTTCCTACTGCTTGCCTTATGTTTTGCACATTTCATGTGATTTTTAATGATTGAATGCCCATGAGTTCCTGAAAATTCTGAAAAGCACAGTTCATATTTCACTTGGTCAATACAATCACAGACTTTTTCAATCATCAGTAAAAACATGGTTTCTTTTTGGCATTTTGAGATTAAATGAATTTAATGTATAGTATGAAATAATCGCAAATGCCGACCAGCAATTTGAACTCGACTAAGAAGTGACATGCGCAGCAACAACGTGACCAGTGTAAGTTTCAGTATTGCCAACTCTAACTGAAACAAAATATCTAAAAAAAAATGAAATAAAGGGTACGTTCGTAAAGTCAAATGAGTTAAACGCATTAGTAACGAATCATTCGAAAAGTAGTAGCCTTGCTCAGTGCACATGCTCTGCGGTGATGTCGTTTCGAATGAAACTCTAATGAAGCTCATGAAGGAAAGAGTTAGTTTACTTCATTAAGAAAATGGTGCCCGATGATATCAATGTTTCTAAATCTACTCAAGTGTTTAAATCGTGAATTAAAAGGTGAAATGATTGAAATAACTGTTCACCCGAAGCAATCTAAGAAAAATATTTCGGATAAGGCTGCACTAGCAACGTTCATATCTTCGATTTTAGAAACAGCCATTTAGTTATAAACGAATCGTTTGAAAAGTCTAACAAAATAACAATAATGATGACGTCATTCTCGTTTAACTCATTCGACTTTACGAATGTACCCAAAAATATCTGGATCTCATAGGCTACGTGGTATTATAAATTCTGTGAAAAAATATCTGAATGAAAAAATAAAACATCTAAATTCATTAGGCCATATGCTATAAATTTTGGGGGAAAGCATGTAGACAACATTAAAAGTACTTAGATCTAGATACAAAATATTTAGATTGACAACAGTGAATATAACAGAGGTAATTGCCAAATCACCATTTTACTCGAGGCTGCACTATTTTTATTTCTTGTATATTTTTTTAAAATTTTACCAAATAACTGGGACAAAACGACAAACTGGCCGGGACGCTGGGACATCATCGTCAAACCTGGACGTCTGGTAAGCCTACTCGTTGGTCACTTTCAGCTAGCGATAGGTAGCATAGATGAAAGACGCTACCAAATATGACGTCAAACCACCAAACATGTTCCAAAAGAGCACTACTGTAGAGGGTGTTCAGCAGAAAAATACTCAACAGCTCCGGAACTGTCTAGTCTGCTGAACGCAGCCATTGATACTTTTATTAATAATAAATCTGACGAGAGAAAATATTAACATTCTTTTGATAACGTATATGCAATTTTTGCACAGAATTTAAAATTAATTATGATCACATTTTTAAACTTGTAATGAATAAAATTGAAAATCATGATATAAAAAACTTTGATATTCTATTTACTTATTTTATTACAGGAATTCTACGGTTATGAATATTTGTAATATTTTCTTTATCTTATTAAAATACATTTTTGTAATTAATGATTTAATACACGATAATACTTTATCTAATTCTTTTAAAGTTTATATATCAAAATAACTTACATTTTAATTTTAAAGCAAGCATCTAAATCACAACTATAAACGTAATAAAATCTTTGGGAATTAACTGATTCGGTCATTTTAATAAAGAGGTTAATATTTCGATATAATAATTCAAAAAAAATATGTTTTTTACAGTATTACACCATTCTAACCATTCATTGCTACCAAACACTAAAGCGCCACCTTTCTACTCGGTTTTATACTAAAGCGCCATCTGAAAAACTGATTTATAAATTTATTAAATTGTTAAAAGCGTTACAATTTTTGTTTTAATTTTATATTAAAATTTTTAGATTTATTAATAAACTAATTTTATCTGAACATTTGTGAGATTTATTCATTTTTACTTATCGATGGAAGAAATCTCTATGACTAAGTTTTTTTTTTTTTTAAACTCCAATAACCACCACCTTATAAGTTGCTGAGGGAATTTTTAATTAAGAAAACAAACGTTTTCGATCTATTCCATAGATCATCTTCAGGTTTAAACTGACGAACAAAAATAATTCCAAAGAATGGAACACAAAATATTTAAATTCAAAAAACCCGACAACGGAGCAACTAATTAAAATTAGAATTAAAGCGCAAAAAATACGTTTGATTTGAACACGTGCACTTTCCACGAATCGAACCCTTCTAAGTGCAATAAAACAACAACACCGACTTAAAATCGGAGAGAGAGAGTTTTCGTTTACAAGGCAATAAAACAATTTAACTGAGAGATTTTCATCCTCGTGTGTGAGCGACAGGAAATTCTGGATTTCCTCAAGGCTAGGCCTGCACAGTTATTCCTCAAAGGATTTCCTGAACGTGTGTGGCGGCCTTAACAGCCCACAACCGGTCCGGGATATAAAATTAGAAGCTTTATGAGTGTGTTGCTTCTACCAGCTAAACCGGGTGAGGTTGGTGCTCTGTAAACCGCATGTGACAATGCCTATATAATCTGGCTGATTGGAAACTGACCCGGTTTCGACACTTCTTCCGCCACCGAATTATTCGAATATACAATAGCAATCTTATTGTTTTTTTCACATGTAGTATAGAAATTTGTAAAGATACATAATGCAGTTATAATAAAAAATTAATTTTAATTAATGCAAAGTATGTTAAAATATGAAAATTTATATTTTATAAAATACAAGGGAAGGTCATTGGAAGGTGGAATCGGCGCTTCCATCGCTTCCAATGACGGCACGCCACTGTTCTAATTCAATAAAGATTTATAAATTTTAAGTTTTTTGAAAATATTTTTCTTATATATTACTTAAAAAATTTATATTTCTGTAGAAGTATTCCAGAACCAACTGAGTCAATCAATCAAAACGAATAATCAGCTTTTTGCAACTGATTGTGCCCAACATTAGTACGATCCTGAGACAATGTCCTAATTCTTTTTCTATGAACTATTAACCACGGGTCATTTCACAATTAGGGAGACTCTTGTTTTTAACCTATTTGACCTGCAGTCATACAGATGGTGAAATTAACTGTTTCCTCTTTTACACATATGTGTATATGCTTTTACTGTCTACGCAATTTCCCCGTATATCGTGATACTCTTTTGAAACGAAGTAAATATTTTATAATGAACACTAATTTATGGTATATCATATATTATATACCAAGCTAAGCATTTCCTTGGTATAAAAATGCAGCGTATCGTATGTAATGCACAGACGTAAGGAAAAAGTTTTTACCAATGCGTCAAAAAATACAAAAACAGCAACGTTTTTATAATTTTCACATTGTTCGGAAAGAAAGGATATTTTACTTTTTAGTTACAAAACATATTCCTTAAAATTTTTTATTAAATTTCAAAATACAGTAGAGCAGTGATTCTCAAAGTGGGGGTCGCGACCCCCAAGGGGGTCGTGAAAAATATTTGGAGGGTAGCTGAAAAATTGATTCTAGATCAATTTTTTCAAATATTTTATAAATTTACTATGGATTCATGTTTAGAAATAATAGAAATAAAACTATATAAAATAATTTTTACTTAAATAAATTGCACATATAAATAATAAAAAGAATATAAATATTTAAATACGAGCCTAACCCCCTCCATTTGGGATGTTTTTCGACACACTCATTCTTCGGGGGTCCTTTGAAATTTTTAAGTGCAGAAGGGGGGTCGCGGTCCAAAAAGTTTGAGAAACACTGCAGTAGAGCGTCGTTATCCGAAACGTCGGTTAACCGAAAGCGTTCCAGTCGGACAGTGTCGTGCTGAATCGAACGTTTTTGATATTAGAATAACTTCCAAAATATAATTTTTTTGTTTTTATATTTTTCAATATATATTTATTTTGTTTGTACAAAAGAAATAATTTTTAACAATACAATAGCCACGATTATTATAAAAATTTTCGTTAGGCTTAAAATCGACGAAAATTCAACGCGAAGCGACACGCAACGGAGAAAAATTTTAACGTGGGAAAAGTTGGTTAATATTAGGGTTTCTCATTTCCCGGTCTTTTGCTTGTTCCGGGATTCCGGGATAAAAGTGAACTGTTTCCCGGGATCCCGGGAAATTTCGGGACAAAATTAATTATTTTTAACATATACAAATTATGATGAAATCAAATATAATTATTTTTCGTCTTTTAAAGTGATTTAATACGTTCCGCAACCTCCAAAATCAAGGCCGGATGGCCGAGCGGTCAAAGTGGCAGCCTGCCGCTCTGGGGGACCCGGGCTCGAATCCCGACGGCTCGAAAAATCTCCAGGAATTTTTCAGGGGATGGTCCGTCCGGATATGTCGGGCCCCGTCCCTCACCACCCGGTCGCCCCATCGTGGGCCTGGCCTTAACCCATAATGACTTGCAAAAAGGGCGGACCCTCTTAGTGCCCACAGGGCGGAAAGTTAAAAATAAAAAAAATAAAAAAAACCCAAAATCATATTAATAACGCTGTGTAAGATATATATTAAAAATTTCCTTTGAACTACTAGAAATTTTCACAAATAGAAAAAATTTATTAAAGCTTGCTGGAAACTGCATACAACAACAAAATTCTTTGAATTGAGTTTAAAAAAAATGAACTTAGATCAAACTTCTAACTTAGAAGGCAATTTTCGTTTTTTAAATAAAATACAAAATATTGTAAATTTTTATATCATTTTAAAAAGCAAAGATGGCCGATATTCCGATCACTCAATCTAATTCTTATTTTTGTCAATAGAACAATGTCTTGCTACAGAGAATTAGGGTTACCAACCGTGTCATTTTCACCTGGAGACTCCAGTTTTGTTGACATTTATCCAGTCTCCAGTTTTACTAGTAATTTCACCAGGAATATCAATGTTTTACTTATTATTCTTTAATATTAAAATTTAAAATCGGTTTGTTAATTATTCTGTAACATTCACATTATTCCTCATATTTCCAGATCGAAAACTTTTGTTGAAAATTTGCATACAAAATCATCATTACGATAAGCGCCATCTACATTTCATTACTAAACACTCATGTCATCGAGATTACTGGAAGGGTCGCCATATTTCGCTACCATAGGCAGCGTTGCCAGATTTGGCTACTTTGTGCAAAATTTGGCTATCCTTTTATCAGTTTGGCATAAAAAATATCATTTGGCACATTGGCTACTTTTTGGGCTACAGAAATTTGACTTGGCTGCGTTTTTGGCTACATATTATTTACAAGTATATTATTTGAATAAAAATGCACTTTAAAATGGTGTTTTGTCGTTTTTTATTAATTAGAGACCCAAATAAAACAAATATTTGTGTTTTTCAAATAAATTTTTGTTTGTCTCCTTTATAATAAATGAATTTATTTATTTCTAAGTAAAAATTGAAATTGTCTGTAGAAGTAATTTTTTAAAATATCCTTTTTTGTGATAAAGTTTTAATACTTATTACTATAATGAAGATATTCTATATGACAAAATAATTTTAATTCAAAATAACAATTTAGAAAAACTTTGAAATGAGGAGTTATCAACAGAAAAAATATGGGTGTCTATTTTTAAAACCCTTGATGTGACTGAAATCAAACAAATTGTTGGCAAAGTTCTAAGCGTACCTGTAAGCAATGCATTTGTGGAAAGAATTTTTTCTATAATGGCGAATCTGCTTGGAGAAATGATAGAAGTAGAATGCGAGTGGAGCTCGTTAAAGCAGAGTTAGGCATTCGAATTAATTTTGACATGAGCTGCGAAGCTTTTCATTCTTATTTATTTCAACATGACCAAAAAAAATTATTGCAAGTAGCAAAATCAGAAAAAAAATATATAATTTTAAGAAATAAGAAGCATTACAATTATACTTACTATATAAAATAATGTTGGATTGTTAACTGTGTAATACTATATATAAATATATATACTGTACTCGTATATGATAATATAATTGTTGAATAAATAAAATATTGTGACTGTTTATTTTGGGGGGGCAATCCTCCAGGCCAGTAGTTGGCAAATGTTGGCAACCCTACCGAGAATGCCTTTTCCGATTCAATTGATGTGATTGGAATCGTATTTAATGCGTTTAAGAGAAGACATATATTGTTTTTTTCACCTGTATCCTGAAAGATTTCGAGATTGTAGTACTTCTTTTGTTCTCTAGTATCCTTGATTTGTCTACCTTCGACTGCTTTAATTGAAACATTATAGCCCAATAATTCGGCAGTTCGTTTATCTTTAATAATCAGGTTATGAAGAAAAATTTCATACTTGCAGACTTTGTTCGTATCCTGGCCCAATTTGCACAACTTGGCATTAGGCAGTTATTGAAGCTACTGGGCATGGTTAAAAATTAAGACAACATAAGCACAATTATTACAGATATTACAGGTAAAGAATTTTGAGAGTCCTGCCACAAATAAGCTACGTATCGATTATTGACCATTTGTGATGTGCCATAACGAGTAAAAATTTAAAAAACTAATAAGTAGGTTTAAAATTAATAAATACAAATGTATTCTGACAGTTTATGAGTTAACCCTCTCCCCCCGCGGGGAGAATTTTGAAAAATCCCTTCTTAGTGTATGTTATACATTCTCTTGACGTACGGTACCAAGTACCAATTTCAACTTTCAACTCCTAACCGTTTGGGCTCTGCCCTTATCATCATCAACGCGATTATAAGATTTATTTAAATTTTATTGTTCTAACACCAACAGTTTTATTTTAAAAAATCATTTCCAACTTTTGCTTTCTTATATTTAACTGATAGAAATGGATATCATTTTCCTCTTTAGAGTATTTTCTCCCTTTCGATTTCTATGTCATCAATATAGATTCCGACAATGCAAACGGACTCCTGGAATTTTGGTGTTCATGAAAAACGCCAATAGGGAAAGACAGTGGTGTGATAAACTTATATTTTTAAAGCCGTGCCTAAATAATATATATACGAGGGTACTTGTAGTTGTGTAGGATGTTGTTATTATTTTATACAATCAACTTAAGTTATATTGAACATTAAAATATCTTTAAAAGAAAACTGAAATTAAAAAATAATCTACTTATCAGTTTACAATATAACTCAATACTTCCATAAACGTTTAAATGAAAATTTTCTTGTAAATTAATTGTATCGATTATTAATGAATCAACATTATTTTGTAAGAATTTAGGATATATTTTTAATGAATTTCTTGAGAAAATATATTTTGCAGAGGCTTCTGAATTTTTATTTAGAAAATCATTAACCAATATTTTTTTTAATACAAAAAAAAATTGAGTGAAATTTTTGAAGAAAATATTAGGAAAAAGCAATCTGAGTCCGAATAAAATAAAGTAATTTTAATGATTAGTGATTCACTTCGAGGCATGTATTACAATAAATCAAGATTTTAAGATTAACAAAATATTATTCAAAAAGACTAACAAAAGATTATTCAAAATTTTAAGACTAACAAAATATTCAAAATAGTTCAAAAGCTTCAAAATTCTTTTAAGAATAAATAATAATAAAGTAATGTAACTGAATTCATCTTTAAATATAAATAACAAAATATGCCAACAGCATAATGGAAACTTTAAAAAAAAAAAATGTATTCAAATTAACTGATGTACAGATATTCATTACTAAATAGCAACAGAAAGATATTTTTTGTTCATTTCTAAATAAATGAGCTGTAGTTTGTCTACACAAAATACATGGAATTTACAAAAGTTTTTACCACTTTAAGCAACTCCAAATCTATATTAGAGTCTGTTGCATCACCATAGGAACAACTGCTTGAACTGTTGATATCTATCTTGCTGATCAGGTGTTGTTTGGCACGAGCAGCTGCTAGATGTGCATACTGAACGGGGCTGGGTATGGAGATGCTGCGAGTGCATCGAACATAGATGTGGCACAGGTAGTATGACAGTTTCTGCAATTCATCTGAAGAGAAATCATTGTCATCCCAGAGTACTGTGTAGTGAGCAGGACGACTAGTGCCTTGAATGCCATAATGACTGCACAAGAAAAAGTCAAAATCAGTCGGATGGGTTATGCCGTTGTCTACGATGGTGCCGGGAGGAACATTACCCGCTTTTCCAACTCTGTCATTGTATTTCTTCGGCATCATTCTTGTGTGATGCCTTTTTCCTACCACAATGTAAGTTATTCCTGGCTGATAACCTTCTTCCAATTCCATACATGACTGTCTTATCTGTGATATTTCTTTGTTTTGGACTTTACTAAATTCACCCTCACTTACTCCATCACGATAAAAAATGATCTTGTTAGGTTTTAGTTTTGTGTTTCTGTAAAACTGTCTTAATATTTCTTTTACCATTTCTTTCAGTTGTACTATTATCTCTATGTGTCTTTTGTCTTTGGTGGGCTGCTGAATTCTCACTGCTGCAGCATAACGAGAAGGATGAGAGTCAAGACTTCCCACTACAGCCGCTATAGAGTAAGAAGTCCTATCTCCAGGTGATGGATGCGTGACATCAGCACCAAAAAAAATTACTGGCGTTTCGAATATTTTAGGTTTTTTGTATGAACAGAGTCCACAATTTATGCCACCCATTTTTGCATTTATTTTTTGTAAAATATTAGAAATTGTTGTATCTCTGCATTTTTTTACAGTAGTTTCTTTAACACACTGAGTCTTTAATCCTATTTCTGTTTCTGCAACACTTTTGATGTCAGAATATATAGCTGAGTTCTTATTAGGCAAAACAATAATTGCTAAATCTAATTTCCAGACATTTGCATACTTTTCTTAACTTATCGATGATAGTGTCAACTGACACAATATCTGTGATCTTTGGATCTTCTATTTCTATGCCCATACTTACTCCTATTTTGCACAACATTTTTTTAAAATTTTGTAAGTCTCTCTCATTACAGGAGTTGCGGTAAATGGTACTCAACAAGATCCAATTTTGTATTTTTATGCTTGTGTAAAATTGCACATTCTTCATGTCCCAAACACCATCTTTGGGAGTTTTGGTTTCATTGTTTTTGTATGTCACTTGGGGAGGATCCAAGACTCGAGCTTGTAAATCAACACATGTTGTATTCATTTGTAAACCAAATTCCTGCATAAATTTTTTGTTATATTTAATGGTATTTTCTGCTGCCTGTTCTATTTCTTTGAATCTTTGAGCTGGAGGCTGGCACGTTTGGAATATCATGTTTCTGGTCTGTTGTTCATCAAGTTGCTTTTTACATGGTTGCCCTTCCACAATTTCGCAAACTTCTAGAGGTAAATATACTGCTCTCTCTTTGGATCCCACATTAAGTGCAGGAAGATATTTATACTGTAATTCTAATCCATACTGCTTCCTAAAATAATCTACTACTTTCATGTCATAAGTTTGGTCATGTCTGTTTATTTCAAACACTAATGTTGATAACGGTTTTTTTGTCAGTCCAATCACATTATATTTTCTTGGAATATTTTGATGTGTTACTCTTACTTTCAAACCTTTCAATTCTTTTTCCACAGACTTGATAGTATACTGGTCAAATGTGTTTGTGATATTCTTCTTTAATGTTTGGCTAATAAAATCTAAAACTTTCTGTCTTTCATGAAAGACACAAACGGCTTTGTCAATGTTAACCATCATCTTCCATGCGGTAGGTCTTACACTCTGGTAGTAACCAAACCATATCTCTCTCCCTCCTCCCAATGGATGCAGGTCATCTGGACTTGGCTGGTAGAATAATGATCTTCCAACTGGCATTAATTTTAAATTTAATCCTGTTCTCATTATGATGTCTAATGCCATAATTGTTCTAAAAGAAACTTCTACAGGTTCACCTTTAAAAAATCTATGCAAAGTATCCAAATTTATGACATGTTCTTCTTTTGTTGGTGTTATAACAACTTTAAATTGTTTAGAATTATACTGGTCATCTTCATCAAGCACAACTGTAAAGTCTTTTGTGTCAGAAAATAATTGGCTCCTTGTTATGATATTTGCTTTTCCGTCATAAGCAGGAATACAAGCAGAAAAATCCTTAGAACTTTCTGATAATTTATTGATTATTTTACGACAGGTTTGTTTGTTAGGTGCTTTCTTTGTTTTTTCGTTTTTATCATTTAAAACAATAATTTTCACATCATAATGATAAACATTACCACTTGGAAGACTTAGCGGAAAGTAGTTCACTTTCACTTGTATGGGTCGACCCTCTTTACCAAAGCCTGGTCTTCTAGGAAAGATACTTTTGTTGATTCCAGTAGTTCCGATAGCTTGACAGGGAACGGCTGTGAAAGAAGTTGTTGCGCTGCAAGATTCCCGTGAAGTATTGACAGAATCTTTGCCAAAAGTCCTGGAATGTACATTTCGTGGGATGGAAGTTTGGTCTGTATTATTGTTTGAATTTTCTACAACAAAAATTTATTTTACATGTTTAGAGAAAAATCATTAAAGAAAAAATTAATATTCAAACTGGAATAAAAAACCCTTACCATTTTTTGTTCTAGAATCACCACACAATTTGTGCAATGAATTATTTTTACGAGAAACTCCAAACTTTTTTGACATTCTGTTCAATTTCACTTGAAATACCTGGAACAAAAAACATTTTAAATTAATACTAAATAATGAAATAAATTAATAATAAAATTATAAATGAAAACAGTTTCACAATTGAATTTAATTATGAAACTGTTTTCATTTTATAAACAGGTAAATTCTAACAAAAAAAAAAAGTACTCTATTACTAGAAATGTATTAATATGTAATCACAGAACCTCTTCAGCATCCAGTAAAACATGGAAGATGAAACAAATGTTCTTGGAATCCACATGATTCCAGCTTCAGATTAAAACAGTTTGTTTCTAATTGGAATGAACCAAATACAACAGTTGTGTAGTATTTGAATTTGAAAAGACCAATAAGAGACATGCACTGATCTATCCAGGCTATAATGATGTTTTGTACCATGCTCTTCATGCTTTAGATAGTTGTATCTCATCCTTAGAGTTTATGCAATTGGAGTTAAGGCTAGCTTTAAATATTTCAATGGACTCTTAAGACACATGGAACTTCCAAACACAAACTAAACACTCAATTTTCAGAGGCCTGTTTTTTGGAAATGCTTGAGAAGTGGATCTTATTATTTGGACAAGGTACTGTTTGTGTTTTGGGCTATATGATCAAGTTTCGTTTAAATCAGAGACCAAATGAAAGGGAATGTTTCCACTCACATGAAGTTTGTTTTGGTTATGATGAGAAGTGATGAACTCACATCTCCTCTCCAGTCACAATTTAATCCAAAAATTCCTGTCCTTCCCTGCAATAATGATCCAAAAATGTAAGAACTGCTTAAAAACGTTGCTCCTTGAGGTACAATAATCTTTTGGTAGTCACCATCTTATCAAGGTGAGAGAGTTTAGAAATTCAAATCAACCATAGAACATTGCAAATGAAATGCCAACCTTTCTTTACAGCCACACATGTCAATAAGATCTAGGAATAATGAAATAAAAAGTGACCCACAAGTAGCATCTGATTCAAGAGTGAAGGCTGCTAAACAGCATCTGTTCTTTGTTTCAGGGGTGGCCAATTTATAAGCACCCAACTTCAAATATATAAATTTGCCTATTTAAATCTATGGAGAAAACAAGAATGTTTATGACACATTCTCAGCATAATACTGGCTTGAACATGAATGGATTAATGTGATCTGTTCTTGGATAAGGCATATGCTAAGCCACGTTCCAAAAAATTGTCAATCTCCTTTAACAATATAGCACTAGTCCAAGTATGGCTACTGCATCAAAAACACATCCATTACTCACAATGGACAACACACAACAATGAAGCCAAAAGTGCTTTGGTGGCAATTCAGCCAGTGATCATCAAGACTGGAAAATCATTCCAATGGATGAAGTGGAAGTGAAGATCTTTACTATAATCCGTCTCGAGTTGGTTCTTACGACTTGAGAATGTTCTTACGTTGGTTCGTAGAAAGGTACACCTCCACTCTCAATCCAGTGAATATTTACAGTTTATTTACAAAACAAGATATTTCAGAATATACAAGTTTAACAACATTACACACACAGTACAACAAGGTATGGTGTCTCACGTAACAGCTTGTCCTTCAGGGACAATTGTACTCTGGTTTGTGGAGTTGGCTCAACCGTACGGCCTGTCCAGTCTCTGCACTTACCCGTCCCCGAGATCGTTGTCTGAGGAGAACACACTCTCTCTATGCTCAGTGGGCTGTCCAAGTGCCTGAGACTACTGTACTATCCATCTCTTGCCCTTCTCCCCATTCCTCTCGCCACTCTTACTATTTAGAGTTCTTCGACGACAACTTACGACCAATCAGGGTTCTTCCTTTCCTCGGAAGCTTTCAAAAACGTCTACTCTTCTCCCGACGAAACAGCTTATCGTCACATCCGTCCCTTGTTTACATTTTTCTAGCTGAAAAACACTAGCTGACAAACACATTGACGCCTACACACAAGTCCCATAAACAGAGACGCTACACCCTTTGTCTTCTCGACTGTTTATAGATACAACGCCAGGTAGGACTAATTACCAAGGTCGTGTTGCTTTTAGACCTGCTTTGCCAAAAGCAGTCCTTTACAGTGGACTGGACATGAACAAATTCACCACCTGTAGCTATTACACCATCACAAAATTTGAAACAGATGTAATTGTATACACATATAGCGTGACAAATTTCCAGAAAAATACTCACATCTCACTGTTATAAAAGCAAAGAGTTGTTAATAGAAAATACCAATTACACACAATAACCTTATTCCAAAATCAATGCTTGAACATATCAAACAAGAAGTTTTACAACAGGGCCACTAGACAGATTAAGAAGTTGGGAGATGGTGTGTGGCTGTACGCCATGTGTTTGTATATAGTGTATATTTTATTATTATTTTTAATTTCACTTTCTCACGCTTTCATCCCCTTTTCTTTTCTTTACCTATTGTTCTTCCTCTTTGGAATGTCTCTCCAAAATTCCTTTTCTTATATGGTCATAGTGTATCCCCTAAAACAAAGAAAGGGTGCGCGACCCCTGAGGGGTCGAGGACGAAACTAGAGGGCAGGAGGGTCGTAAAGGATAGAACAAAAAGGATTCGGACTCAAGAAAGTGGAAGAGAGAGGAGCTTCTGGTGCGTTCTGGCAGCGTGCAGAAGAGAAAGAGTAGCGTTTGATTGACGGACTAAAGAATTTGTTGTGATCGATCCATTTTGTTTGAGATCGATTCATGAGAATTAACTGTGAATTTTGGCAAGCAAATGAACTGAAAGGAAAAAGAGAATCCTCTCTACATATTTTGTGCAAGACCCTCGACCGATTTTTCGAAGACCTCAGAGACCAACGCTGGGTACCCCTTTCCTAACTTCTTACATTTTTCTTACCTGTCCTTTATTCTCCTCCTTTAGTTTAATATTAGTTTTAATTTTCAGTTTTTTTATTCGTGTTTATAATAGTATAACATTAGCGTAAGATTAGTTTAATTATTTTTCTTTTGTCACGAGCTATATATAAGTCGGGCAATTTTTGTATAACGTTTATTTCCATCTGTCGGGACAGAAAATATACTGGCATCTTAAAAGTACCTGTAGCTAATAACTTTTACCTAAATTAAAATTTATTTTTTTCATTTTTATTTTGGTTCCACGTGTATTTCTTTTAACAAAGAAATTAACTTATTTTCACAGGTGTTTTTTTCAATGGTATCATTTAATAAATTTGCTTGCACTTCCTGTCATTATAAAGTAACAGAAAATGACTTGTTAAAGTGTTCATTATGTGACACTGATTGCTTTAGTGTTTCTAGAAGCAGCTTTAATAAATTAAGCAAAGTTAACTGAGGCAATTGAAAATGCTTAGACTATAAATTGAACAAGTCAAAAATTGAAAATTTGGAATTTCCACTGGATGCTTTAACAGAGAAAGATTAGGGCAAGTTTAAAAAAATCTCTTATTTTAAACAAAAATAAGAATTCAGTTAGTACAGTACTAACAACACAGATCACTTATTATCCACTCCAATGGCTCTGCTCCCTATGATAACAATATTGTTAAGAAATAACATTTGAACTAAAATTAATCAGAAAAGAATACAGTGAAACTAATACAGTAAATAGAGAAAATCAGTTTCTTTCTGACTAACCTGACAGTTTTGAGGAGAGATTAACATTTATCTATATAAATAAAAATGTAAATGTTCGTTTGTTCAAAATCTTAAATCTCCATAAGTTCTTCACTGATTGCTTTGAAATTTTGACACAACATTGCATTCGGATATGCGCATGTTTTTATATACCTACAATTATATAGATGTCACATGAAATTCCCCCACAGGGGAGAGGGACAGGATTAAGGTTTACCGTGAATAACTCAGCTTCTATTATACTATTTTAGATGCGGTATTTTGCGTTTTTGATTGTGTTTTAATAGGGTACATCACAAAAAATGTACACTAAGAAGGGATTTTTCGAAATCCCCCCGCTGGGGAGAAGGAAAGATTAAGGCTTATCCTAAAGAACTCAGCTTCTACTGTACTATTTTAGATGCAATTTTTTATTTTTAACTGCATTTTAGTAGGGTACCATGTGGGGATGAAAGAAGTATATCCTTAACAATGGAAGTGTTAAGAGAAAGCGAAGTGCAAGATTTACAGGTGCAGATGTGGTTTTTTGCATTTTTGTGGGAAATGAACATATTTTTAGGCCCATCTAAAAATTCTTTAATTAGTCTGGAAACAGGGGACCTTATTCTTGCATTCTGTAAAAACAGGTAAGATTGGCTATAATATAATAATCTTAATCTTTGCTATCATTACTTTTTGCCTGAGCAACGCTGGGCTTATCTGCTAGCAAACAATAATAATGAAACTTTACATAAAATAAATTATTTAAAGAAAGAAAAAGTTGAATGTATATTATTGTGACATTGTCCCAATGCTAGGCTGCAACTTTTAATCATTTTTTAGTTTAAAAAATATCACATGACCTCTGATCTAGACTGGAAGTTTATATATAGTTAATCAGGGCTTTTGGCACAAAGCTTTCTATATTTGATATCTATTTTTCATTTCTCTAACTCTGTTCTAGAGATTAACAAAGGACAAACGAACAGATGACAGTGGGAATGTATAGGTCTGCAATCTGAAAATTGCAGCCTAACTAAAAAGGAAAACAAAACTGAAGCCAAATGCTAATAAGCTGAAAGGAATAAAAGTTGAAAAAAATAAGAAGGTAATTATCTTGCTAACAGAAAATGAAAAAACCTTTCAAGAAAGTCAGAGAGCAAACAATGGCAATTTCAGGTAAAATTACATGAAGCAAGGTTTACACAGTTTAGGCACAATTAGCTTTTCATGACAAACCAATTAGCTTTTTATTCAACACATTTTGCTTGTAATTTGTACAGGAGATCTACTGATGGAAAAATAAATTAAAATTTAAGCACATTTTCAGTATATTTTAAATATTTATGAGTAAATTTTGAGCATCATTGGATCAGATTCACAAATATTTATAGTAAAAACCAGGGCTGTGGAGTTGGAGTCATGGAGTTTTGGTGTTTTAGTCAGAGTTATCAAAAACCCACTGACTCTGACCCCTTTTTACTTTTCCAACTTGTTATATATATAGAACAGAAAAGTATTGGAATTGTGTCAAATTTGACCTTTCAGTTTTTTGCAAATCTACATGTTTGGAAACCTCTTGAACCCAAAAAATGTCAAATAAATGGGGTAAATTCGCATGCGTGTGAGTGTGTGTTGATGTTTAATTTCTTTATTTTCTGTTCCGAGATAATAGAGCAGCGACATCATATTTCCTAACACATAGTTTACCTCTTTTTGGACTCCAAAGAGTTTGTGGACCACAGTTTAATAAACATTGCATTTAATTACATTTTCTGTAATACTAACATTCTACAACAAAACCCACCCACAGTAAGATTTGACAAGGTCAATTTTTCCACATTAACACTACAAAAAACAGAACAAATAAAGGGTGTACTATAGATTACCACCTATGGAATTTCGGGACTGAGTATATATTTGAACTCAGAGGACCGAGACGAGTTCAACGGTACCCTACTTTTGGGCCGGAGGCAAAAAGTAAGAAAGTTATCATACTTTTTTCAGCGATCGCATGATGATCGGGAGTCGCATCGCTCTCTCCGCTAAGCCTATCGTGTGTTTAACAGGCAGTCCGGCAAGTCGGCCATATATATTGTGGTGATACACCAATATAATTTTGTATATTTGTAGATAGTTATAAGCCTAATATTTAATCCTTCAATTCTTTGTTCTGTCTCTCCCTTGTTTCTCGATCTTTCTATTTTCACTTTCCTTGCGGGTGGGGCAGTCCTTTCCCAGGAAGTAAGGTGGAGGACAAAAGAAGAAAAAGACCCTGAGGCAAAAGAACGGGAGTAACGGTCATTCTTGGTTTGGAGCTGGAACGGAACAGACGTGGAGAAAGAATAGGATTGGCTCTTTCAGCGAAATAGAGATCTCGAGGACACATCGTTATTCTGGGTACCCCCTATCCCTTCTTATATATAATTCTATATATCTATCTAACTCTTCTTCACCCTTTATATAGCATGTAAGTTAGTTTTAACCCTAGTTTGTAATATTCCGGTGAATATCCTATTTGTAACTCGTTATAAATTTGTTGCGCTTATTGTGTGTGAACCACGTGTTTCCCTTTGTTATTTTTGTCTACTCCTTCGCCTACACGTGTGAGGTTTCAAGTCGGAATTGTAAAAGAATCCTGCGTATCATCACGCGTGGTGGAAGAGTGTTTTGTTGATTGTTGTTTTTTTTTTCCACATTAAACTTAAAGTTTTGTTTTATTGTAAATTTGTTCTTTCGTTGGCCATACACTCGCGTGACTTAACAATATCTTCAACACAGGCAGATGTTGATCCACGAGCACACTGATCGTCTACAGTTCGAGTTAAGTCCTTTTCGCACATCCTCGCGCTCGTCGACCTCGGGGGCTACGGCTCCTCAGTCTCGCTATCGCTCGCGGTCGGCTAGAACTACGAGCCGATCGCAATCGGGAGTCGCGATGCTTGAACAAAAGAAAAAAAAGGAACTGGCGTTCAACTGTTCGTGCTCCCGATGGACTCCCCCGGGAGGGGAGCTGCCAATTGTTTAACGTCACTAGTTATTGATTCACAGTAGTTCTTGAACAGAAGGAAAAAAAAGGAAGTGGCATTCGACTATTCGTGCAATTTCTTGTCTTTCAGAGTGCTTTTTTAAAATTTGTTTGCAGACTTTATCGCGAGATGGCAGCACTAGCAACTATGATGCCGTCTGCATGAATGCATTAAAAAAGTATGATAACCTTCTTATTTTTCGTCTCCGGTCCAAAAGTATGGTATTGTTGAACTCGTCTCTATCCCCTTAGTTCAGATATACACTCAGTCCTGAAATTCCATAGGTGGTAATTTATAGTATCCCCAAATAAAATAATTATAAATTTGTTATCTAAGTTTATTAATATATAACTTATGTTTTATATAACCAATCATTTTATTTTAAAATTTGAACTAATGTTATGTAAAAATAATACATAAAGACTTTTCTATTTGGAAATAAAACATTTTATTTAAGAATTCACACTCAACAACCTTTTAAAAAACCAGTAATAGCGATTGAAAAGAAACGTTTTCGACCGTTAACTCGGTCTTCCTCAGGTTCTAAATATTGAGATTCGTTACAAGTTCAAAAGTTCAATATTGAGATTCGTTACAAGTTCAAAATGTAACGAATCTCAATATTTAGAACCTGAGGAAGACCGAGTTAACAGTCGAAAACGTTTGTTTTCAACTGCTATTACTGGTTTTTTAAAAAGGTTGTTGAGTGTGAATTCTTCGATTATACCAGTACACAAGTCAAACCTTCATTTTATTTAAAATAAAAAATTATTTATTATGACGTCGTCACAATGCCTGTCTGTAATTTTTAATCACATTCTTAATTTATTTAATTTAAAATATATGTTCATCTCAAATTAATAAAGTCTTGCCCCTGTATGTACATTATACTTTTCTTGATAACAACAGTGTCATGCTGGTCATCTATGTAACTTCATTCAAGGAAAATTTTTGAATTGAATTCACATGATTTCCTGTCTAGACCAGAAGTTTGTGTGTGTGTATATATATATATATACGGTTAATTGGACCTCCATCTGGTTTTGATTTTCATCTAACACCATTCTTCAGATTAAGGAAGGAAGGACAGAGGCAGTAGGAATTTATGGGTCTAATTTTTTCAAATTTCAGCCCAAAAATAGATGTAACATGTGTTAGAGCAGTGCTTCTCACAGTTTTGTGATAGGTAAATTAATAATATAAAACATAAAAACATACAGTATGTAAGAAATTACGGCAGCTTAAAAAAACAACACACACACAAACACACACCGACAGTACACGGCTGTTAATTGACAACCCAAAATGACTTCCATAATAGTACATAAAACATACAAAAATTTGAAATTTGATACGTCGAATAACATTCACAAAATAATAATTTAACCATTATTTGATACTATGATAGAACTTATATTTATCATTAACTAAGCCATACCTTTTCTTCTGCAGATAAAGGTCGTATTACTATTCTTCACGATATAATTACAGAAATAAACGTCACCTCCGCACTCATACAAACTTCGACGAGAAATTTGAATGAACTCAACACCCGCGCTATCAACTTTGGCGGACGAAATGACGTCAATGCTTAATCTTCCCGCCAATGGTCACGTATAGCCTGTAAGAACGTGGAATAATCCTCACGTGATAATCTCGTGTTCACGCGCGAAAATAAATAACTCCAATAATTGCCGTTTACCACAATTACGAAGCACAAGGATGCGTGTCAAGCTGTTGGTTGATATTACGTGTTTCTTAGGTTAGTACTGTATTTATTAGCTCAGATAAGCAAACAGTCCCGTGACATGTTATACGTAGTTTCGGTTTTGCTGTCATACGTAGTTCCGGTTCCGGTTTCGGTATTGCTGTCATACGTGGTTTCGGTTTCGGTATTACTACAAAACTCGTGAGTAATTCCACCGCGTAGGAATTTTTAACACGAAAAGAGATCGAAGGATTTTTATACAAAAAAGAAGGAAATGCAGAAATTTTTGGTAACATTCTAATCTGAATGAGTAGTTTGCGACTTCCTAGAAGACGAATACAGTAGAGAGTCGAAAATCGGCACCCTGGTAATCGGAATCGCCCGATAATCGGCACGATTTTCAGTCGGACTGTGTCGTGCTGAATCGAACGTTTTTGATACTAAATTTACTTCTAAAGTATAATTTTCATGTTTTTATATTCTTCAATATATTTATTTTGTTTGTACAAAATAAAGAAATAATTTTTAACGATACGATAGCCTCGATTATTATTATAAAAGTTTTCGTTAGGCTTAAAATCGACGAAAAATTCAACGCGAAGCGACACGCAACGGAGAAAAATTCAACAGGAAGCGACACGCAACGAAGAAAAATTTGAACATCGGACATGTTAATATATTTTTTCATACATAGACCGTAATCGGAACAAATCCCTAATCTGAACAACCCTAGTCCCCAATTGATGCCGATTTTCGACTCTCTACTGTAATGTCCTACAAGGAACCTTTCGCGAGATATTCGGTATTAAAGTTTGTACTGTGACGTCACTTCCGACTATAATTAGAAGTGAGAGATGCTAGTTCCGCTGCCGGAACCGGAACTATTGAAACTGATCCGAGTTCGGAACGTTTAAGCTAGGCTGTTCCTCGGAAAAATTAGGCTAGACGGATTCTTTAAATCATTATGTAACGTCGGAATTGCTTAGTCTGTTTTTTAACATTGAACCTGTAATTAAATTTCTCGGAAAAAATCACGTGATTTAAAGTTGCGTTTGTAAACAATCCACCGCCACATTACTTGCCACTTAACCTAATTCTTTTTGTCGATATATTTTTGCGAGTTAAAGAAAACAGTATTGTTGTTTCTTAAAATAGCAGCAGGTTACAACAACAGTTATTTAAATTAATAATTTTCATTTACTTAAGAAAAGCAACTAACATTAATCTTAATTTGTATTTAAAAGTGGCATGATAATTGCCTTTATAAACCTGCCCAATGTCCCGCTGTTTCTAAATTAAAATAATTTGAACTAAGTATGGACAATTATAGGTAATTTTTAAAAGAAAATTTCACTTTAAATGAAATAATCCGTGGAAAACCGTAATCGTAAAAGTACAGAATGAAGTACGTCACCGACAGATGACGTCGACGCAGTCACGAGATGTACTGTACAATACGTGTTTGTGTCCAATAGACGATTCCGCGACGAAATCAAGCTTAGCCAATGGCAACTCGAATGGTGCTGAGTCTGTAAATAGTTCTATGAGTTTTTGTTTATAGCTCTCTTTGAATGAGTCACCCCAAAAAATTCCATCTGTTTAGCAGATGTCTACTAATGATTTATCTTAAAAAAGTAAAACCAAAGAAAAACTGCACGATTTACTAAATCAGTAAGCACGAGGTGATCTGAGTGATGATCTTAATAATCACGTGATTTCATTGACACTAGTTTCGGTTTTTATAAAGATGACAGAAGTGCGTCAGACAAAATTACAAATTAATTTTAAAAATTTTCCGTTTCATTATTATTATTTTTATTTTTCAAACGAAATATTTTTAAAATTTTCTATTTTTCTTTATTCGTTTCTATGGCAACGAGTTTTTAATATGTCAATATTTATTAAAGAACGTTGTTATTGACAATTCTAATGGTCACAACATCTTACTTTTTAAAATTAGTATATTTTATTTCTTATTTTATAAGCGCTAATAGATTGATCTTTGTGTCTAAACCAGAAAATGCCATTAAAAAAACGAGTGAGTAGTCTTTTCTTTTTATAAAATAATTTGAAATTATATGACCAAGGAATTAAAAGGGCATGATTCGAGTCCGAATGAGAGGGTCGGCGATCCCCCAAATTGTAGACCCCTTGTACAAACAAAAAAGTCAAAGGAACCACACCCACATTCTGCGGAGATATTTATCATGGTAGTAGGCTAACCAGTAGCATGCGGTGGTATTTGATGATAGGGAAGCTGTGCTGGCCCTGGATAGAATCGTTGGAAGAGTTATATGATATTTTGGAGTGTAGCATCCACCAGCTAAACCATGTGAGGTTGGGTATCTGTAAAGTGCATGCACGAATGCATTTAATCTGGCTGCTTTAAACAATTCAAATATTTTCACTGTAAAATCTGACCTGTATTCAACAATGCAGCAAGTGCTTCCGTGGGAATATGCATATTCGAATATACAATAGCAATCTTATCATTGTTTTTCACGTGTATAGAAATTTGTAATAAGATACATAATGCGGTTATAATAAAATATTAATTTTAAATAATTCAAAGTATGTTAAAATATGAAAATAATCGCACAATATGTATTTATATTTTAGAAAATACAAGAGAAACAGTGCTTCTGCAGCTTCCATGGACGGCACGCCACTGGTAGTAACCAGAACTAAGTGTGATACTGGCTCGGATATCACCTGGGTTAACAAGGTCTGTGTTCATGAGTTAGGCAGAGGCTCACGTTCGAAAAATAGGCCACAGTCTCCCTTGGATACTGGTGGGTGAAAGCAGCACTGGCCCAAGCATGGTTAATGCAATGCCCTCGACAGTTGTGAGGAACCAACCTAGCCTTGGTATTTCTGTGGCAATCAGTGGCATGCCATCCATGGAAGCTGCGGAAGCACCTCTTCCCTTGTATTTTCTAAAATATAAATGTATATTGCGTGATTATTTTCATATTTTAACATAGTTTGAATTAATTAAAATTAATATTTCATTATAATCACATTATGTATCTTATTAAAATTTCTATATTACATGTGAAAAAAATGACAAGATTACTATTGTATATTCGAATATAAATCTGTATATGCATACTCCCAATGGAAGTGCTGTATTGTCAAGTACAGGACAGCTTCCATGGCAAAAATATTTGAATTGTATAAAGCAGCCAGATTATATGCATTCGTGCATTAGCTTTACAGAACACCAACCTCACATGGATGCTACACACCAAAATATTGTATAATGCTTCCAATGATTAGGTTTGTTTATAATTTTTATGGAAACACAGCTTCCCTATCATCAAATGTCACTACATGCCACTGATGGCAATGCATCCACAGACTGCAAAGGCTGGAAAACCATGCCAATGGATGAAATGGACAATGGAAATGAATAAGTTTATCATCCATACTTACACCATCACAAAACTCATAACAAACATGACAGCATACAGACAACAATTACACTATAGATTCACACTATATCTTCACCTCACTGACACCAAACAGAGTTGTTGATCAAACAACCCTTTGTTTGATCAACAATTATACACAACAACCTTATCCCACAAACAGCACATGAACTTATCAAACAACAGATTGCTGTTCAAATACATCAACAGACAGAAACATTTAACATTAATGAAGATATATTTGAAGTTTAGACTATTAGACTCAAAAATATTTTATTTTTTGTGATCT
The DNA here is from genome assembly GCF_030686945.1 of Centruroides vittatus. NCBI lineage: Eukaryota > Metazoa > Arthropoda > Arachnida > Scorpiones > Buthidae > Centruroides > Centruroides vittatus. The sequence goes on from NW_027122718.1 coordinate 8,347,363, forward strand.
TTAAATCCTTTAATCCAACCACAGAAGTAACAGCCATAATGGTTTTGAAGAATAAACTTAAACAAAGGTAAAAATAGGTAAAAATTCACAAAGTTAAAAATGATCCTATTTTTACCTTTTTTACCTTTGTTTAAGAAGTTTATTCTTCAAAACCATTATGGATGTTACTTCTGTGGTTGGATTAAAGGATTTAAAGATAGACTCAAAAATATTTTATTTTTTTGTGAATAGTCTAAACTTCAGATATATGAAGAAAATATCCTGAGACATGAGAATTGTAATTAATGAAAATCATGTAACCTGCCAGGATAATAGCACACAAACTACTACTAATGATACTACAGACACTTCCTCATCCACTATTGATAACGTAGATATAGATTTAGGTAATATGGTCTCATTTTCATTTCAGGAAACATTCACCAAATATACAAGTACAGATCACACACAAAGACCACGAATACCAAAAATCAACATGTCAAAGGTAGTAGGAAAAACACTAAATTATGTAAACACTCACTTACTACCACACTACATCCATTTAATTTCTACACTCTCAGACATTCATACATTAGTTTATGCTGGGGCAGTCACAGTAGTGACACACCATGGACTGAAAATACAATCGCAGACAGATACACACAAAATACAGTTCTATCACAAGCCTGCCTGGCAGAGAAGAATAGAAACACAAATAAATGACATTAGACAGCAATTAGGCAGGCTGACACAATACACTAAAAATAACATAACACCCAAATTAAATAAACAACTCAAAAACATTTTCAAGAAAATCAAAACAAAAACATCACAACACACACATTACAGAATACATCGACACACTAAAACAAAAACTTGCAGCCAAACTAAAATAAACACTTTTATCTTTACCAACAATCATGCCAGTTTCTGCTTTATTGGTGTACAAAAAAAACAAAAACAAAGATTTTAATGATTCCTAGAATCTTCAAGCTCTTCACCTCATTTTCAGAGTTCATATGCTTCAATAAAGCAGAATCTGTTGTGATTGTTGCTTATCAAAGATTGGAGAACAATATTGCATTTCTATCATTTTTATAGAAGAAAATACCAGTTTTATTCATATCTTAATAAAAATTTAAATTCTTCTGGTATGAATTATTTAGATATTGTAATTTATAATTTCAGAGAGGGAAAAAATATGAAACTGATTTACCTTGGATTGCATCAAAGGTAAAATTTTCAATTTTTTTTGTATTATATAATACTTTATGTATACAGTGGAACCTCACTTAATGAGCATAATTTGTTCCAGAACCTTACTCATAATGCGAAACAATTTTTCCCTAGAGATTAATGTAAAATATGATAATGTGTTCCATGCCAAAAAAAATACTCAAATACCATATTATCTTGCATATAAGATGAGGTTGTTATTCATTTTTCACTGCTTTGAAAACCTAGGTCAAAGCAGTGAAAAATGCGCAAATGAAGGATCCTTTGTGTTTTTGCCATAATTTTTGTGAACTGTGTATAGTTAATGCTTCCATAGCAGAGTTCTATTGAGGTCAAGGTGAATGTTGCTTTTAAAGAGATGATCCGAAAATAGCTGATCTGATCATTTAGCAATGATTATAAATGTAGTTATTTCATATTTCTTAAATTGGTATTTTTAAAGAATATTTGTATATTCTGAATCATTAGAAATAAAATTTTTCCTGTCATGTGCATTATAGTCTTTTGGTTTTGCTACGTGGGCATCAGGTTCGTGGAAAAGCAATCTTCAAAATATGATAGCAGTCATTCAGGAAATACTGCATTTTAAATTCACTCGACGGATCAGAGGACAATGCTTTGTGGAGTGAGAGTGAAAAAGAGGAGAATTATAACAAAGCTTTGGAGGGCGTTCAGGTAGACAAAAGGTGATAGCATCAAGAAAACATGGTTGTTTGCCTTAATGCATGCATTTGATGATTTATTTGTGATTAAACGAAATAAAATTAGAATTGTATTAATAAATCTAATTTTCTTTATTTTGGTCTTTATAGTCACACTCGTCCTATATGCGAGATTGTCTTATACGCGAGTAAATATGGTATTTTACATATAACGTTTATTCAAAGAAAATTATACAATATATCTTGTTAAGGAGCGTGAATCATCATCATCTTTTCTTCTAGCACGGAATGAACCAACTTGGCATGCAAATTTGATTTGCAGAAAACAAAAAAATCAGAGATAATAGCATTATGGAGCATGCACACAATCCGGGACTTCCTCTTGTGGTCTTACGCCATACATTTTTTTTTGTAAATTTTATATGTGTATATATATATATATATATATATATTTCATTTTTCCTTCTTCCTTTGTCCTTTGTTCTTGGCTTTCTACTTCTGGAAACTTCTCTCTGTGGGTGACAATGACCTGATTTGTAAGACAAAGAAAAAGGGTAGCCTAGAGGGGCTAAAAGGTGATAGACTGGTCACTTTTGGCAGAGACGTTGAGCGGTACGAACGGATTTTGAGAGTCTTCAGGTCGATTTAGCACCAACTGGAAGTTTGGAAGAGGCAGTGAGCCAAAGATAGTAGAGTGAGGATAGTGAGGATATCGAACATTTTATACGACAACTTCTCTGGAAGCTTGTCGAGTAACAAGTAGACAGAAAAGAAAATCCAAATCTCTACAACACCGAGATTCGTACCACCAGAAAACAAAGGTTTGAGCTATAGCCACCAACACAAGGTCATCAACTAAAATCTGGGTACCCATTCTTGTCTCAATCTTTATACTCTTGTATTCTATCGTCTATCTTTTTTTCTCTTTCCTTATTATATAAGTAGTTTTTTAAGTAGTTAATTTTAGGTTAATCACATTTTTTGTGTCGCGCTGTGTATCCTCGGTCGACCCATTGTCGCAAGATTTATGGTTAATGATTCTGTGCGGGTGTCTTATATTTAAACTGTACCAGGAGTGTCAGAATCCAAACGAGAACCTGTATATTATATCAAACGCGAGTGAAAATTAAAGAGTTAAATTTTTTTTTGTCTATCCCATTGTTGGACTCTTTTCTTCACCATGTGCATCAACAACACCCTCTCCTTGTCACGCATTATGCGAAACTTTGCTCGTTAAGCAAGTCATTTTTTTAAAATTTGATTTGCTCATTATGCGAAACACTCATTATGTGAGGTATTCGTTAAGTGAGGTTTCACTGTATATAAATTTGCTTAAAAATATAATAAATTTTCAACTTAAACAAAGTAAAATAATACTTTACTCACAAGAAGACAGGCCATCTCTTATTGTTTAATAGATTTCATTATTTAATATTAATAAATTTTTTAATAACAATTTCTTTTTGTATCAAAATACAAAATTTTTGTAATATCAAATAACACTATTAATTTAGTATTGGGGTGGAACTAGTCATTATAGTTAATCAACTGAATTCAGCAATGCATCTTTAACAGTGGATTAAGTTGGAGAAATGCTTGTGATAACCAACAGCGAATGAGAATGTTATTTGTTTCGGTTTTTGCGAACAAAACGAGGATTAACAAACACTTTCTTGTTAATTTACAAACTATTCTTCAATTCGCTATTTTTATCAGGTTCTTTATACATTGGATCCCAACATGTAGGCAGTGAGGATATAAAAGTCAGTATACATAAAACAACTCTATTATTATTATAAGTGCCTATATCTATACTTAATCTACTTACAAACCATAAGAATGAAGAAAGAGAGAATATAAGGACAGAATAAGGGGAAGGTGGAAATACCCGGGTTTTTGCTCTAGATGCTCTGTGATAGTCCAGTAGGAAGTTCTTGGCCTCCTTTAATGGACCAGATGGCTTCTTCCCCTCGACCTTTCTCATCGAGTTTCACTTCCTAACTTCCATCGTTTCGATTCAGAGCCCGTTCTTCTTGACCTTCCTCATCGAGAGCCAAGATCCCTTTTGACTTCTCTCTCTTCTTCTTTTCCTCTCCTTTCTTTTTTTTGATTATCCTGATTTTTACAACGTTGTTTTTCTTATCGGAGGCATCACTCCTCACCAGATAGTAAAGCAATTAAGAAGGAAGTCTTTTTCTTAGTCAACAGGAAAGGGAGAGAAACAAAAGAAACCTTAAGCCTAACTTAAATTTATAGAATTATTAATTACAAAATACAGTAATATGGTTAATGGCCACATACTAACATTTTTGACACAGTTAATGGGCCATGATGGGGCTGGATAAAAATGAAACCTGTCCATGTTTTATGATGGCTCATTAACTGGGCTGAAAGCATTAACATTTCTCCAACTTCACCCACTGTTAAAAGTACATTTCTTAATTCAAATTAATATCAGTATATAAATGGAAAATGTTCTTTATATTGTTTTTAAATATAGTAGCTTATTCATTTACTTATAATTTCTTCCAGTTTTATTCCAAACAATTTAGTTCTCTAATTTTGCTTACTGCATCTGATTTCATACTTCTATACAACAGTTATTGCTGATGATTGTAAAGTCAGTTTTCTATTAAATATAATTTATTATATTTTAGTTTGTTTCACAATGATTATCATTAGCTGCTATTCCATAGAGGAAAAATTCATTTTTGTCTTAATTTTCATTGAAAAAAACAATCATAGTCATACCCATTATCTAAGAAAGCAGATTTAGAATAAGAAATCTTTTGAAACTTTTATTTCTGTTATTAAAATCTTTTAAGAATATAAATTAAGAACTAATTCCATCCATAAACTAATTATATACTCTTTGACAAAAAATTCAATACACTCCAAAAAATAATCCAATTGTAATGAAATGTCATATTCAAATACTTTTCAACTGAATATGCAAATGATATAAAAATAATAAAAAAATAAAAGAATGAATGGTTTGAGCTACAGTACATTGGAAGTGCCTGTCATTATGATGTATATAAAAAATGATTCTTTCTTTGACAGATGAACTTTCAGTGAAGTTTGACTGTGCTGATTGTTGATGATGGTGAACAATACCTCACCAGCAAATTTGTGCCCACCACAACCATATGAGTTTGAAAGAGGACTAAATTTGTCGTTGGACTAAAAGAGAGTGGATGGATGTATCACCCAACATTTGGGTTAGAGTTAGAGTGATGCAGTAATTAAATGATGCTTGCATGAATGGGTCTTGAATAGCAAAATCCAGAGAAAAACAGGCAATGGAATGCCAGAGTGATGACAGAACGGGAAGACAGCAATTGTAGCTGTAACAGTGCAAGGGTCATCGTAATCGACCATTCAAATTCAATATGCGACCAATGCCAAAATATCCATCAGGACCATTGCTATATGACTACATGAGCAGAATCTATGCTCACAATGTCCATTATGCTTGCTGCCACTGACTCATAGGTATTGTCAAGATTGATTTCAGTGGTGCTGGGCTTGATTAATGTGGAACTGCTCTGATTGGGGACAAATCATCTTCAGTGATGAGTCCTGCTTTGAACTGAGTTCTGACAACCAGTGCAGATGTGTATAGACACTCTGGCCATTGCCAGAATTTCACTGTTACTGTTGCATGACACATGGCCCAACAACAGGGAGTTATGGTTGGAGGTGCCATGTTTTTTGATAGCCAAACTTCCTTAGTAGTAGTCCATGTTTCAGTCACAGCACAGCAACATGTTGATGACATTATGAGACCTATTGTGATACATTCATTTTGCAGCACCCAGGACAATCTTTCCAACAAGACAGTCCCAGGCCACAATTGGCCTGGGACTGTCTTGTTGTCATCATGTGAATTCTCATGCGAATGTCTTTGTGGATGCGATGATCTTTCTTGGCCAGCCAGATTGCTAGAGCTCTCTTCAATTGTGCATTTGGAGACTGATGGAGCATTGCCTACAACCATCTGGGAATGTCGATGACTTAGCCATCCAATTGAACCCTGTTTGGCAAGAAATCCCTCAGGACACCATCTACTAACTTTAGGAATCAATGCCATGTCAGATAATAGCTTATATTCAGGTAAGAGGTGACCAATATCTTATTGATTTCCTCATTCTGTGTAGCTCTTCTCTGGAATAAATCATCCAACTGTTCCAAAATTGTAATAATTTGTTTTTCTGTGCATGTATAATAAACATACCAATTTTGTTTCATTTGGATAATTTTTTCTAGGTGCATCAAGCTTTTTGTCAAAGAGAGTATATGGAGGCAAAATCATTTTTGTTAATTTTTAAATTTTAGAAATAACCAAGTAGGAATGCACCACAAAGAAATCATATTTTTATTTTATATTATCTTACTTGTAATCAATCAATCTTTATTATGTATATCAATTTGTTACAAAAGAGGCTTACAGTTATTTAAAACATAATTATTTTGTTAAAGGAATGTAAAACCATGGATGAAAAGTTAGTCTAGGATAAAACATGACTTTTGTTAAGAATATTTGGTTTCTATTGAATTTTTTAAAAATATTGTTATATTTTAATAATACTATATATTATATAAATGGGACATCTTTTATTATATTTTCAAAAATATTTTAATATTTCATTTATTATTTATGTGCAAAATTATAATTTTATAAATTAAAATTTGTATTTTACAGTATAATACTAGTAATATTGAAGAGCAGGAAGATTATAGAATAGTATGTATTTTTATTTTTTTAATTTGATAAAAATTAATTTTATATATTAAATTTTTATAAAAATATCTTATGTAGCATTTTTGTTTTGATAAACAAAATTAAAAGAAATTTACTAAAAGTGTTATTTGATTTTGTGTAAATTATGAGGCGTTAGGTATTAAATTTTAAAAATGTTATCAAAGATGCTAAGAAAATGCTAATTTGATGGCTTATTGAAACCAGATTTGTAAAATTTTCTGACTGTTTTGTTGGAGTACAATAGTCGAAGTTATTCCTGAATGTAAATTTAATGACTACATGTATGATCTATTATGATAATATTGTCATAATAGTTTTGTATGTATGAAAGGTTGATATAGTGTTAGTGACAATCCCATAGGGAATCGTTAGTCATTATGACTTCTGTGGTGTTATTACTATATTTGTTTTCTCTCTCCTTTCCTACGTATACAGATACGTATATGTGTATGTATGTATGTATGCATGTAATTAACACAGTGGTGTGCCGTGACATTTTGATGATAGGGAAGCTGTGTTTCTGTAAGAAGCCGACTTACAGGGGCAATCAATTAATTGCGCATCAGGACCCATTCGTATTCATGTGTTCGATAAGCCAATAAAAACTGTATACTTCTTTAAATGTATTTTTAATAGATTATCTGACATACTTAATAAATAACAGAGGTAATTATATTGAACTTTCTTATTAGATTCAATAAATTCCCTATGCCTTCTAAATGCCAATTCTTGCTTTGAGAAAAAACATATAACATCTATTAATCGTAATTATCTTGTTATAATTTTCAATATTTATTTTATATTGTCTACCAATGTTAAATTCTATTCTGCTTTGATTTCCAAATTGCTTCAATTTTACGAAAGAATCGTCATTCGTCTAAATTTTATCGTCAAAATGTTGAAATTTTTTTGTTGACGTATTTATATTTAATTTAGGCATTGGTCTTTCTCTTTTAATAATGTTTTCTTTTTCATTATATGGTCTTGAGCCAAAACTTTTTTAAAATAAATTTTTGAATCACTAGCCACGATATAAGGGCTAAAATTAAAATTATAAAAAAAACTTACTTGGTAAAACAAAATGTGTGATGAATATACATACCTAGTACAAAAAATTCTTCGATTTGTATGAATATACTTTTAAAGAAACTTATAATTAAATATAACTTTGTGAAGAAACGTACATAAAAATAACAAAATATTCTTTACTTTTAAATCTTAAAACAATCCACTTAGTGAAATAGCTCCCTACTAGTGGCTAATGAATGGAATCAGAGACGTCCTGGTGTTAGATCGCGCGAGTGCATGGCCAACGAAAGGACAAGAAATACGACTAAAACAAAACTTTATTTTTATTTTTATAGAAGAAAAAACAATTTTAACAAAACACTTTTCTCCTTCTCGCGTTATGATATGCAGGATTCTTTTAGGACTCCAACTCGGGACCTCGCACACGTGTAGGCGAAGGAGGGGGTAGACAATGGGAAAACACGTGGTATCACACAAAAGAAACACGGCTCAATGATAATGAGTTACAATGAAATATTATCCGAAATATTATAAACTAAGACTAAAAACTAACTTACAAACTATAGAGAGGAAAAAGAAAAGATAAATAGATATATAGAAGTATAAGAAGGAAGGTATAGGGGGTACCCAGGATATGATATGTCTTTGAGATCTTCAAGTCGGGGAATTATGTTCAAGTTGCTGGCTAGTATATTTCTTCTTTTCCAGTCAATAATCTGAGGATATTCAAAGAGTTCCTTGCACTCGGTCTTGGCACATGGAGTTCTTTCTTTTCTTTCGCAGACGATCCCAGTCCTATCTCTGTTCCACTGAACGAACCGTTCGGATTCTACCTTGCAGTCTGCTCCATCTCGGCTCCTCACCAAGAATGACCATTACTCCCTTCTACGTGCCTCGGGGTCTTTTCACTCTATTCGTCTTTCCCCTTAATTCCTGGAACAGGACTGTCCCACCCGCAAGGAAAGTGAAAAATCGAAAGATCAAGAAATAGGGGAAATAAAGAACAAAGAATTCAGGAATTAATGTTAGGCTTATAACTATCGCATATATACAAAATTATGGCGTACCACCACACTGGTAGGTGTGCAGCGCATGCATGCACGCAGGCTGCCAAATTCCGAGGGTGCCGATACCGGTCAATGTCAAATGCCTCTTTTGTCGCATCACTAGTATATCTCAAAGGACGCCACAGGGCTGTTGTAAATATTAAACGTTTCTCACCATACATGTAAATATGTTAAACTTAATAGTCATTTGTTTTCTAACTACTATAATTCATTTTAGTACCAGGTGTACACGGAAATCAGTTCCCCACTGTACTGAGCTAGTAATTGGTTCGGTTAAGCTTTTGTTTAAGTAAAATTCTGGCTCTTTCAGCAGGGTTTTATTTATGTCCCCATTCCCTAATCTCTTAATTATTTAACTACTTCTTAGTAGAAATAAGTCGAAACCAGTTACTTTGTACTTGAATATCTGTAGTCTTGGGAAAACATTGGAAAGACAAATTTTTATGACAATGGATATATAAATTGTAAATTTAAGGAAAATAAATTCTAGAGCTTTTTTATGTACCATTGTATGTCTCATTCATTAAATTTGTTTGTAAATGATGCTGCCAAAGTAACAGTTAATTTTTTAACACTGTACTAGAATTGCACACGTTTTTTCTGCATCCCCTTACAGATGGGACATACTAAATCGTAATATCACTGGTTTAACATTGAAATCCGTAAGTAATATAAGATGGGAGAGCAGAATAAATGCAGAATAAATATATCAAATATTTTAATGGAGTTTTTTTTTTAACTCCTGTCAACTATACAGAACTATCATAAAAACATGCCAGTAAACTCCTATTGGTTGGGTTAAGTTATAAATCTAGTCTACAGTGGGCAGCCTTTTTTATAACATGGGCCAGAATAAATTTTACGTTTTTTCTGCGGGCCATAGTAATTGACGCCTTCTTGTGACTTGTAATTTTTTTAGTCTGCAAATATGAAATAAATAAATAAAAAGTTAATTACTACATTTATTTCTCTTATCATTTTTGAAAATTACAAAGAATTGGAAAAATAACTATTAGTTATTTATTTTTCCAATTTAATAATCTATTAAAGATCTCACGGGCCAGATAGAAACTTTTCGCAAGCCATAGCTGGTCCGCGTGCCGGGGGTTGCCCGCAGTTGATCTAGTCTGCTCATGATTCACATAATCGGGCGAGGGTGGTCGAATATCTAGCAGGCGGCTAACAGCCCAGAACCGGTCCGGGATATAAAATTGGATGCTTTACGCATGTGTCACTTCTACCAGCTAAACCGAGTGAGGTTGGTGCTCTGTAAACTGCATGTGCCAATGCCTATATAATCTGGCTGATTGGAAACTGACCTGGTTTCGACATTCCTTCTGCCACCGAATTATTTGAATATACAATAGCAATCTTATCGTTTTTTTCACATGTAGTATAGAAATTTGTAAAAGATACATAATGCAGTTATAATAAAATATTAATTTTAATTAATTAAAAGTACATTAAAATATGAAAATTTATATTTTATAAAATACAAGGGAAGGTCATTGGAAGGTGGAAGCAGCGCTTCTATCGCTTTCAATGACGGCACACCACTGGTATGTATGTATGTATATATTTTGTTTATTCCATGGTTTGTTCTATATACTAGTTTACTTCCATATTACTGAACAGTGCACCCTGCATGTGCAGTTGGTCACTATAACAATGTCATGGCAGGGGGCAAGATCTAGATTGGTCAGGTGATGTTTCTGTGGAACAAGAAGGACATGATAAGGAGAGAAATCTTATCTTTTCTGTGGAGTTTGTTCTAGTGAGGTTTGTATGTGTGTTTGTGGGAGAAGAAGACAGATGATGAGCCTAGACAGTCATGGAGATCAGCAATGAGTTAGGAGCTGGACTATATATGCAATCTACTTGCATTGGAAGTTGTCAAGTATGTGTGGTTGTTCGTTGAGAAGGGCTTGTAAACCCGTGAATGCACGTTACAAGTATGAACACAGAGACTGATACACAATTAAAAGTCTTTTTATTTCCCTTCCGGAACACGGTTCTTTCCTTTTCTAATTTACAAATGATCCCAACTGGAATAACTTCACTGAGGAAGGGGTCGCCACGTACAAAGAATCACACCCGCGCTCATAACACAAACTTTTTACACCCGACTTAAAACTAAACTTATATCTACCTTAAAACTAAAAAGGAAAGGGGAAACAGATAGATTTAGGAAAGAACGAAAGTAGATAGAATTAGATGGAAGGTACTCGGGTCTACGATGATCGGTGTTTTCGCTGGAGTGTATTTTCGCAATGGCAGTTGTTTTTCTCTCCTTTTCCTTGTTCGGCTGTCTGCCCTCAACGTCTTTTGATTCCCTCGGTTTTGTGTCTATTTTCCCTTGGCCTCGACGGTCCTGTAGCCATCTTTCGACTTTTCCCGTTCCTGGTCGATCGCTGGCTCACACTTCCGTCCTTCTCGAGGTCCAGTAGAAAAGTGTCCCTTGTTCACCACTTAGCCTTCAGGGCATCCTCGCCTTCTTTTGTTCTTACTTAGGAGGGGTAATCCTGCCCTCCAGCAATAATGGTCAGGTTGTTTAGACAAAGGAGAAAGGAACGGAAATAAGAGAATGGAATGAAGGAAGAAGGAAGATAGAAAATATATATATATATATATATATATATGTATTTACAACTTATGAATTAAACAAAAATATACAAGAAAACAATATGGCTGACGGTCACATATGAATGGAAAATATTAATTGGAACTTCGAATGTGGTGATAAAACTGAAGATTTGAAAGATTAGTTTACTGATCGAAGGTAATTATTTCAATCAACAATGATCAATTTGCATATAAATGTCATTGTATTTTGTGTGGTGCTGCATGTGTAAGACTCCTGTTACATTTATACATCTATGTGCAGTTTGTATATGTATATATGTGATAGAAATTTTGTTATATATCTAGCTACATTTAAGTACAATAGAATTGTATATCACCTGATTATTCATGTCTCCCCCATTTCATTCAATTGGGGAACTACATCTCCCTTTTACTCTGCTTTTTCTAGCATTGATGTTCTGTTAAGCAGGTTGTATGATCTTTTGTTCTTTGTTTACATAACCAGTTCTATGAGTTTAACTAGCTATATCATAATTTTCTACAAACTTAACTAGTCTAACATGTTTAATTATATTACATAAGCAGTGGTGATATTCGAAATATTTAACAAAGGGTTCGCTAGCAGAAAATTTTTCCCTGACAATCACCGACAAACAAAATGGAAGTTTTGGCTAGAAATAAATACAATACCTTTTCTTGCGATATATCTAACAATCAGTGGCGTATTTGGAACGTAAGGGGCCCTGGGCGAAGACCAAGTAACAATAGTATATTAACTCTGTCGACCATTTTTTTTAGGCAGAGAAATTTTTCACCCCGAATGGCACTGCTCATAATAGACAGATGTTATCGTCTCTTGAAATACAATATCCTTTTTATTTCGCTGTCCATAGCCCGACACGTGTTCCACAGCCATCTTGTATTATCTCGCGTGTGTGAGATTGTGGGATCTCTCTTATGACTGGATCTAGTTTTGAGAACTCTCTCGAATCAATCGCGATTAAACCTCGTTTCGGTCGAGAGAGATCGCGCCAAGACATAGTCCCCGACCTCGCTCACAATCTAGATTGAAATGCTCGGTTGCGAACGGAGTATAAGGCTCTAGTTTAGTAGTATTACAGAGTATAATACGTATATTTTAATATGTTTTTTTTAAAAAAAACAAAACCACTGAGAAATGTTCCGTGTGTTTAACAAGGTTCGGAAAAACTGAAAATTTTAACAACGGGTTCAGGCGAACCTGTGCAAACCCGCTGAATATCACCACTGTACACAAGTATAGTAAAACCTTGATTTAACAGAAAAATTTCCAGTCAGTATATCATATGTGAAAATTACCACTCTGTTAATTTCAAAATGCATTTTATGTTATTAAATTAACAGGTTATTACTTTGCCAACTGTTATATATAATAGAAGGAAAGTATCTGACTTTTAATGAAAATTTCTGAAAATTGTGTGTTTGGAGGATTGATGCTATTAAATTTTGGTGATTGAAGATCAAGGGAGTGGGGAGCTAGAGGGGATCATGTGTCATATCTTGAGTAGAGTTGGATTTAATAAAGATTTTACTTGTTATTTGCATTTACAATTTTTTATATAAATCATCTCTACCCTCAAAATTGAGCTTATTGTCATTTTATAATAATTAATAATATAAACAGTTTTTGTTTTTTTTAATAAAATATAACAGATTGCAACATCACAATTTTTTAAATATTTTACCAGGAAAGTTACACAGCTTGTTGCTGGATTTTTTTTATTTAGAATGTTTGTGACAATTAGGGTTTCTCAAATGGGATCCCAGTTGTTTTTTAACCTGGGAAATATCCTGGGAAATTCTTCTCGTCCTGGGAAATCCTGCAAATTTCTTAAGTTCACTTTTTTCTTATTTTGTGTTAAGGTCAAGGAAATTTTGCAAATAGAAAGTATAATTAACTCATAAACTGTCAAAATACATTTGTTTTTATTAATTTTAAACCTACTTATTAGTTTTTTTAATTTTTCCTCGTATGACATGTCACAAACGGACAATAATAAATACGTAGCATATTTGTGGCAGGACTCTGAAAATTCTTTACTTGTCAGAACCTGTAATATCTGGAATTGTGCTTATGCTGTCTTAATTTTTAACCATCCCCAGTAGCTTCAATAACCTCATAACACCAGGTTGTGCAAATTGGGCAAGGATACAAACGAGTATGAAGTCTGCAAGTATGAAGTTTTTCTTCATAAACCTGATTATTAAAGCCAATTGAATTGCCGAATTATCGGGCTATAAGCTTGATGTTTATATTAAAGCATTTGAGTTAGACAAATCAAGAATAGAGAGCAAAAGAAGTACTACAATCTCAAAAATGAACTAGAAATCTTCCAGGCTACAGGTGAAAAAACACATAATCTCTGTCTTCTCTTAAATGCATTAAAGACAATTCCACTCAAATCTATTGAATTGTCTTTAATACATTTAAGAGAAGACAGAGGTTATGTGTTTTTACACATGTAGCCTGGAAGATTTTTAGTTTGTTTTCGAGATTCCACTCACATCTATCGAATTGGAAAGGGCATTCTCGGTAGCAGGACTTTTCATTACTAAAATAAGAATCAGATTGAGTGATCGGAGTATTGACCATCTTTGCTTCTTAAATATTAAACAATAATATTTTGTATTATGTTTTATTTGAAAAACGAAAATTATCTTTTAAGTTAGAAGTTTGATCTAAGACAATTTTTTTAAAATTTTCAACTCAATTCAAAGCATTTATTTGTTGTTATTGTTGTTGTATGCAGTTCCTAGCAAACTTTAATAGATTTTTTTCTATTTGTAAAAATTTCTATGTAATTCAAATGTAAATTACCTTTGGAGAGTGCAGAACATATTAAATTACTTATAATTATTTTTCATTTTTTAATCATTTGATTTCAAGATATTTTGTATATCTTAAAAATAATTAATTTTATCCCTGGATTTCCCGGAATCCCAGAAAACAGTTAACTTTTATCCTGGAATCCCAGGACAAGCAAAAGACTGGGAAATGAGAAACCTAGTGTAAATAAAATAGGAATTGTATGTATTATAAATAATACTATTTTTCTTTGAAAACATTTTATTAGAAAGTTAAAATTTTATGTGTCTTTCTATTCCATTTTTAATATACATTATTATTATTTTTTTTTAAATTAAAAGTTTTAAGAAATGACACTACTTGAAATGCTGCTGAATTCTGAATTTTGTTGATGTATCTGACTTCTTAACAACATGAATTAATTTAGCAATATACCTGAAATTGTTTTTAAAAAATAAGTCTTTTAAAGTATTTCTTTATCTAATTTTTTTGTTTTAAATTTGCATTCCTAAATGATTAGTTAAAATCTTTCAGTGAAATTCCATTGTAACTATTAAATAATTATTGATATAATAATACAGTGTAAAAGAAATATAATCTGCTGATACAAGTATTTTATAAATTAGTTTAGCACTAATATTGTTAGAAATGAAAAATTAAAAAATATGTTTTTATTTGAAAACTTCATTTATTTTCTTTTTTAATTATATAAATTTGTTATATATATAAATTAATATTTGTCTGAAATATTTATTATTTTTTTAATAATATTTTAAAGAAAAATAATAATGATTTCCTTTAAATTTACATTTTACTTTTCTTATACAACAAATACTGTATAAATAGTCGGTTAATTTTAACTTATATAATTTTATAATAATATATTATAAAGAATTTGTTTTAAAAATTTTGACTTTTTCATTAATAATTTTAATTACAAATAAATGCTCTTTACAATACCTAATAATAATATATTGTTAATTTTTAGGGAAAAGAATTTTTAAAACCTCATGATCAGTTGGAATTAAATGAAAAAGTAAATATATAAAATAAATTTAAATATGTAACATTTTTAAATTGCTTTTACTGAGAACAATTTAATCAATCTTTATAAATAAATTTACATTTTATAAAATTATTATTTAAATAATCTAAATGATATTATTGAGTAATGATAAAGATAATATAACATGAAACAAAAACTGTAAAGTTTTTATATCTTAATAGTAGTTCAAAAAATAAATAAATATATTTATGAAGAATATTTGTATAAAAAATTGTCTTTATTTAAAATTTTCTTTGCTAAAAATGAATAAAACTGCTAAACTTTGAATTGTATATACCATGCATAATGTTATAATATTAAATAATGCTTCTAGCCCACAACTTCTTATTTACAAAATCATTTGATTATTATTCAGGAGCTTGAAGAGAAAATAACAAGAATTCTTAAAATAGATAATCCAAATACTGCTGTCAATACTGTTGTTTACAGCTTCAAGGTAATTTTGATCAATAAAATTAATATTCATATTAATTTTATTGATCAAATGAACATTTTTATTTTTATGAACATTTATTAGCTTTAGTCTGGGAAAAGAAAACAATAATAAAGTACTGTAAAGGCTGTTGTAGTCATATCTAACAATTTAATTACTGTTTTTCTTGCTTGACATTTAATGACACACCTTTTGATTTTTTTTAAAATTGTGTTTATGTGTATTTCTTCTCTCTCTCTGATTTGTTAAATTAGTTTAATTAGACCTCTCATATGTGTTTTATGGTCATTAAAGATCAAATAAAGATACACAGAACAGTATAAAAACAGGAAAATTTAAAAAACAAAATATATTTACAGTATATATATATATATATGTGTGTGTGTGTGTGTGTGTACAAATACTTTGTACAAAAAAGTACAGTGGATCCACGCTTAATGAGCATAATTTATTCCAGAATCTTACTCGTAATACGAAACACTCATTTAGCGAAACAATTTTTTTCATAGAAATTAATGTAAAATACGATAATGCATTCCATGTCGAAAAAATACTCAAATATTTAAACGTTTATTCAAAGAAAATTATGCAGTATACATTGTTAAGGAGCATGAATCATCCTCATCTTTTCTTCTAACATGGAATGAACCAACCTGTAATGTGAATTTATTTGCAGAAAACAAAAAAATTGAAAAATATGTCTTAAACCAAACAATATGCCAAATTTTTGGGCTATGAAAAAGGTTATAATTAAATATTACAAATTAATTAATTTGACTAGAGGTAGGCAGTTATGCTTCCATCTCGTATTAAATTTAATAATTATAAATAATTAATTTTTAATTTAGACATTTCTAAAATTTAATTGCAATTTAATTGGTCATTAAATTTAATATGAGATGGAAGCATAACTGACTACCTCTAGGCAAATTAATTAATTTGTAATATTTAACTATAGCCTTTACATAGCCCAAGAATTTGGCTTATCTTTTGACGTGTTTATTACATAATGGGTTATGGTTTTGATGTTTATAAGTAATATGTGTGAACACAAATTTGGAAAAATATCTGATCACAAGTGACAGTAAGATGCTAGCGGAACGAGTGCTAAACACTGACTGATGGAACATGCACACAATCGGGACTTTCCCTCTCCTCGTCACTTGTTAAGCAAGTCATTTTTGTTACACTTTGTTTTGCTCATTATGCGAAATACTCGTTATGTGAGGTGCTCATTAAGTGAGGTTCCACTACATTCAAAAACATTAAGAAAACTTACTTCAGAAATTTCCATTTATGGAATTTGATGTTCTTAATGACTAAAGTGTGAAATGAAGTAGTTGTAAAAATGATTTTATCTTAGATGTAAATATTGCTCATGATAACAATTCTGAATTCTTAATGTTTAGATCATAAAATCTAATGAAAATCTTCTAGAGTTTTTCATTTATATTTTTATGTTTTATTGTATATTTTCATTGTAAATTTGATTAAACAGACGTTGATCATTATTTTTTTATTTGATTTTATATTTTTTAATTATTCCAACTGCTTTTGTGGTCCTATAACCTATCTTCAGGAATATTATCCTAACAATAAATATCAAAAGATCATACAAGCATAAAAAGTCATACTTCAAAAATAAATTATGTTAAACTCAAAGATGTTTAACACACTTTTTAACATATGTTTTGCTCTCCTTCTTCTTTTTAAAGTATTCCTTCCTTCTGGCTATAAACCAAATAGTTATTTTTACATTGCCCCATCAGTCCTTATTATTAAAATGATGCTTCTAAAGATGAACTATAGTTACTTGAAACTGCTTGGAGTAATGAGAAGTGTGAGCTTAAAGTAAGCAGTAATTAATATGATTGTTACTGAAATTGGTGTTAAGTTAAATTTGATTAAACTCTGATAAAGCAATTGACATAAAAAGATAATCTAGATATTTTATAAATAATCTTTTTTCTTCATATTTTATTTTGGATTTGATCTTAGTATAATTTGTTTTCCAGAAAGATCTCAAACCAGTGTTGATGCTTTGGGTACTAATTTTAAATTTTATCACGTATTAAGTTACTCTAGTTTGAAACTAATAAGATAGCTTTTTTATATAATATATTACAGAAATATAAAGAAATTATTATTATATATTAATGGTCATTAATCTTTTTTAATTAGGAATGCTCTTTTATACCAGTTAACAATATTCCACAAACAGAAATTTTATATTCATTAAAAGGAAGCCTTAAATCTAAAATTACCGAAGAAAATATCAGAGGTAATTATTAAATATAGTTATTTTAAGTGAAATTAATATATTTTTATTCTAAGAATTTATGCAGGAGATAATTATGTTCATTGATTAGTTCGGAATAAAACTGATGGAAAATTAGTAGAACTGGAACCACTCTAGGCTGAGCAAGCAGAAAAATTAGATTTAATAAAATTAGACACATTGTAAAAATTTAATGTTATTTTTGAAATAAAGTATAGAAATTCATTAATTCAGCACCTGATAATGCATAATATCCAGTAACTTGGCACCTTCTGAAAAATAGCCAATAATCTAGAATAGTCTGATGATAATCTGGCATGCTAGTACAGTAGAACGTCAATGGATAGGTTTAACAATGATGTCAAGATTTAAGATATCCAGATGTAAGAATGAAAACAAAGTCAACTCATGAATAGAAGTATGTGTAAAGTGGTATATGCTAGTTGGGCTGCAATTTGAAAAAATTGTAGACCTATAAATTCCCACTGTTGTCCATCCATATGTTTGTCTGTTCGTCCTCTGTCTTTCCTTAATCTTGAGAATGGAGTTAGATAGATGAAATCCGAGACTAGATATAGAAACCTTAGGAGCAGGAGGCCCCTATTAACTATATAAGAACTTCTAATGCAATAATGCTCCTTCAACTGCCGTATATCATTGGGCTATAATTTAGTGATAATAATTATAAATTACTAATAAATTTGACCCTAGAGGGAGGCATTAGGTGCCATCTCATATTACATAATACAAGATGGCACCTAATGTTTCCCTCTAGAGTCAAATTTATTAATAATTTATAATTATTATTGCCAAATTATAGCCCAATGATATATAGCAGTTGAAGGAATGTTATTGCAATGTATTAGGTTTAGTGGGATGTTTATACTTCCAATGGAAACTGGAAATCACATTATTTCAATTCAAAAATTTCCCCTGAAAGGTGTTAGATAGATGATTAGCATGACTATAGTGTTAAAGGAAAAGTATGATGTACAGGGGCAAGACACTAATTTGAGGAGGAGAGCATATATTTTAAGTGAAATAAATTAAAAATATGGTTAAAAATTACATCCCGGCATTGTGACAATATCACAATAAATAATTGCTCATTGCTATTACTTTTTCATGATTTTTCATGATAAAACCAACTGTTTCTGCATATAGATTCCCACATTTCTTTGATGCTGTCCTGAATAGTCTCTGAAGAGATGGTATGAATGGATGACATATATTTGTTTGGTTTGCCAACAGTGTAAAAGATCCTGTTTCTTAAATGTTTTCATGTTTTAGTTTATATTTTTCCTTGCTCCATATTATTTTAAATAGCA
Organism: Centruroides vittatus; assembly: GCF_030686945.1. Classification (NCBI taxonomy): domain Eukaryota; kingdom Metazoa; phylum Arthropoda; class Arachnida; order Scorpiones; family Buthidae; genus Centruroides; species Centruroides vittatus. The sequence continues at coordinate 8,366,634 of NW_027122718.1, forward strand.
TTTTCTTATTGTCTTACAATCAGTTATACTCTATTTAAATACATAAATTTTTATATATATAGAAAACATTAAGGGGAAATTTAGTTTATATTTATTAAAGTAAAGCAGAATCACAGTTATGTTTCATACATAATTTTGAAACTTATTTAGATAATAATAACATTTTGAAACTTATTTAGATAATAAAATAAATGCAAGATGAATCATCTTGCATTTATTTTATTGTTTAATTTGATTTAAAGTAATCCAAAGCAAAAGGTGCCCAATTTTGCTCTTTTCATAGTTGTGTTCCTCCCTGCCATTCCAGCTACTAAACATAGCAAGATAAAAATTATTCTGAAAATAACTTCTTGAGTTGACATTCTTTCATTATTTCCCAATTATTTTTTAATTTTCGTAATTTCTGATTATTTTTTAAATTTTACATTATTAATGGTAAAACCATTGTAAATTTTGGTTGGGAGGATGACATCATTTGAAGAGCTGAATATAATAATGGCATATCTCACAAAAAGCTAGAATTTTAGAAATTAGAAATTTTTTGCATCATGGATTTAATCTGTGCAACAGTGAAATCTGAATGAACTGATGGATATTATTTACAGTTACAACTGATGACTGAACAGTGAGATAAATAGTAAAAATATTAATGTAAGGACTTTCCATTATCTGCAGTTATAAAGAAGAAAGTAAGGTTTTTTATTGCAGTTACATTTTGTATTTCAGAATGAATTCACCATTAAATTATTGAATTTTTCTTATTATTGTGATTTGTATACCATTATTTTCTTACTGCATTGCAATTAGAATTTTTTTCCAAGACTCAAGGATTAATAGAAAGTAAGAAAAGCCTAACACCATATTATAATTGATTTTTATTATATTACAAAATGATTGCATTTCCTTTTTTTCTTAAATATCTCATTTTATCTAATAATTGGGATAAGCTGTTATTGCTTTCAATCTGTCTTTCTTTTCAATTACACCTAAGCAAAAAATGCTTATGGATACATAAAGAAGAAATAAAAAACTGCATTTTATTAAATGTTATCAACTTAGGTATTAATTTCTGAATGCAAATCAACTACAAAAATATTTACTTGGTTATTCAAACCTTTTCAGAGAAATGAAGATCATGTGAGGATGGGACATATGGTCTCATGTTAATATTAATCTTTGTTAGATTTATGTTCCTTGTTAACCCTTAGCCTGCCGTTTGCCACGCCCCCTTATTTTGTAAAACAGCCAAGGTCAAAATAGGTGAATCAGGCAATATTATTTTAAAAATTCACTAAAAATTAAATTATTATTTTATTCATATGAAAAAAATCACATATATTTATCAATATAGTTAGTTTTAAATACGACATATTTCGATAAAGTTTGTTTGAAAAATTTATGAGAAAAAAAAAATATATATATGATAACTGACATTCAGACTTGAAAATTTGTTACTATTTGTCAAAATTAACATTGCCTGGTTACTTCATTCTTATTGTCACTGAGCCAATACGACGTACAATATTGTTCTGTACAATTTGATATAACATTTATGCATGTACGTTTATTCGTTGTGAAATTATCGCACATTATATCAAACATTTGTTTAAAATCTGAACTTTATTCTGCTTTCAACTAATATAATGAACTAATATACTTTATTCATTTTATATCAAACAAGATTATTTATTTTCGTAATAAACATATGATTACCAGTAGCAATAGATGTAACATTTTCGGATATTTTAGATTTAAAAATATAAATTAAAAATTAAAAAATATATAAAATATCAGAACTGAAGGTCATAACTTGAATATTTATGATGCATTAACATATTATAGCTGAATAAACTTATTATAGCATTAATGAACTTATTATAGTAATATTATTGCATAAATATGCTAAAAATAAAATAAAAAATAATCAGAAAATGAAAAATTAAGGAAAAACCATCGATAATTAAAATTTTTTAAGTCGACAAAACACCACCTGGACAAAAATATGTGAAACAGACGATAAACAAGACGATACCGTCAAGTGCTGACATCTGTTGTCGATAAATTTTATAAAAATCGATTTTTAACAGGGTAACGATGAATCGGTACCCTGGCCGTTTTGCGAAACAATTAGGGTAACGATAGATCGGTACCCTGGCTGGGAAAGGGTTAATTTTATCTATACAGAATATGCTAATGTGAAATATGTTTTCATTCGTTAAAGCATTAAATTAATGCTATATTCTGAGAAAATTTATGTAAATATATTTATTTGCTCTTATTTTTCCTGTTTATTTGTAACTTACCAACAATTTTTTACAGCAAATATTTTGCTGGGTACAACTAATATATTGTGGCTACACACCATATTTCCAATGTATATTTTGTATAAATTTATATTACTTTAAAATTGTATATTCCCTGTTTCCCTTTTATCTTCCCTATTGTCTATTCTTTCTGGAATGTTCTTGTTTAACCCTCCTTCGTTGGTATGTGGATGACTAATCCTTAAGAACAAGAGAGTGGAATGCAACCTTGCGGGCAAGAAGAGTAGCATGTGGGCCATTCTGGAGCAAGAATCCGAGGAGGTCGGACAAAGAAATTGGACTCTCCAGTGCATTTTGGCCTTGCATGGTAGAGATAAGAACTTTGAGAAAAGAGAGAATAATTCATTTTGAGAAATAAGAAAACACCTTTGGCCCTTCGAACTGATTATAAAAGTAGTGAGAGAAGTGAAATCCTTCATCATCCCAGGAAAGAATCTTGTCCCATCATACCAATGCGACTAGAATATCGCAACATATTTTGGGTACCCCCTTTCTATGTCCTATTCTCATTCTTCCTTTTTTAATTAATCATCATCTTAAACTAGTCATACATAGTCGTAAGCACCTAGCTGTAAGTTTTGTATAATTTTAGACGATTAGACTATTGATTCAGGTAAAGATCATCACACGAAGTTAATGTCGGGAATCAATCTTGTATCATCTTTTGTCTGGTTACTAGAGTGTATCATTTGTGGGAGAGGTATTAGTTGGCATTCTCAAAGAATCCTGTATTGTGTCAAGCGAATAATAAATTTCATTTTTATGTTATTCCTTTGTCTATGTAGTTTGCTCTTTCATCTCACAATATATATAACTGATGTTTTTATAAAGAGTTGTTATAAATTGAATACAGACATAGAGAGCAAAGCATTATTGTTGAATCATTGAAGACAGTCAGAAGCAAGGTTCTAATATTTGTATAATTTTATATTGTTTGAAACTGTTTCTGTATAATCCTCATGATAACTTTTTATATGGTAATATTCAAATGAATATTTTTGATAAATTGATATTTTCCATTTAAATAAAATTTATTTTCTTAAACTGCATTTAACTTGCTACTTCATCACATTTAACTTAAAAATATTTGAAATTTATTATTTTATTTTTATTGTATGTTCATGATATATCATGATTCATTCAGGACTGAATTCATTATGTGGAATATCTCCATATAAAATGAAAAGATGAGCATGAAATATGAACAGAAGAATTTTTTATTTCGTGTTGAAACAGTTGACATACATTATTTGTAAAAATATGCCACTCCACCAGCTGGGTAGTGGCACAAATATGATGCGTGATTGTCACATTTGCCAGTAATGGAGCATTGGGTGAATAAATGTCTGAATGCAAACAGGGGCACTTCCAGCATCTTCTATGAGACATTACTATTTATCATGGGCCAAGTTATGTTTTACATTACATGTTATTCAAATTGAGCAGTCATGAGTTGAGGCTTGAATCCACAACTGGCAAGCACACCACATGGCAAGCGGAGATTGCGGGTTCAAGCCCTGCCCTGGGTCAGTTCTTTTCTTCCAAATGGCTCTAAATTATTTAATAAATTATTAAAAATTATAATTATTAATTTAGTTAAGAGATGGTGTCTAACATCTACCTTTAGTAGCAAATTACTTAATATTAATTATTAAATTAGTAAAGTTATAGCCTGATTTATTTAGGCAATCATTTGGTGATATAATAATATCTATCATTGATTAATATTGATTTTTTTTTTTTTTTTTTTTTTTTAGATCAACAGTTAAGCAGAAAAAGTTTTGAAATTGATGATGATGAAGCAGATGAAGGAGATTCTTTTGATAATGTACAAACTACAAAATTAAGAAATATGTTTAATTTTCATGATAGAGCAAGTCTTACGAATATTAAACTTTGCAAAGTGAGAAAAATGACTTTGTTCTATTAAGTTAAACTAATATTACTTTTAATATAATTAATACTTTAAAAATTCTGTATTTTTTATAACATGATAGATTAATTTGATATGAAAATAAAAAATTTTAATTAATTTTTAGTGAAAGTAGCTTATGTAATAATCCCTTGATTTATATATTTCTTGAATTAGTGTAGTTTATTAATTGATAACAAGCATGGGTACCAATATGGAAACCCCCTAATAAGTCCCTTGTTAAGTAATAATTTCAAGGTTATGATTTTTTTTTCTTTTATCAGTTAAAACGCAAATAGTGTTGTAGAACGCATGTGGTGAAAAAATAGTCCGACGAGAGGATAAAGGAAATTTTAACAACTTTATTTTAATTTTCACCCGCGTTTGTTAAATTATACAGGATTCTTGATACACGTTTGTATTCCGACACTCCTTTTACAAAATCACTTAAAACTCGGCAGAGTCGTAGTCGAAAAACTCGCGACAAAAGAATTGATGTACGCGACGCGTTACAGAAGGGGTGCGAAAAAGGAACTTATAACTAATTACTTAAAACTACTTATGCTAGAGAGGGAAAGAGAAGATGTAGAAAATAGGACAGAACAAGACAAGAACGGGTACCCAAACTTAGCTAGTGAACTCGTGATGGTGGCTATAACTCAGGCCTTCTTGGACGATACGAGATTCGACGACCGTAGATGTTCGAATTTTCTACTTCGTGTTCTTCCGATAGACTTCCAGAAGAGCTTTTTTATCAGATTTCTAGAGTTCTTCTCTAGATTCCGTAACGTTCGGTCTGCTGCCTCCTTCGTGCTCCCGTCGGCGCGAAATTCCTGGAGACCTCACTAAACACGTCCTCACAGCTCGTCGTCTCGGCCCAAAATGTGGCCAGTCTATCACTCTTTTAGCCCCTGCAGGCTATCCCTTTTTCTTTGTCTTATAACCAGTTCGTTGCCACCCACTGAGAGAAGTTTCCAGAAGAAAGAGAGCAGGGAACAAAGGGTAGAGAAATAAAGGGAAAGAGGAATATATACATATATATAAAAAATATACAAAAAAAATATGGCGTAAGACCACATACGCCCCCCACACAAGGTTAATTACCGTAATGCAACTTACGGTAATCTAATCTGCGACCCCTGAGGTCGTACCGTCGTTGCGGTGAAGTATTTAGTTTTATTCCAGGATCACTGCAGGTGTTTCTTTTCTCATACCCGTCTTGGTTATCCTGCGGCTCGTCTGGAGCGTCGTTTGTTCGATGAGTCCAATTCCTGATGTATTCATCAACATCTTCATCGATTGGATCGTTACTAGGGTTTTCTTCTCCTGGTTTTGTTGGACATTTGTATGATTCACGTCTTTTTGTGTGTTTGTACATTGGAAAATGACACAGTTTTAGGTGATCGATATGTACAGTGAACTTATCATTCCTATTGTTATTGCCGATTTCCACTGTGACGGGGCCAAGCTTACGTAAGATCCGATAGGGTCCCTCATACTTAGCAGAAAATTTTCCCGAGTTCTTATTTCTACCTTTGCGAAGAAGCCATACACGCTGTCCCTCGCTCCAATCGTTTAATTCCCTGTTTTTGTTAATACGTTTTCGATTAGCGCGATTCCGCCGTCTCCTCCTATTATATGCAGTCTTTCTTATGGCGTTTAGTCGATCTCTTAATTCCATCCCGTAAGGTCTTTCAGTCTCAACGCCCTGCGCTTCCTCGGGTAATGCAACGGGTATGCGGTACTGCCGAGTGTTAATCGGGCGGGTAGATCTAATTATAGGTTTATGGGATGGCCCTTTCATTCCTGTTATTTCTTCAATTGAATCTGAGAAGCGTGGAGGGTATTTTTCGAGGATACCAAAAATTTTCTCCCTTTCAGCTGGTTCTAGGCCATCAAGCCCTTGAACTTTAATGGGGGTGTTAGCGAGGCAATTCATTAGTGAAACGACACTCCCAGATATGTTATGCGGCTTAGCATTCATCGACTTTCTTAGGTTTTCAACAATTTCCGGGATGTTCTTAATGACATCCATGCCTAAGATAGCCTCATATTCCACGTGTTCGGGGAAGGACATACACGCTATGGTCGTAGGGTGTTCCGCTTCGCTATAAACTACGGTGACTCGAATAAGTTGTTCGCACTCCGTTACTATCCCATCTATGCCCTGTATCCCCAATTTTTCCTCTCTAACGTTAGCTCCCCTGACGCAATCTGGTGGAATCCGTTTTAAAATTACTGAACTTAGCAAGGACTTTTCTGCTCCAGTATCTATGAGCGCGGTTACATCCTGATTATTCATCTTACCCTTAAGGAGCGGGAGACCTTTATCTGATTGAAAAACGTGTGTAGCCAGATTTAATTTTACACCAGGAGTGCGATACTGGCAATTATGACACTCCTTTATAAGTTTAAATTTTGATCTGTTCCGGGTTGGGCAGCCCCGGGCGAAGTGTCCGGTATTTCCGCAAATGAAACATTTCTTGTTCGAAGCTCTACATTCCCTATTCTGATTACGCACGAGTTTATTCACTGCTTCTGTTAGATTCTCGATTTGCCTCTCTAAGTAGTCGATCCTATTTCTCTCGTCAATTCTGGGGATCGGGACAGTATTATGGTCGCATTACTAAGCCTGGGATCCTCTTCTGCCGCAGTGTAAACCCCCTTTCGCTCAATCTGGTCGCTACACTCTCTTTCGATTCTTTCCTCTATTTCCGCAAACTCGAACGCCTCCTCTAAGGATTTTGGGGACCGTCTCACTACATTGGCTCTTATCTTTCCATTTAAGCCTTTTATAAACCTCTCTGTGATTACATCGTCACGCAGCGCTTCGATTTTGCTATGGTCCTTAACCGCTCTGGACAACAAAGTCCTCGTACGTATAGAAAAATCAGTTACAGATTCATTGGCCGCTTGTCTCAAGTTTAACAACTGGTCAATAATATTTTTTTCCCCGGCCTTTCTCTTATCAAAGCACTTTATCAAGTCGCGCTTTATATCATCATAGGAGGAAGGATACTGTTCTAAAAGACAAAAAAAAATATTTAGCGGCTCCCCTTTCAATCTAGCCTGGAGGACTGCAATTTTCACGACATCACTCCAACCCGCTAAGTGTGCGATATTTTCCACAGTCTGAAAGAACTGCTTTACATTTACTGAATCGCTCTGCGAATTCGAAAACATGGGTATCATCCCTAGGAACCCGGTGACTACTAACGGGGGATTACAGTTGGCCCCGTCACCATGTACAGTACTTCCTACTGGATTACTCATCGCCATAATAATATAACACTTCGCAATCAATAAATGAATATATACAAACTATAATAAACGTTCCCAATGAAATTCTGCCGAATAGTCCCGACAAGGAGTTTTTTATAGTCGGAATCCTGTCGCGGACGCCATTATTGTCAAACGCACGTGGTGAAAAATAAGTCCGACGAGAGGATAAAGGAAATTTTAACAACTTTATTTTAATTTTCACCCGCGTTTGTTAAATTATACAGGATTCTCGATACACGTTTGTATTCCGACACTCCTTTTACAAAATCACTTAAAACTCGGCAGAATCGTAGTCGAAAAACTCGCGACAAAAGAATTGATGTACGCGACGCGTTACAGAAGGGGTGCGAAAAAGAAACTTATAACTAATTACTTAAAACTACTTATGCTAGAGAGGGAAAGAGAAGATGTAGAAAATAGGACAGAACAAGACAAGAACGGGTACCCAAACTTAGCTAGTGAACTCGTGATGGTGGCTATAACTCAGGCCTTCTTGGACGATACGAGATTCGACGACCGTAGATGTTCGAATTTTCTACTTCGTGTTCTTCCGATAGACTTCCAGAAGAGCTTTTTTATCAGATTTCTAGAGTTCTTCTCTAGATTCCGTAACGTTCGGTCTGCTGCCTCCTTCGTGCTCCCGTCGGCGCGAAATTCCTGGAGACCTCACTAAACACGTCCTCACAGCTCGTCGTCTCGGCCCAAAACTGTGTGGCCAGTCTATCACTCTTTTAGCCCCTGCAGGCTATCCCTTTTTCTTTGTCTTATAACCAGTTCGTTGCCACCCACTGAGAGAAGTTTCCAGAAGAAAGAGAGCAGGGAACAAAGGGTAGAAAAATAAAGGGAAAGAGGAATATATACATATATATAAAAAATATACAAAAAAAATATGGCGTAAGACCACAATAGAAAGCAAGTTTAAAGCAAGTCCTTTGTAATAATTTCTTTTATATTTAAAAAAAATTGAATTTTACAACTTGTTAAAATTTACACAAAGGAATGGTATTTAGAACTCATGTTTTACAAATAATTTATAAAATCAAATTCATTTGAAGTTGCTGAGTCTTTCACATCATTTTGGTGCTGCCATTTTTGTCCCCAGGAATTTTGCTGCAGACTGTTTTGCCATAGGACAGTTTGTTGCCCCCAAGTGGCTACTGAAAGTCGTTGGCTTAAAGGATTAATACAGAAAAAAGTCATCTACATTATTTTTGAAAAAGTACATAACACAAATCTCAGAACACATTTGATAATTCTTGTAACTGATATCCTTATTAAGATGAAGAAGGTTAAGATTTTTTTTTTAATCAGTTAAAATGCAAATAGAAAGCAAGTTTAAATTATATTCTTATGGTTTTAGTGTTTAAATTTGGTTTGTGTTTTGGTGGGAGTCTGTAAACCTTTCACTCTGTCATTTGAGCAGCACATAATCTTGGTTTTTTCATTTCATATTAAAGTATAACTATGAATTTTTAGCTACTTTTGGGCTAGATTTTGTGATCGTCTATTTAAAAATCTTAGATATCAGGTTACACTGATGTAGGTTTAGAATGCATGAATGGGTTATATATCCATTACATGATATTGTTAGGCTTGTTAGACCATTACATGATTTCACATATATCAGAGTTGAGTGGTTAAATTGTCACCACAAAGTTAATCATAAGGTATGCAGGAACTATAAACCTCTAACAAAATTTTCTGTGTTTAAACATTTTTTTTTTTTTTTTGCTTTGTCTTATTATTCACAGATTAAGTTTTCCTTCTTCAACTTAAACAGTGATGCCACAAACTTACATTAAAAGTCAGAAAGGAGGTAACCTGCTACCATTTGAGGGTTGAGAAAAAAGATGTATTTTCTAATGACAGCTGTATAATTTGATGAACTAGTATAAGTCTCTTTAATCCAAAATAATCTTTAATGGTAGATTTATATCCCACAGCCTTTATAAAAAGGCTGTGGGATAAATCTACAATTAAAGATTATTTCGGATTAAAGAGACTTATACTAGTTCATCAAAAAAGATGTATACAAAGTTAGATGGAAGTCAATGAATATCATACTAATAGATGCCCAGTTGTGGCGATAGAATAAATAGCAAGTAAATGCATGTAATCACCTGTTTTCAATGGCTAATATCTTAGTTAAAGTACTTATTGAGCACATTAAGGTCAAGTTACAGATAGTACTGAAACTCCATGCCAGATTATAGCACAGTCTAGCCATCAGATTTCAGGTCCTGTAGCAGCTAAATCACTATTAATACAACAAATTAAGTACCAGTAACTAAAATAAATATGCTTTTAGCCTCAAATACAAATTAAAACAAATAGCATATCAAAACGTAGCTAAATTAGAAGAGCTTGTTACATTAGGATGAGATGGAAAAAAAGATTCAAATTATTCAAATATAACTTTTATTAATATGGGAATGCATTTTGGGTGCTTAGACTCCTCATCAGACTATTCAAAGAGTAAACACAATGGTAAACATGACAGTAAACACAATGAATCTTTAAATTATTGTAGCAAAACAAAGTTTACAGAATATTATATAACTCAGTGCACTGTGTATACAAATACGTAAATTACCAAATTAACACTAATTAAATTGTACTATACAATAATAAAAACTCGTCAATGGTTGTAGTTAGTTTTGAACCAACAAATTAAGCTGTTGTCTTCATAAACATTGGTTTTTACTGAATTTAATTTTTCTATTAGTAATCTTTATGTTGAAGTAAGTTAGTTTTAATTCATATTGGCCTTTTTTACATTATGTTGGTTAGACCATCACTATTTTACGAAAAAATCAAGTGTATTAACAAATTAAGTGTATGATTCAACACACTATGAACAGAAGCAATGTCCCACCTCCAAAATCATTATCCTTAGTAGATCTTGAGACACCCACTAGTTATCAAAACACTTTTAAAGGCAACATTTTTTTTGCAGTATGATAGCAATCTTAGTAATGATCGAATCTTGATATTTTTAACTTCACAGTCACTAGAATTATTGAAGAGCAGAGACCAATGGTTTTTAGATGGAACCTTCAACCTTTTCTATTACATCAATTATACACCATTCATATGATTAAGCTCAATGCTATTATCCTAATAGTTTACATGCTTCTCCCAAACAAATCCACAGAAACATGCACCAAAGCATTAAGTGAACTTAAAAATATGAAGTCAAGCTTACTACCTGCTACCATTATGATGGATTTTGAGTGAGCTCAAATCAAGACCTGTGAGTTTAACTTAGCTGAATATTGTGCACCATACACAATTTGATTTATTTTGCTTAATAATATAATTTTTTTTAATAAAAAACTCACAACAGCCAGGAAAGTTACACAACTCTTGTTGCTCAATTTTTTTTTTGTTTTTTCCTTTTTAAAATATGTCAAATGTAGATCAATTTAAGTCCTCTACTGATAAAATCAGCTTTATGAGGTTTGTTCTATAGAATAATAAATACATTAGAGCAATTAAAATGTAGAAAAATGTCAAGTTATCCAAGCATTCAGATACTAGAGTTTTACTGTATTTTGAATGGTTTTAACTAACAGTAGGATTCCTTATTTTTATATTATTTCTGAGAATATATTCAATTAATTTTCTTTATTAAAAAGCAAAAGACATGAGAAAAATCATTAATTTTACTAAAATGTGAGTAATAAATTACTTTGTTTAACTCAGTTTTACTTTCCTGGCTGTTATGTATACATAACAAGGGAAAGATTTGGAATCATGTCAAATCATGCCCTTTGACTTTTTGCAAATCTCCACATTTTGAGGTCTCCTGAATCCAAAAAAGTAAAAAAATGACAAAAAATTTGTCATTTTTCAATGTGTGTGTGTGTGTGTGTGCACATCTATTATCTATTTCACTTAATATCTCAGGATGGGGTAAAGATTATGAAAAGAAATAAATTTGGCATGGTGGCTTGTATATGAGGGGCATTGATACTGTTAAATTTTGTTGGTTAAAGGTCAAGGGAGTGAGGAGATAGAGGGGGTCGTGTAGCATATCTCATGAGGGGTAGGACTTAATGAAGATTTTATTCATTATTAATATTTATACTTTTTTTATAAAACTCATTCCTACCCTCAAAATTAAGCTTTTTGCCATTTTATAGTAATTAAAAATATAAAAAAATTTTTATAACAAAATCTCATAACAGGTGATGCCACACACAATTTAATTTATTTTATAAATAATATGAAAGTTATTTTTTAAATAAAAACTCATAACAACCAGGAAAGTTATGCAACTCATTACTGGATTTTTTTATTTGCTAAAATGTTTAACAGTTTATTTTAAACTAGCAGATAAGCCCAGCATTGCTCAGGCAAAAAGTAACGATAGCGAAGACTAAGATTATTACATTATAGCCAATCTTACCTGTTTTTACAGAATGCAAGAATTGGGTCCTCCCTGTTTTCAGACTAATTAGAGGAAATTTTTAGATGGTCTAAAAATATGTTCATTCCCCACAAAAACGCAATAAACCGCATCTGCACCTGTAAATCTTGCATGTCGCTTTCTCTTAACACTTCTATTGTTAAGGAAAACACTTCTTTCATCCCCATGTGGTACCCTACTAAAACACAGTTAAAAATAAAAAATTGCATCTAAAATAGTACAGTAGAAGCTGAGTTCTTTAGGATAAGCCTTAATCCTTTCCCTCTCCCCCGTGGGGGAGGGGAATTTTGAAAAATTCCTTCTTAGTGTACATTTTCATGACGTACCCTATTAAAACGCAATCAAAAATGCAAAAAGCCACATCTAAAATAGTATAATAGAAGCCAAGTTATTCACGGTAAGCCTTAATCCTGTCCCTCTCCCCCATGGGGGGAATTTCGTGTGACATCTATATAATTGTAGGTATATAAAAACATGCGCATATTTGAATGCAATGTTGTGTAAAAATTTCAAAGCAATCGGTAAAGAACGATCAGAGATTTAAGATTTTGAAAAAACTAACATTTACATTTTTATTTATATAGATTATTATCTCAAGTAATTTATTCTTCTAAATTAAAAATATTTGGTCAGGTTATCTCCATTTTTGTGAGAAGCTCAAGAATGAAAATAATCTATTCAAGAATTTTTAATTAAAAAGTTTAATTTTTATTCTTTTATAGAATGTTTCACTGCAGACAGAACCTCCACCTTGTTCCATTTTTGTTGGAAATGCTACTCAATGGGAAATGTTTGATACATACATAACAGATGAAAAAATAAAGGTGAGTGTATATGTGTAAGTTAAATTTGAAGAAGATATTTTATAATTAGACTACTTTGAATGTGATATAGCTATGTTTTTATGTATAAAATCATATATTTATTTTCTATAAGTAGTAGATATGTAATATCAATGGTGCGGCTTCTTTATATTGTTTAAAAATCAATTTCTTTAAAAAAAGGTTTTTTTTTTTTTTTTTTAAAAGAATAATTGATGAAACTTCATATATTTATTGTTTATACTGTATGGTTATAGGTATAAAATATATTTTATGTTTTATTATAACATTTCTAATAATTATATGATGATAATTTACATCACAGATATTTTGTAGATTGTGATTGTCCTCATAACCTAATATCTTATTCAATTATCACAGATATTTAAATAACTGCACTAAATTCAATTTTTTAAATTGGCAAAGTTTAATATAATATACAGGTATCCCTTGATTAACACAGTTAATTAATCCCTTGATGCTACTGTGTATATCAACATCACATTAATCAAATACAGTATCTGTGTTAAGTAAAAACAGCTGGTAAAGTGCATTAATCAAAACTTTTGCCACATATATAAAGGGATTGCCACAATTAATTTCGTGCATTAAGCAAAACTGTGTTAAGTAAGGGATACCTATAATATTAATATTCATACCAGGAGGCATCTTGATAATATATGTGTAGTATGAATGAAGTTATTAAATATGAAATTAAAAAACACATAAATACAATTATACTGGCAGAAGCTGTACTCTTCAGTTAAAATGTATATTATCATTTTTTCTGTGAATATTTTCAATCATTTTTACAGAAAAAAAATCAGTTTTTGAAAACCTAAATTGTTAAGAATTTATTGCATGTAAAAATAATTAATGGTTAAAAGTATTATATAGAATCAGTTAGAAACAGTTGTAGAAACAGTTGAAAACATTTATTCTCATAATAAATTGTGTTCATTTTAACTGGGTTACAGGTATTAGTTGCTGCTTTTATCTGAATTGTTTAAAGTCTAAATAAATTTTTCCCGCTAGAAATAATGAATTAATTTGTTTCCAGATGCTCAATTAACAATACTCATTTTGATAAACTTAAACACACAATTTTCAGGTAAAAGTAACACAGTTAAATGCCCTAAATAATAAAAATTTAAGTGAAAAAACTGATAGCGATTTTGGTATAGTTTTTGATGGTAAATTAACTTTTCATGAACATGTTCAAAAGTTAGTCAAATCCTTGTCAATCAGAGGTGGAATATTGTGGCATTTCTGTAAAACTATTTCATCCTAACCTATCTTAAGATCCATTTTTGACTATTTCTTGCTTGTCTAGTCAATGACAGCCCCATCACCTCTAAATAAGGCCAGTAAAGAAATTCAAAAGATATACTTTCTTTTAAATAAACTCAGCAACCTTCCATATACCAATAATCCTGAAGTTGCAAGAACATGACTTGGATTACCTGATCTTATAAAATGAATAAAATATTTTGACCACATATGTTTCAAATTTCATAATGGTATAATAAATAACTATTGGCTAAGAGTTCCCAATATAAAAAAAACCCGTAATAATTTATGTCTATATACTTCACATTACAATAAAAGTATATAATTTCTTATTACATTTTTTACTGTTTTCTTTACATGTAATTATTAAGTATAGATTTAAAATTTTTAATTTACACATGTTAAATTTTAAATGTACTGAAAGATATTGAATTAAAATAACCTGTAGGAAGTATGTTTGGCTATAGAAGACATTAAGCAAGAAATAATTACAATCAAAGCTTTCTGGAGAAAATACTAATATAGTTTTGTGTGGAAACCCATGGGTTATATGTTTTAAAAGTCAGTTTGAAATTGGTGCAGATTATTCTGTGGTATATAGTGTGGATTATCACTTTTCAGTAAATTTATCTTGCAATTACAAACTCATCAAACAGTTTTTCCTTTGTCTAAAGTAGCCAATATTATTTTTACAAAATGTGAAAAATCCTTCTTGTGCCATAGACATTCATCCACCATTGTAATTTTTTCCAAAACCATTAAAAATACTTGCGTAAATACTATGTCTGTAGTCCTCTCCAGTTCATTTTTTGTTTCACTCCACACATTAATTGATATTATTAGATACTCTTACTTGAATTTATATTATGAATGCTGATAAATTATCATTACTTACTCCTCTATATATAATGACATAATTTCAGAGAACTGTTTAGAAATCAGCTGTTAATTTTATCATATGTTAGCCTGTTTATCTAATCAAAGATAAACTTTTTATGGTAATTATGAATGAACAATTAGTAATTCTTTTTGACAGTTAAGATAAATGATGTAATAGCTGTTATTTTAATAGCCTATGAACTCGTTGCTCATTTCATTGCTATAAAGTTTACTTTGACAACTAAAAAAATACATTTGAACCTGCCTGTCTCAATCATGTTTATGTTGAAAAATCTGTTTATCTCAAAATTTATTTTTTTTCCTTGCATTTTCAGTTTAAATTCAATATATTTCCCACATTTATCTCAGATAATTTTCTCCCAAAATCTTTATATTTTAAATTTTGGACAGAAGTGTCAATTACAATTTCAAGCTTAGTAGATTACATTTTCATAGTATAAATTGTATTTGAGAAACATCTCTTGCAATACAGTACATAGTTGCAATTAATCCTGCTTTTGTCTGATTGGCTATGAGTTTAGCTTGGGTCTTATTAATTAAAGTCAGTCATAAGAAACTATTGACAAACTATTTCTGTTAAGGTATGTCAAAAATATTTTATTTATACCTAATACAGGTATGTACAGTATTTGCTATTGTATTAATAAAATGCCATATCTACAACCAATCTCCAACTATTACTGTTTACTGTATAGGAACCTCTTTATCTTGAAATCTGTCTATCTCAGATTTTTTCTCATTCCCATAAGATTCAAGACAAACAGGTTCATCTGTAATTTTTTACGTTTAAAATAATATACAATGATTTGCCTTGTTTATGATATAACAGCATTAATTTTTGTCATTTTGCTAATGGAATTTGAACTAAAGACGGTCTCATAACCACTTTGTTTTATTTATTTTATTTTTTAACTCTATAGTTGTATAATGTTGTTTTATATAACATCATATAAAATTTAAGATTCAGACAAAAGAAAAACAGATGAGCTGATAATTGCAAGTTAAAGTCAACGGATAATCTGTATTCAATCGCAAATTGATTTCAGATAACCCATGAGTTAATCAAATAAAATTATGGAAGTCATCAATTAATATTATTAATTTATATTAATTATTTAATGAAAAAACTAACAATCGTTTTTACTTTTAATTGTGATTTTAATATAAAAATATTATATATTGTATCTAAATTAAAACATTTGTTTCGATTTTCAAGGAAAAAGAAAAATTGAGGAGCAGCATTAAAATACAGAAAAAATCTGAAAATCTTCAAGACACTGTAAATATTATTGAATATAAGTTTATTTATTTATAATTGTAAATAACAAAATTTATCAGATTTTTAAAATTTTATTTTATAATTAAAATGAATAACTGAGTAAATAACACAAAAACAATTATACTACTATTAACAAACATATAGAGTCAAGAATAGCCTATATTAAATAGATAATGTTTTGCTATATAGTATGCTTCTAATTAGTATTGACAAACAGAATTCATATATTTTATTTATTGAAATTGAAAATAGCATTCAGTTTGATATAAGTAGATTTTAGAGCCAAAAGAAATTTAATAGCATATGCAAATTTCTTTTTAACAACTTCAATATTTATTAGTCTGTAAAAATCCAGCAATGAGTTGCTTAATTTTCCCAGCAACATTTAAAATTTTGGTGGCACCATCTGTTATGATATTTTATTTTAAAAATTTTTATATTTTTAATTATTATAAAATGACAAAAAAACTTAATTTTGAGGGTAGGTGTGGGTTTTATAAAAAAAATTGTAAATACTAATAACAAGTAAAATCATCATTAAGTCTGATACTACTCAAGATATGACACAACTTCCCTCTATCTTCTCATCCCTCGACCTTTGACAACCAATATTTAACAGTATCAATCCCTCAATAGACAAACTTCCCTGCAAAATTTCAGAAATTTTCAACAGAAAGCACAGGATCATTAAGCTTCAAACAGGATGAACAAAATTGTGCCCTCACGCACAATAACATCCACACACACAAAAAAACCCCAAAATTTTTTGCATTTTTGATGCTTCAAGGTCTCCTTAGTCCAAAAATGTAAAAACCTTGGAAGAACGTTTTTTTGACCTATTGCCATACGTTTTTTCTCTTATATATAACAGAGCCGAGAAAGTAAAGATTGATTAAGGAGAATTGTAAAAATGATATAAGATATATTGACAGTAGAGTTTACAATAACAATACTCAATTTATATTGATAGTATTATTTTCATTTGGATGGCTATTCTGAAAGAATTTTTAGATGAAATGAATAAAACAATACAATGACAATTTGACAAATCTACTAGTATGTTTACTACTAGTGGTAAGTCATTAATATTTTAAAGGTAAATTTTCTAATTAAGATATATATGGACAATATTACATGAATTTCTGGCATTATGCACCTATTTTATGTTTAATGATAAATTTGCATACAAATGTTTTTATTCATAATTGTAATGAATATATTCACCATTTGTTTTCCAAACAAATATCTGAATTATAAGGGATTTCATAGTGACCTCAAACTATAAGAAATCATTCCAATGTCCTTTTTATTTATAGATTTGGCTCTCCATGTTTATTTATAGATGTCTAATGCTTCCAGCTCTTTTAAGTCAAAATTGTTATACACCAGTCTTGCGATCCTGTTCTTTGAAGGTGAACTTGTGACCAGCATGACATGGCATAGGCAGTTAAGGCAGTGACAGATCAGGGCTCATGCTAGGGCCCTGGTGGCTGTTACTGGCCATGACCATGCATGCTCCTTATACATTATCCCCTCAAACCCAAACTATGTAGCGTTTTGCTGAAGTTTGCTGACTGCTGTATTATGCCAACTTTATTCGGCACTACATGCAAATAGCAGTAATACCCAGTATATTGTTTTTCATGTTTTATTGTTTTTTATGTGCTTTATTAAACTAGTAATGAATTGGTTTGTTAAGTTTGTTATTTTTGTATTATTAATATATTAGTAATAGCAATTTCATGCCAAAAATTGATTTTTAAACCTTCAGTGATGCAAAATCTTTGATAAGATGTCCATAATCCAAAGAGCAAGTGATTTCATTTTCAATTGATAATAGTGCTAGATGGTTCCATCTCTTTTGAGTCATTGACATTCTCAAGTAATTTTTAATCAATTTTAATTTTGAGAAGCTTCTTTCTCCAGAGGCCACTGTAATGGGAAACTCATAAAGCTGTTGGAAGATTTGGAACTGCAATGTTCAATTTGTTTCCATAAATGATAATGCAACAGCTTTGAACTACAGCATAGTGTGGTATTTGTACAATCTAGGGAAATTAATTATTGTTTCAAAAACTTGCCTTTTTTTCTTCAGGTATATGAAATAAAATGAGAGTAAAATACAAAAAAAATCTTTATTTCAATAATAACATAAATATGAATACAAAGTATAACTACATTATGGATATTTTTAAAAATTCATTTATTCAGAATCATATATTCATCATCTGATATATTTTAGTCATGTGAAGATTCTTCCAATAATTGCAAAATCTCTCTGGTGATCTGACCCTTTTTAATTTTTGGGACAGAACATAAAATAGCAATGAGAAGAGCCATTCTGAAAATTATTGAAAATAATAATTGTGCAAACTTGTGCAGAATCCTTTCATATAGTTTCTAAAGCATTTGAAATAAGTTTTAATTTAGACCTATTAACAGTTAAGTATAATGTAGTAATAGTTACGTATAAGACAAAAACTTATACAAGGAGTATTAATAGCAGGCAAAAATTAGATGACGACAACCCTAAAGTGAATGTACAGTATTCCAATAAGTATATAGAAGAATAAACATGCACAAAGAAATTTCAGGTTCAGTGAACTGATTAAAAAACTTATCCACTGAAGATGGCTTTATCTTTTTTTTATAAATACAGAGTGAAACTAATAAAAATTATATCTTTTTTAATTAAAACAAACTAATCTAAAAAAAATTCAAAATGTTCTTTCAATAAATTAGTGATTTAATAAACAAGTCATGTAATTCTTCTAGATTGCAAAATTATCACATTGTGGGGAAGTACTCGATCTTTAGAGTATTCCCCGTGCAGGAACAAAACAAAAAGAAACTTCAAAGAAATAAATCACACACTCTATGACTCTAATGCAAGGAACTTAAAGTTTATTTTAGTCCTTCCAATCATTACTCTGTCCCTTCACTATAACAGACACTAAAACAAAGGAAACAACACATAAAAAATGACAAACTTGCAACTCTCTCATCTACACATCTTCTCACCTCTTTCTTTCTTCTGAAAAGTCCCATCTCTTCTGTTGAGCATGCATGATCTCCCTCTCTCCCTCCTTGATCTGGGTTTTTTTGGTTGTCATCGAGAATGCCCATCCCTCCTTTACTGTGGCCCACCCAAGGGGCTGGTTATGAGTCGGTTACACAACAGAACATGTGGTCTTCAGACCACAACATAGTATAAAGATGAGAACATTTTCAACTCAGTATGTAAATCACTAGGATCAATACCAAAGCTGTGAGCATCAGTTAATAAAATATTCAAATCTGTACAACTCTTCATCAGTGATGTCAAATGAATCAAAATGGTGCTTCATTTGACTGAACCTTTCAGAAGTTGAGTCATTGTGGCTCTCGTATTCAAACTGTTTTCTAACTTTTTCTCCACAAACTTGTAGGTTCTGATAAAAATGTTACTACATCTGGACTGAACTCCAATTCTTCAACCATTTCTTTAGCTGTAATTTGTGCAGATTCAAAACCATTGTTATTGAATGTTTAGAAAAAAATCAATGGTTTTTTAAGACATTTTAATGCCTTATCAAATTGCATGTCTTTAATTTGCATTATCTTGTTAACAAGATTAATTTGCACCAAAAGACCATATTAGATCATTAAAAGTGCATAATTTTTTTAATGTTTTGCAAGTCTTGTTGCCTTGTTTTTGGCTTTTGGATCTTTTGCCTCCTCTGATACTTCAACCAGTGCATCATATACAGAAGCCAAATGGAATCTATTTGTTATGATGCTGTCAATGCAACATTCCCATTGAGTTTCCAATATCAGTTTTACAGTCAGACTTTGAACATGCTTTTTAAATATTTGTCATCTGTGATGAGGAAGAAAATAAAATGTAAATTTGATACAACATTCTAAAAAATGTCATGACAGAAGTAGATGATTTGGTCATATTAGCAATCACTAAATTATGGCAACCACATGGAACATAGAATGCTTTGAGATTCACATCAAATAAATGTTTTTGAATGCCATCCTTACAGCCTTTTATGATTGCACTGTTGTCATATCCTTTTCCTCTGCAGTTTTGAAATGATAATTGCAATTCCTCCAGTTTTTTCAAGCAGGCTTCTGCAAGACCAACACCTGTACTACTTTCAAAAGGCAAAAACAAAGTATTCATAATTTACAGTGGACATATTTCCACATTAACAGTTCAAAGAATCACAGTCGTATGTTCCTGATGTCTAGCATCTGGTGTGCAATCCAAAATGAGAGAAAAATATTTAGCTTTGTGTATTTCTGCAATAATGTTGTTCAAAACTGATTTTCTCTTAAGCTTTATTATTTCATTTTAAATGCCCTCTCCAAGGTAATGATGATGGATTTCAGCATATTTGATTCTATATATTTTCTCCTGCATTACAGATCATATTTACTTAGAAACTCAACAAGAAATTGCCATTGTTGTGCATGAACAGAGAATCAGTGGTACCATGAAAAGCCAAACCTCTTCCTGACAAAAACTGCACAATAGAAATGATCTGTCCCAACAAGCATATTTCCCTTGCAGTAATTTCTGATGTTGCTTGTTTGTTGTTTCATTTTGTTTTAGCTCTTCTTTTAATTCAAGCCATGCCCTCACAGAACACAAAAGATTTACAGAAGATTCATGCTCTGATAGAAAACTGTACTTATGTTTCAAGTTGTTATTTCAATAAACAGTCAACTTGATCTAAGAATCAGAAAATCATATGCTATTATAAATTATTATTATTTTATTGTGTTATTTTAATATTGTAACAGTAATAAATAAATATATCAATAATGTATATAAATTTCTTTTACATAGTCTGAAGATTTAAGTAAATTATTGCCAAATGCTAAAATTATGGAAAGAATGCTGAATTTAACAATATTTGATGAAATTGCACAAGGTAAAAGTAAAATTAAGCATACAAAAAAAAATTGTTGAATTTTTAGTCAATATGTAAGATCTGAATGAAATACAAGGGTTGTTCAAAAAGTTCCCGAACTTTATTTATTACAAAGAAAATACTTCACTTACAATTTATTTGTCAGGGTCCCCTTCAAAGTAGTCTCCTCTCCAATGTATGCACTTATCCCAAAGGTGTTTTCACTTTTTGAAACAGTCCTGGAATGCTTTTTCTGAAATGCTCATAAATCCTCCGTCATTTTTTTTTCTATCTGGAATGGTAGCAAATCTTTTTCTTTGAGTGAGATTTTTAGTTTGGGGAACAGGAAATAGTTGCCTGGGGCCAGGTCAGGTGAGTAGGGTGGGTGGAGAAGCACAGTGGTCTTGTTTTTGGCCAAAAACTCACGAGTTCTGAGGGATGAATGAGCCGGCACATTGTCGTGGTGAAAAAAACCACTCGCCACTCGTCCAAAGTTCAGGCCATTTTCACTCGATTCTGTTTCTTAGGCGTTTCACAACTCCCAGGTAGTACTCTGTGTTGACTGTCTGGCCTGTAGGTAGGTATTCATGATGCACAACCACCTTTGTATCGAAAAAAACAGTCAATGTTACCTTAAAATTCGATGAACTTGTCGAACTTTTTTGGGGCAGGGGATGTTTCACTCACCCTCACCATAAGCCTTGGTAATCAACTCAAAAGTTTTTGTGAAGGACTTTCCGAATTTCACACAAAATTTCACAGAACAACGCTACTCCTTCAAAGAGCTCATTTCTGCAGATCCGATTTTTTGCCGAACCCCACAAATGCCCTTTCACATAAACAGCTGTAACTAATCACCAAAACAAGATATCAACAAATGGATTGAAGGAGGTTACTTGGGAGGTTTCTGTGGACACAATGCCTCCAAGCATATTAAAAAATAACCAACTGGAGGCACGCTATTCAAAAAGTTTGGGAACTTTTTGAACAACCCACGTATTTTAATTATGCAATAGTTTAAAATTTTAGTTTTTTGGAATTAAGTTTCAATTTTATTAGAAGAGAAGTATAATTTAGTATAAAATATTTTTATAGTAAAAGATCATCTTTATTATTAATTTAAGATTAGTATTTTTAACATTCGTATTTTTCAAATATTAAGAAATTAAAAATAGTTTCTTAAAACTTTTTATTAAGGCAACTGAAACTTAAATGTTTTTATTCAGAAACATTTTCAATTCTTGAGCTTGCATCAGAGCATTACAAACTATTAGAATGTTGAATTGAACATAGAACTGGGCAGAAAGGAAAACTCTTCTCTGTAAATAATACAGAAATATTACACTTTCAAACTAGAGCTATTTAATGTATTATGTGATTGAATATTAAATATTTATAATCAACAGATTTAATACTATGATATGCTTCTTGTCTAGTCTTCTTAATAGCTTGTGAGCACTAAAATTGGAAGAAGACAACCTAGATTATGAAAAACACATCACATCAAGAGAGGAAACCCTACAAATTGAAAGGTACCGGTTGAATGTAGACATTTGGTATTTAAAAACTTATCTTAGAGAGAGTCTATCCCTACCGACTTTAAAATTAAAAGCTAGCATTGTAAAGGATATGCAAAAACATGACATAGTGATTGTAGAAAAAATAATAATGAAATCTGTTATTTGCCATAAAAAAGTACAAGGTTAAAAAACTCACTAGAGAAATCAAGAAACTAAGAAATGATTCAAACACTAACAGAAGGGAACCCCTAACAAAAATAATCAGGATTATTTTAACAAAAAGTATCAAAAACTAGTAAAAAAAAAAAATAAATTTCTCAGCTATTCAAGAAAGCGAGACCTGGCTGAATAGCACAATTGTCAACTTAATTAATGTCCAAATACTGATTGATATAAGAAAAATGCTTAGCAAAGGCTTGGGTTTTAATGATCCCAATACTGTTAATAGGAAAAATTGGGCTGTTGGTTTAGAAAACATCATTTGTTTATCCCAGACAACACAGGAAGAAAAAATTAACTTAAGGGATGAATTACAGTACAAATTGTCTAAATATAAAGTTAATAGAAATAGAAAAAATAAAATAATCCAGTATGGGCACAAAATAGAGAATCTTAAAAGATTTTTAACTGATAATAAATTAATAATAGCCAAAGCAGATAAAACAAAACAAGTAATAATTGTGGATAATGAGCAAGATGCAAGCATCTACAAACAATTGTTGGATCAAAATACATATATTGAACTGCATAATAATACGACTGACCTTCTTGACAAAAAATTAAAAAAGGCAATTATAAAACTTGAAAAGCAAAATCTTATTAACCAACATTTCATTCTAAATAGTGATAACAGAATACCAAAGTTTTCTTACAGAGTTAAAACACATAAAGTTCCAGTCTAGTAGACCCGTGTTTTGATCTCTAATATATCGGAATATATTGAGTCTGGGTGTAAATGAAATAAAGGACTGTACAATACTAATTGAAACAAGACGACGACAACTTTAATAAAATCAAGGATCAGGGACAACAACAGTATGGTTGACGGGTATACCACGTTTACAATAATAAACAATTATAACCAATACAATAACTGACAAACAATAATACTACAAACAAATAAATTATTGTAAACGAATATACCATGTTTACAATAATAATCTTACTTCGTTCCGTAAACTATATACTGACCATAGATACACACCACGAGGTCGAGGATGTCCTGTTCTTACGGATGGAAACGGATTAACTTTCCATGAAGAAAAACCAGAAAAAGTTCTTCAGCACGTGCGACGGTCCCTTTTATATTACCTGTCATGCATGAATGCTCCCTTCCTCATGTGACTTGTCTTTGGCCAATTAGGCCACTCCAACTGGTGTAGACAGGAACGGTGATACAGTATACTATTCCGCAAACAATCCTACAAAAAGTAGATCCCGACATGTAACGAACGATGTTTTATATACACAATATAATATATAACTATACAAACAAAACAATAAAGTAGCGCAGCACTACACCTGTGGTAGATATAAAAGGATATATCTTTTATAATTTAGAACTTATTTTAAAAGAAAAACTAAACACCCTTGAGAAATCTCCTTACTGCATACAAAGCACCAACTGCTTTACGAGGGGTGTTCAAAAGGTATCGGACCTTTATTTTTTCTGCATAAACCAATGACACGTGGGAGGCCTCCTTCAGTGGAGATGTGGAGGGGACAGTCATGCACAGTCCTGAATTTTTCCCTGCCTGCAGGAAGCGTCAGTTGCTGGCAATCGGCCTATGAGTGAGGACGTGTAGTGAGCGCTCGTCGGATTCCAGTAAGTTGGAAAATGACTGAACAACGTGAGCAACGATATTGCATCAAATTTTGCCAAAAGCTTGGCAATACCCAAGTGGAAACCATTCGCAAGATTCAATAGGCTTTCAGGTACAATGCCACGAGCAACATACGGATAAAGGAATGGTACAACCGCTTCAAAGATGGCCGCACATCAGTGGACAGCAAACTGCGTTCAGGCAGACCCTCAACAAGCCGAAATGAGACTGTCATTGAGCAAGTGTGGACTTTGGTCATGGTGGACCGTCGTATCACAGTCAGAGAACTTGCGAATGAGACAGGAGTAAGGGTGCGACTATGCAGACGCGAGTGAGCGAGAATATGTGGTGAGAAGAGGCAAGACGCGATAAATATCAAAACATGTCAGATATGTGCAAGAACCAGAAATTTGCTCTCGCCAGCGTTATTTTTCGCTTCTCGCTTATGCATGGTTTTCCTTTGCAAAAACTAAATCGCTCGCAACCTCTCACTCGCTCTAAATTCGCATCTGCATAGTTGCACCCTAACCCTGAACATGGTTCGCTGTTCACTGATGTGTGGCCATCTTTGTAGCGGTTGTACCATTCCTTTATCCGTGTGTTGCTCGTGGCATAGTACCCGAAAGTCTATTGAATCTTGCGAATGGTTTCCGCTTGGGTATCGCCAAGCTTTTGGCAAAATTTGATGCAATATCGTTGCTCATGTTGTTCAGTCATTTTCCAACTTACTGGAATCCGACAAGCGCTCACTACACATCCTCACTCATAGGCCAATTGCCAGTGACTGACGCTTCCTGTGGGTGGGAAAAAAATTCAGAACTGCACATGACTGTCCCCTCCACATCTCCACTGAAGGTGGTCTCCTGCACGTCATTGGTTTACGTGGGAAAAATAAAGGTCTGATACTTTATGAACACCCCTGTATACAAAAGCTAAAAACAGTACAGTTTGAGCCCACCTACAGGATTGCTTCCTTGGACTTATGCAGTATGTATCCATCCATTAAACAAAACAGGACTTTAGAAACATTGAAAACCCAAAATTGTCAGCAATGGATTATAGATATGGTATCTCTTGTATTGGAAAATAATTATTTTGTTAGCCAAAAAAGATTCTTTAGACAATGTGATGGTATCCCCATGGGCTCAATAACAGGCCCAATTCTTGCTGAATTAAGTATGGCCAATATTGATCATGACGTTGTTAATATCGGGAATAATAGAACTGTACCATGACGTTGACGATTACTTTCTTGCATATGATGACAGCATTATACAGACTGACCAAATTCTGGAACATGTAAATCAAATAGATACTGATATTAAATTTGATTTAGAACCTGAAAGCAACTGTCAGTTTCCATTCTTAGACATTCTTGTTACGAGACTCAAAGACAAAACAGTTTTTAAAAAAGATAGAAAACCCCGTACTGTTGACAGCATCATACACTTTACATCTGAAGTATCCACTTATATAAAAAAAGAATACCTTTTACATGTACAGTACCACACCCAAATCGTACATTGGTGAAACTAGCAGGAATTAAAAGGTCTGTTTTAAAGAACATATCTCTGCCATAGCATACAATAATGATAACTCGGCTGTAGCTGCCCACTGTAATGACAAAGGCTGTCAGATTGTAAAGGATACTGTTAAAATACTTAAAAAAGAAAAAAATACTTATAAAAGAAGATGGTATGAACACTTGGAAATAACTAAAACAAAGAGAAAATCATGAACAACAATTCCGGACAAAAATTATACGAATCATGCATATATGCATATTTGACCAGAGGGGGCATAGGGGAGGGGAGAAGTGTGAAAATGCATAGGGGAGAGGGTGACAGCTATTCTGGAATGTACTTCGAATCATCATGTTACTCTATTCGTGTTGCTGTGAATCTGCTTTTTATTTTGTCTTAACAATGTATATTTTTACTACTTTACTGTTTTACCAGTACCTCAGTTTATTATTGTGTTATTGTATCAGCACTACCTTTTTATGTAAAAACTTTGTTTTATCTCATGTTTAATCTTTTAATGTTTAAGGTTCAAAACATCAAATCTTTATGTTAAATGTAAGTCTACAGCCTTTTTTCATTCCTGTCAATTACGGTCCTTTTTAAAAATTGTTAACCTCCCATTAGTTAATTTTGTAGCAAAAAGCTGATGAGGGACTCCATGTTCAAAATGCATTCTGAAAATAAAATAGTTTTTCTAAGTCTAATTTGATGTTCTATGGTGGTGTAATAAGTCTAGTGGTAAAGTTAAGCCAATCTTAGTGCTCACAAGCTATCAACAGATTTAAATTATCTAATTGCTTTTTTTGATAGTCTTTTTCATATCACTTAAAAATATATGTAAAATAATATTGTGGTGGTTCCCCCAATATATATATATATTTTTTTTTTTCTTATTTAGTAAGTTATTGATTTATATATCTATCTAAATAACCCTATCGTTTCCCACTGTTTAATCTTGTCAACTGAAAAATATTTATTTTCTGGTGAGTTTTGGGCTAGAAGGGGCATTGACCTACATCACGGTGTAGGAGGACAGTTTTTGGGGTCATTCTTGGTGAAACGAGTGAAGGGAGAGGCACATGGCGAGGAAGGGGAAGGAACTCCGAGAAGAAGATCTACTCAGCGAAAACGCAGGAGAGTAGTACTCAAAATGAGGGGCATCAAGAAATAGAGAAGATTTTGTGAATGGATTTTTCATCTCATTGAAGGATATTCACGTGATAAGTTTGGATTTTCTCTGTTACCTGTGGTAGACATCTTAAGTGCTCAACTCACAGAACAAAGGAAAGGGGATCCCCTAGTAACATAATTTTTTTCTTCTCCTTCTCTAATTTAAGTAATATTAGTGTTAGTTTAACGTAAACCAGTTTTAAATAGTAATATAGGACGATTGAAATGGATTGTACATGTGCCGGCTTCGGGATCCACGATTGTCGGGGGATCGATGGACATTGTTAAGGAAAGGATAATAGACTGTTAGAATTTGTAAATTAACGTAAAAGTAAATAAATAGATTTTTGTTATCGTATACCTAAATGAGAGGTAGTTCAATATATATCATCTATAATACATGGTCTTCAATAACCCGTCACACCACAACATCGCTGTTAGTGGAAACATTAAATTTTCATGTTTTACATTAATGTGAAAAAACAGGATAATGTAATATGTCATTTCAAATGAACATTTATACACATTGATGTTCCTGCTACAAATGATATTGAGTACAGTAATATTAAATAATTATTAGATTCATTTAATTTGCAAAATGATGATTAATCATCCATGTATCTGTAGATTTTAAATATTGGGAAGATCCTTCAGATGCTTTTCGGAATAGTGGTAGTCTTTTACCACTTTGGAAATTTAATAAACCAGCTGCAATACAAATACAATATGAAGTAACTTGCTTATGTTGGAATCCATATTATTCTGATTTGTTTGCTGTTGGATTAGGATCATGTAAGTTAATAATTTAACATTTCTTTAAAAAATTTAATAATGTTTTGTGCTAAATTAATTTTTAAATATTTTAGCAATAAGTTTTAATATAAAAATAAAAATTAAAAATTGTTCTTTGTAGATGATTTTATGAAGCAGTATCAGGGTGAAATCGTTCTATATTCATTAAAATGTCCTACACATCCTGAAATTATCATAAATGTAGATACTACTGTTTGCAGTTTAGATTTTCATTATGAAAAAGGACATTTATTAGCTGTAGGACTTTATGATGGCACAGTTTCTATTTATAACTTAAAGAAAGAACACAATAAACTTTTTCTTACCAGTAAAGACCCAAATAATAAACATTTTGATCCAGTCTGGCAGGTATGTTTTCATATATGTAGGCCTAATAAAACTAATTTAAAAATTTGTAAATAATAATTATAATAATGTGCATGTTTTCTCACATGAAATGCTTAAATCCAGAAACTATTGTAGTGAGTATGGTACTGAAAAAAAAAACGGTCTCACAATTGGTGAGGGAAAGTAAGGGCCGTACAAGAAATAACACTCGAATACTAAGAAGGAAATACTAAATTTTATAAATATAAACAAAAATCATATAACAGTCAAAATCACTAATATACTAATTACATAAATAAACAAAAACCCGCTTATTCTAACAGTATATATACAATATGTAACAATGATGCATACATGCTGGACGGACTAAATACGTTTAATATCGTTCGATCAGAACAAGGACCTCACAACGGGTACGGCGTACTACACACTCTTATAGGTTGTCCTCCTTATTGTGATTGTCACAGCAACCTTGATTACACTATGGGTAGGCTCACCTTGTGGATGCACACGGATTTTCTCACGACCTCAGTCCAGCCACTATCCGTCCTTCCCCGCTTACTTCCTTTGTCCGAGCTTACTCACTCCTGTATCTGTCCGCTGGTGTGTTTTCACTCTTACCTTGGCGAAGTTCCAAGAAGCAAAAAGGTACTCCTGCATGTTCGACACACCTTTTTATAACACTTCGCCATCCGGGGCTTTTGGCCAGTCACGTGAGGTTGCCAAAAACGGAGGTACGCGACAACGGAAAGTTTTACACAAAAAAAAAAACGCGACAATGTATGGCTTCCCAAGTAGGGCCGATCTCGATACACGCAAGAAAAATAAAGGAAAAAAAAATTTACATATACAAAATAGTGACGGAGCACTACACTATAATATTAATATTAAATACATTCATATTAATATTAATATCATTTTTAAATTAAAAAATATTATTTTTAGAAATTATTAGAAAACAAAGAATCTTTGGTTTGAATTCAGCAGTATAATATGAGTTATCTTGTAACTAGACTAATATATAATTACAGAAAATAAAAAAAGAAATATTTTTTTACAAATTTAATTTTAAAAATTATATATACATTATTTTAATTTATTATTCTTTTTACAGTCATTCTATGCATGCATTAACAAAATTTCATGCATTTATTTTTAACTTTTTCTAATCAAAAATCTTAAACATAATATACAAATAAAAGATACTAAAACTAATTACTTAATCTAAAAGGCAGATAATAAATGAAAGAAAAAGAAGAGTTATAAAGAATAAAAGAATGGCTCTTACTCAGGCAAACAGGTTTTGAGTTCATTTCTTATGTGTACTCAGGACTGTTTTTCAGCTTGAACCGGCTGATATAGCATAAATTACATAAAAGTATTTTTAGCTGGTCCATGGTACTAGCAGTTGCTGAGTGAGAAAATTTCTGTACATTCCTACCATATTAAATATTTTATTACCTAAAATATTTAAGAAATAATTTTCTTAAATACCTATAATACATTTGAAATATATACAGTTTTCATTTTATTGGTTTATTTATAAATTATGTTTATAATCAGTTAACTGTAATTATATATTATTTTCAGATAAAATGGTTGAGTAATGATTTTGATGATAATTTAAATTTTATATCTCTAAGTGGAGATGGAAGAGTGATCAACTGGATTATTGTAAAGGTAATTTATATTTGATTTTATAGTTCTGTTAAGATATGTGTGAAATTTTCTAGACAAAGAAACTAAGTTAAGTAAAATTAGAATCTTTAATTCACGTAGCCGAATACAGGATCTTCTTATGTAGGATGTCAGCTTTACAATCTCTATCCCTGATACAAATACACATTAATACCGTAACCAACAATAATAGAAAGGCATAAATTGAAATATTGTGACAAATTGGATCTTAATTAATTAATATTTTTACAAAGGACAAATATGAATATATAGGTATATCTTACAACTATCTTATAACTAACTGCTATTAATTTAAGAGAATAGGTAGATTTAGAGCAAGGAAGAAAGTAGAAGACAAAAAAAAGAGGGGTACCCAAGATTATCGGCAGTGCTCTTGTTGCAATAGATCTAAAGGATGAACTTTTTCTAATTACAATGAATATTGGCTTTGTCCATCAAACCTCTTATTAAGTCAAATACACTGGGACGAAGTAGTACTCTTGAACTTTCACTATCAAGATTTCACTCTCTTCTATCTCTTTGTCTTCTCCACATGGCACCACAAAAGCTGGAAAGCTTCCTTCACTCATCTCCTCTCGTCCAGTTCCACCTTAAGAATGACCTTGTGGTCTGCCCTGAGGGTTGCATACCATCCCATTGTTCCTAAGGGACCACCTGTGGTTACACCATTAAGAACGAGTTGAAGGAAAATTCCAGTAGGAAAGATAATAGCAATAGAAAGAGGAAAGGGAAATATAATATTCTAAAATAAAATGAATTATAACTATACAATAATGGCATGCAGCCATAGTTTTAAGTATTGATAAAATAATTATAATATTAATGGTTTTAAATTCAAAAATTAAATAGAATATTTGTTTTGAATTTCAAACTATTGATTTACAGTTAATATTTTATTTTTATCTTGCTTTAAAATTATTAATGCTTTATCAATAGTAGGAAATATCAGCAGTACTGCATTCATTCATTTTATTCTAATTTATTTTAATTGGCAATATTTCCAATATATATTATTTTTAATGCTTAACTATAAATAACAATTATCATTTTAAAGTAAGATAATTGCAAATTTTAATTATCAATAAAATTTGATGATAGAAATTACATGAATTTCATTTTTGACATGTTACGTCATTTATAGAACTATACTTTATTGGTATAAATATTAGTCAATGATTTTTTCCACTTTTAGAGGAACAAACAATTGCTCTAAACATATACAGTAGAGACTCGTAAATCGGCACCCCGGTAATCAAAATCGCCAGTAATCGGCACGATTTTCAGTCGGACTGTGTCGTGCTGAATCAAACGTTTTTGATACTAAATTTACTTCTAAGGTATAATTTTCATGTTTTTATATTCTTCAATATATTTATTTTGTTTGTACAAAATGCAGAAATAATTTTTAACGATACGATAGCCTCGATTATTATTATAAAAATTTTCGTTAGGCTTAAAATCAACGAAAATTCAACAGGAAGCGACACGCAACGGAGAAAAATTTGAACATCGGACAGGTTAATATATTTTTTTGTACATAAACCGTAATCGGAACAAATCCCTAATCTGAACAACCCCAGTCCCCAATTGATTCCGATTTTCGGTTCACTACTGTATTTGAGTCTGATTAAAGTTTTCTTTGATTTCAATAATTATCTGTGGTCATCTGTATAAATTTTCTTTGAATAGTTGAATCTGTATAAAAATTGGAGGAATTGGCCAATGATAATGAATAAGAAAAATTTCTCATTGTTGGGTTTTGATTGGATATACGATGTAAGATATATTTGTTGTGTATGGTAGTTTTTCTGCTTTTTAATTTTTGTTGTATGATATAAAATAAAAATACATTGGGAGAGGGACAATTTTCTAGTACAAAAAGTCGGGGAATATGCCCCTCTGTCCCATATGATCAACTCCTACATTTATGTAGGATTTGATCATATGGGTACATCCGTCGTACATGTAGAATTACGCATGCTAAAATTCAGTGCATTGATGACAGGTCACAACTTGGCTGGGGGTGGTGTGCTGCAGCCTGCAAATTAGGCATTGGAATTAAGTGTTTAGTATGATTGCAAATGATCAATTAGTTGATTGTTCAAATACAATCAGCCAAACTGTGTTGATTATTTTTATTGTATTCAACAGAATTTAGTCAGTTTTGATAACTTCTACAGAAATTTTATTTTTGTAACTTTATTTTACTCCTAGGAGTCTACTAATTGAGTGATCATCAAAAGTTTGGGGAAGATTCTTGAAAATTTACTGCAAAGTTTATTCTGATGTAAAGTGTAAATTTATATTATAACTATTTTTTGCTTTTATAAAAAATGTTTTAGACAGTTTTAAAATAAAATAAGACAAGTGAAAACAAAATACAACTTTTTGGTTTTGTTGTTGATGGTCATAAAACTGCAAGTACACTTTCTGGAATGCATACTTCCCTGACATGATGTATATGCTGGACAGTCTACTACCTGATGCATAGGACATTGTCTCAGTTTCACTGTATGATTTTTATTAATTTCATTTTTATTGATAGCAACAAAAAAAAAACAATGAGTTATGATTTGTCACTTATAAGTATCTGATGCATGTATTTCTGTCTAAAAAACAAACTCTTTGAGTGCAAGTTCTGCTCAATTAGATATGATTTAAATTTGATTTGTAAAAATTACTAAGAAAACAAAAGAAAAGAAATTCATTTATGCTGGTTGGTTCCCAGATATTTGTAAATACAAATTTTAAAAATTTATTTCTAATTAATTTTGAAAAGAAAGAAATGTAATTGAATGCAACTAAATTTCATAATCAATTGCATAGATAAAAAGTAATAAAAATTCACATATTCATGTAAATAGTTATAACAACAGTCTAATTATGAGAGATTGTTGGTGAAGATACAATTATAAAGGGCTTTAAAAAATGTGTTATCAACAACTTGGACAGAATGGACAGAACAGAGGATGATATGTTGTTCAAAGTGGCTGAAGACCATGATGGCAATGAAATAGGAAACAGGAATGATGACAATGGCAGTTTCGATGAAGATGAGTGATGAAGTATTGTTTCAATAACTTTTCAAGTTTTATTCGTTTCTAAGAGTGCAGTATTTTCAAGTTTTTTAATGCAAATTGCTAATTATTTTTGTATGCCAATAAAATGAATAATAAAGGCCAACTTATAAATTAATTCACTCTAATTATTAAATTAGCCTTATTACAGTCCACAATATGGAAGATCATTTGGTCAACTTATATTCAAGTCCTAATTTTTCGAAAAAGTAAGGATTTCAAAATTGAAAGTTGGCTTATATTTGGAGTCAATTTATATTGGACCAGTACAG